>NW_024423319.1:118479827-118642860 GCF_017311325.1 Ursus maritimus
GGGGGGGGGGGGGGATGAAAAATGAACAGAGATTCACAACGAAGTGAAACAAAAGTAACTTGCAGATCATCACCCAATATTTTGACCTAGGAGAGGGGAATTTCAGAAAGGTTGGGAAAACGGAGAATGGAATTCTCAGCCCTGCAGAGGAGAGGCCAAGTCATGATCTTCGGGGAAAGCCAGAGAGTGGCCCACAGGGCACTGAGAAACCGCTAGCAGCAGAACGCCACTGCCAGACGGAGGTCCAGCTCAGCCACAGCAGGAGAACTTGCTGGCACCTGCAGACAGTTAGGGGTGCTAGGTGAGGCTTTGTCCAAGGCTGCCCTGTTCAGAGGCGTCCTATTGTAGCATAGCACAGAGTCTAAGAATTGCCCGAAGGTTTCCTCCGCCAGAATGACAGAACACATTGGTTCGTAAGTAGAAAGAAACCAGTCCCCGTAGTCCCGACAACGCCCTCTTCTCTCCTCTGCACATGCACAGCCCCACGAAAGCCATCACATCTGGCCACCGCTGCTGCAGAAAGCAGGACAGTAAGTCCTTACCCTCCCTCTGAACTGGGTGGGTTTCTACTAAGGCCTCAACATAAAACAAGAGACATCGAATATCGGACGTCTTGACCTTGGCAGGGGAACGAACACATGATAAATCAGCAAGCCAGGGTGACACTGGCTCGTAGCAGGCGACCCGGCCCCACAGTGCTACGTGCACGTTAGTGTCTGACCAGCGGTGGAGCCTGGTGATTCACGGCCCCACCACACACTAATCCGCGCGGTTTACAGCCCCACATCTGCTCGGCACGCGGGCTCCTGCCGGCTCTTCCAGCTTGCTAGGGAGGTCCCACTGGCTCGAGCTGCGCCCACTTCTGACTTAAGGGCTCGCTAACTACCGAGCCCGCCTCCAGCACCAGCTCTGACAGCTTGCTCGTGCACTCTCATTAAAGGTGGCCAGCAGGGTTCGAAAAGAGCCCTCAGACAGACCTAGGCTGGTACAGCATTCCTAATCCCGGGATCTGAGATTCCCTTTCCAGGTCATGCTCACCTGACCAAGTGCAGAAAGTGGCTACCTTGCCTCTTTCAGATCCGAAACCCTCAGAAGGACCTGGACACGCCACTGGGAAAATATCTGATGATTTTCTGAAGCCAGTAACTAGTGCTTTTCAACAACACTGGGCTGAAATGTTCTCCCAACAGAACCTGACACCTGAATCCTATCGCATTAGGTCTGAGTCCTTGGTTTTCTCACCCTGAAAACATTCACAGTAACTACCCTGCCCCAATCAGAATGTCGTAATAAGCACATTCTGGTAACGATGCTGGGGCAGGTGCGCGCTCTTTCCTATCTGAATCATACTTTCTCTCTCAGATGCTAACTTCAGAAAATACCTTTATGATTCATCTGCGGCCAAAGGCAATTTCTCAACCTGAGATTCTTGGCCCCAGTTTTCACATATGAAAAAGGTCTCCTGTACTAGGACTGGCTCCCCATCTTTCAGCCCTAGAACCCGCAATGTGTTCTTGTCTCCCTAAGGACTGGAGGGGAAGCAAAGAGTGTGCAGCTACCTGCTGTCCGGACGAATGGTGGCCCTGTTACCCCATCGTGGACACTGGGCATCCCTGGGATTCCATGGCCAAAGGATGCCTCCGGCCACTGCCACCATCCACCTGCGCCACAGCCCTCTGCACCAAACCAAGAGCCCCTACTGTGAGGACACCCAAAAGGTGGGGTCACGAGCCTCTGACTCGTGCTGCTGAAACGTGTGTAAAACACACTAGCCCATTACACAAAGCACCTTTAGGCAAGTTTAGACACGGGAAAACTCAGTTTCAAAGAGGGTCCTAGGTCCACGCACAAGGAGCAGTTGGCATCCACTTTCCTAACTCCCACATAACTCTACAGGTTTTTTGTTCACCTGTTCAAATGGGTTCCGAACAGGTATTGCTTTGCCGTTTGTAAAGATGTGTCTGTGTATATGTAAATACACAGACATGATTGTAAAAAAACCCAAGCACTATAGTCCTGTATAAAGTAGAAAGTAACCCCTCCCCATCAAACCCCAAAGTCCAGATAAGCACTTATTTAAAAGCTAAACATCTATTAACACTAATTGCTAGCCATACACTTCTGGAAGCAGATGCATAAAGGTGAACAGCCCAGATTCAGGGGCTTTCAAAAGAGCAGCCCTGAGACTGGGAGCCTACCTCCAGAGCCGCAGGCACCAGGCCGAGCGCCGTTCACAGCTCTGCCAGCCACCAACTTTGTAACTCTGAACTGAGATCCCCAAACTTCCGTTTCCAACAGCTGTACCACGTAAAAAGCAGGAAGTGCTTCCTTAGAGTAGACAGAAGGCATCAACAAGATAAAGCATACGAAGCTGAGGTTCCCCCAAACCAGCCTACAATCTGGATAGCACGGACGGGCTTAGAATAGCTTGCCGGGCCCCGGGGCAGGGCCTGGTAGTCTGCATTGTGACAAGCTCCGGCACGAGGCCGACGCTAGTGATTCGGAGACCCCACTCAGAGAATCCTTGCAGCAAAGCATTTAGCTTAGCTCCTGGCAGGTCCACAACTGGGAGCCAGTATCCCATAAAGCACAGCTCATCACCCCAAATCTTTTCCTGCTTTAAAATCCCTCCGCTCTAGGGGGCGCCTGGGTGGCACAGCGGTTAGGTGTCTGCCTTCGGCTCAGGGCGTGATCCCGGCGTTATGGGATCGAGCCCCACATGAGGTGCCTCCGCTAGGAGACTGCTTCTTCCTCTCCCACTCCCCCTGCTTGTGTTCCCTCTCTCGCTGGCTGTCTCTATCTCTGTCAAATAAATTAATAAAATCTTAAAAAAAAAAAAAATCCCTCCGCTCCAGCCTCAGCACAAAGGCTGCCCCCTTATCCATCTTTTGATCCCCTGGGCCACCAGCTGAGGCACAGCTTGACCCTGCTCCCCTGCCCTGGCCCAAAGGGAACCCACATGGTTCACACCTGTGCGGGGCACCCAGGGAGCCCTCTGGCCAGGGGCACTGAATTTTCTTCTCGAGCTCTGCAGACAACTCTTGGTCCCTGGTTACAAACCTGCCAACACGAGTTAAGGCAAAAAGGTAAGACTGATTCTCCACCTTGTTTACACATTTGAATCTCCTGGTGAGCTTTAAAATCACTGATACCGGGACACCTGGTGGCTCAGTCGGTGAAGTGTCTACCTTCCGCGTGGGTCAAGATCCCAGGGTCCTGAGATCAAGCCGCATCAGGCTCCCTGCTCAGCCTGCCGCTCCCCCTGCTTGTGCTCACTCTCGCTTTCTCTGACAAATAAATAAATACAATCTTTAAATAAAATAAAATAAAATAAAATCACTGATACCTGCACCCACCCTGTGACCCTGACTTCACTGGTCTGGGGTGTACCCCGGGCATCAGCTGTTTTCAAAACTCCCCAGGTGATTCAAATATGTAGCCTGGGATTCAATCCATTCTGTTTGGGGCAATGTGAAGTCAACCCCTTTCCTCTATCTACCCAAAACCTGCTGTAACATTCCCAAGGATCCGTTTCCACTGGAGTTTTAAGGCCCAATAGAGGCCCTAGGGCTCAGTATGCTAAAGGACTGAACACCTTTCAAAAGCATTTGAGCCTCTAGGTAAGTTTCCCCAAATCCTGCTCATCTTGTGCAAGGTGAGAATATATACACAGTGATTTTTCTTGTTGTTGATGTTTAAGGAATCAAGAGCTGAAAATAAAGCTATTCTTCGAAACAGATTTAAAAAATGGTACCTAACCAAGAAGTTATGTGGAACACCACTTACATGTTACAATAAACTTGTATTATTCCTAATATTTCATACCGCCATAATATTACTATTTCATATGGGTCACCCAAGTGTAGCACTGATGCGGAAAGCTAGGTTACTCATGAAAGACGTGGCTCTGATGACCACGCTGACAACCCAACATGCCAAAGAAAAAGCACGTATCCTTGAACTTGACAGAAGCTGTTGCATTGCGCGTTCACTGAGTGCCTGTAACGCGTCAGGCGCTGGGCAGCGTGGATGCCGATCCCGGTGGAACCCTGCAGTTGCTAGTGGGGGAAGCTCGCACTAAGGGGACCAGTGCAGCCGCAAGAGGCCAAAGGTCAAGGTGGAATCACGAGGGGAGCTTACACCACAACCAGGGGTTCTGATGGAAATGCAGACTGGGCACCCCCCCCCCAAGCCCTTTCAAGGCCTCCAGGTGTTTGGCACGCTCCGGGTGGAGGGGTACGGACTGGGTGAAGCTGCTCCTTCCGTTTTCTCACTGTCACACTCACTCACACTCACACACACACACACTCCGAGCTCACAGTACCTCCCACACAGCGTGAGCACAGCGTCTAAGAGAAAATAAATGTTACAGAATGCCTGTTTCCCAAGGGCTGTGCAGACTGTCCTTTCACCTAAGTTTCCGAAGAATGAGCTGGGCCAGGTAGCATTTTAGCAGTGTGGATATAAAACACAGGAAGACTACCGGAAGTTAACGAGCATAACCGTCTCTAAAATGCCAACTCTTTCCATTTCTTAGCCCCAGTCCAGTTTATGGGAACAGAATGCTGAAAGAGTCTCACCATTTTGTGAGAACCAAAAAGCTTCAAAAGTTAAATTAAAATTTCATGCTGTCATGGGATTATGTGTACAAATACTGTTTTCCGGTTGCAAGCATTAATTATACTATGAACATGGTCTCTACTAGGGAGAAAAAGCCATGGGGCAATTACCCCATGAACAAAGTGGGCTTAAGATACATTCCCCACGATTTCTTTTTCTTTCTTTCTTTCTTTCTTTCTTTCTTTCTTTCTTTCTTTCTTTCTAATACAGAGCAAAGAGAATTTTTTTAAAAGTTGGAATTTTCTAGAGTCCTTTAAAACCATCCCAAGCACACCTTATTCCATAACCATTGCATTTTGATATTAAGGGCTTCTTTTTCCAAAGCTGTCTATGTAAGCACAGTGAACTTTCCTCCAGGAGAAATCTTTCCTGCCATTACTCCATCACATCTGAAAAAGAGATACCTCTCTACAAGAAGCAAAACACTTCCTTTCACGAAAGCAATCCTGAGAACCTAGGGAAGGTGGTAGTCTCGGTGAGTGTCTGCTCATGCTGTGCCCCACGGGAGGCTTCTGGGAACGTTTGGCTTGGAACGTCTCTGCCTATACTTCCCAGGTTCTGAACCATAATGCAGGCGTCCTAATCAGGAAAATCAGCCACACTGACTGGGCCAGCACAGTAAGACCCTGCACAGTTCAAAAGGGCAGAATTCTTGTGTGCTGGGATCACAGAAGCACAGCAGGGGTATTGATCCGCTTGCTGGCATTCCAATACCCAGAATGTTCCTCTGGCTTTCCATCATTGTTCCCCTGCTCCAGCTCAGAATTCCCTGAGCTAGCTACGAAAGGGCTCATGCAATTACTTTTGTCCAAATACATTATTCCTGGGGGATGGGAGAGACAATGGAAGATTTCTGGGCTTACGTATCCCAATTTAGAAGTTCCCTTCTCTTACTAGAAATCGACGACCCTTTAATGTTTGAACAGTTGAACTAAAAAGATCAGAGGGAAAACTCAGAATGTAACTAGCCTCGTTTACCTAAAACCTAAATGTTACTTCTCCATTAAAATCCGAAACATGATTCAAAAGTAGTAATCACGTAATTAGTCTTTTTTGGGGGGAGGGGTGGGGAGATGTGAAACCAGGTCTTACTGGGAAATGGCAGAGTCAAGGAGCGGTGGTGGTGGCCCCCACCCTTCTGACCTGGCTCATTATAAGTTCTGCTCCCCTCAAATCCTCTGCCCTACAGATCCTGCCTCTGAGAAAAGTAACGCATGATGAAGTTGTTATGGCAAACTACATACTTTACACCAACTGAAGTCCTAACTACAAATATAAAATCTCATTACTTAGGAGGATAATTTGAATACAATCTTAAAATGATTAAGAACACTTTTTTTTTTTAAAGATTTTATTTACTTGAGAGAGAGAGAGAGAGAGAGAGCATGTGCAGGGGAGAGGCAGAGCGAGGGAGAAGCAGACTCCCTGCTGAACAGGGAGCCCGATGTGGGTGGGACTCATCCCAAGACCCTGGGATCATGACTTGAGCCAAAGGCAGACACTTAACTGACTGAGCCACCCATGCACCCCAAGAACAACAAATTTTTAAGAACAAAACATTGAGAAGATTTATTCGATCACATAACCTATTTTTACTCTAGAGTACAATTAATTTGGCAGTAGTCCCATAACCAGAAGTTATTAATCTGTGCAAAATTACATGATTCATTTGATGACTTACAGTTTCGTGGTGATTAATACTATTTATTAATAGCTACAGCTTGGGGCTGAATTACAAGGGCAGGTCTGGCTTTAAATGCTACTACTGAAATTGGGTCCCCAAAGTTCAGGCAGCTCAGCGCAGAGCTCCATGCTCCGTGCTCCGTGCAGAGCCGAACATGGGGGCGGCTCTATGTCACCACCTGAGATCACAACCTGAGTCAAAATCATGAGTCAGACCCTTAACCGAATGAACCACCCAGGCGCCCCCAGAGCTGTTTGATGTTCACTATATCTCCCAAAGAGACTTAACTTTTAAAATACCTTCTTCTTGGGGCGCCTGGGTGGCTCAGTGGGTTAAGCGTCTGCCTTTGGCTCAGGTCATGATCTTGGGGTCCTGGGATCAAATCTGTGTCTCCTTCTCTCCCCCCCACCCACTAGTGCACTCTCAAGTAAAATCTTAAAAAAAAAAAAAACCTTCTTCTCTATTAAACACAAAGGACTTTTCTACACACAACGTGAAATGCCTTAAAACAGTGAACACCTCCATGTAGAGACATTCTCCATCCATACCTTGTTAGCTTCTTAATTGCTCTGCACATACCTGAACTCACTTGCCCTTCTGCTGCCGGAGTGACCCCTGCCACCACCAGCTGCTCTAATACCTTCCGTGGCTCCCTGTGCTCTTGGATCAAGGCCTGGGTTCCTGCCAGCTTCGCCTCCCACAGCCTCCCCCACTTCCTCTAACCTGCAGGAAGAGGCTCTCCCAGCCCAGGGGCCGCCCGGCTGTCCGGAGTGATTCTCCCCGAAGAACACACTCTCTGCCCAGGCTATCTGCCCATGGGCCAGACCCAGTACCAACAGTGGAATCCGGTGACAAGCACAATTCGGGGGCCCTAAGGAACTGCCCAGAGGATGGGACTTTCCCAGTCGGCCTCCTGGCAGTAGGTCTGCAATTCAAGAATGAGCCTGAATGCCTCAACCCATTTCCTTTTATTCAATAACAGCTTTATTGAGCTATAACTCACATTCCAAAACATTCACCTTTCTAAACTTTACAATTTGGTGGTTTTTAGTACACGTCGTAGACTCGTGTAAACATCAGCACTGTGTAATTCCAAAACATTTTCATCACTCCCCAAAAGAAACCTCGAGCCCATTAGCAACCACCCCCATCCATTCTCTGCCTGTATGCATTTGCTTATGCTGGACATTTCTATCAATGGAATCGGACAACACGTTCTCAACCTGCTTTTGTTTCAAACACTAACTACGCATGTGCAGTGTGGTTGGGTATGTGACACTTCAGATCACAAGGCCCGAGTCTGAATTCCAGAAACGCCTGGCTTCAGGATACTTTGTTAGAGACAAACCCACTTCCTGGGACCATCCTTCTGTTCCTGACATCTGCCCCATCTCCTCTACTGATCCAGAGATGCACTGTTTTAGAAATTTTTTTTTTTTTTTTTTTTTGAGAGAGAGAGAGAGGAAGAGCGAGGGCAGAAATAGGGAGAGCTGCAGAACGAGAGAGAGAAGCAGACTCCCAGCTGAGCAGGGAGCCCATTGCCTTAGCCAAAGGCAGACACTTAACCCACTGAGCCACCCAGGTGCCCCAGGACCCTGCATTTCTAACAGGTTTCCGGGTGATATTGGTTTGAGGTTCCAGGTGGCCGGTCTGACGGCCATCCTTTGAAAACCACTGCTTGCCGGGGGTGGCAATCCCTCAATGGCATGCCAAATCCTGTGCACCACCTGCTTTTGTAAATAAAGTTTTATTGGTACCCAGCCCTTTCATTTATGTATTGTCTATGGCTGTTTTCATGCTTAACTGCAGAGAGCAGCAGTTTGGACCACAGACCTAAAAATACTTACTGTGGCCCCATACAGAAAAAGTTTGCTGACCTCTAGTTTATGGAGGAAGATCTAAATATTAGAAATATCATGAACAGGTCTATTGCCAAGTTGAAACTTATAGTTTTTCATATGGGTTTCAGAGAACGGGGGGCATGTAATTTTTAAAAATCCTGAGAATTCTTAAACTTTAAAAATTAATCTTAGGACGGGTGGCTCAGTGGGTTAAGTGTCTGGCTTTTTTTCCTCCTTTTTTTTTTTTTTTTTTTTTTAAGATTTTATTACAGAGAGCAAGTGCAAGAGGGCAGAAGTGGGGTGGGGGGGATACACGTCCGACTCTTGTTTCAGCTCAGGTCATGATCTCAGGTTCAGGCTCAGCAGGGAGTCTGCTTGAGATTCTCCCTCTCTTTTTCCCTCTGTGCCCCCCCTTCCTGCACTCGTGCGCACACGCACTCTCTCCCTCTTGCAAATAAATAAGTCTTTATTTATTTTCTTTTTAAGATTTTATTTATTTATTTCACAGAAAGAGAGACAGCCAGTGAGAGAGGGAGCACAGGCAGGGGGAGCGGGAGAGGAAGAAGCAGGCTCCCAATAGAGAGGCCTGATGTGGGGCTCGATCCCAGGACCCTGGGATCACGCCCTGAGCCGAAGGCAGATGCTTAACGAATGAGCCACCCAGGCGCCCCAATAAATAAGTCTTTAAAAAGAATCTCAAAAAAGTTTTTTTTAAAAAACGGTCACACAGAAAAGGGCATCTGGGTGGCTCAGTCAGTTAAGGGTCTGACTCTTGGTTTCGGCTCAGGTAATGAGTCTGCTTGGGATTCTCTCTCTCCCTCCTCCCCCTCTCAAGCGTGCTCGCTTCTGCTCTCTCAAATGAATAAATCTAAAAATAATAATAATAACAAAAAGTGACGCAGAAAAAAGAGCTATTTAGTTTTGTGGTCAAAGTCCCAGCCAGGCCGGAGCCCTAGTTCTCCGGACCAACTAACATGATGGATGCTTGGGGCCTTGCTTTCTCAGCTGTGCACATACACAGCCCTGGCCAAACCTCCAGTAGGCTTGTAACAAAACAACGGTTATAAGAAAAGTGAAATAAAGTATTTCACAGAAAACTTTCTAAACCCTACAATGCTATATGAAGATAATATCAATGCCCCCAAACCTGGAAAGGTTACATTTACTGAGGGATTCCCCCACACTCTGGGTTCAAGAGTGGAGGTCTTCATTTTTGTCTGAAGCTGTATTACTGAAAAGAGGAGAGAGGGTCATGACCATTTCCCGCAGAGGTGATGCCTCACTGATCTGTTACGGCCCTTGTCTACACCTCAGAATCACCCCAGCAGCAAGGCAAAGGGCATCCTCTAGCGATGCCACAGAAGAATGGGGGTGGGCGTGGCACCGTGAAGAAGGGATGATGTTCTCCCTCCAAGAAGGTCTGTCTGCATCAGCTAAGTGCTTCGCACGCAGGCCACAGTTTCCCTCTCCTGTGAGGACGGCCCTGCGGCGCGGGGCACACGTGGGGAGTGGCTCCCCACACCACTGCTGGGGCGGCAGGTGCAGTCTTCCCCTTAGGCAAATCTCTACCCTCAGCTGCAAAACGGGAAACAACAGCGTCTACCTCACAGGGTTGTTAGAGATTCTCCACGCTCACGCTCAGGGAGCAAACAGCAGCAACCCACAGAAAGGCTTCAGAAACTACTAGCTGCAATCCTCAGGACAGACGGGACGCCAGGAACTTGTGCACGTTGTCCTGGGGTGTTCTAAGGGCCCAGGTGAGACCGTGTTTGTCACAGCAGGGGTCCACATCCCATCTCGTGTCATTAAGACAGATGCGTGTCATTAAGACAGATGCCTGTCACGGGTTTCCAAAACTGCTCATCTGAAGCTTTTTTAAAATTGCAGGATTTAGGGGCGCCTGGGTGGCTCAGTCAGTGACGCGTCCATCCGACTCTTAATTTCAGCTCAAGTCAGTCTGTGGCCACCAGGTGAATCCACGGGACAGCCCTTCCCCTGGCGTAAGGCCTGGGCCTGTTTGGGTCAGCCGGCAGGGGCTACCAGTGCTCAGGTATGCCTGTCACCCCCGCTCGTCTTGAGTCAGACTTGTGCCTCATCTGCACTTGCTCGGCCACCCCCTCCCGACCTCCTGGGGACAATGAAGTCTGCTTACAAAGGGACTCAGCTGCAGTTAAGATAGGGAAATGCAGCCCAGGAGGGCAGGGGAAGGAAAGTCAGGGCAGGGCTTCCTTTTAAACGTGTGAGCAAGCCTTTCAGGACAAAGCAGCCCCCACACCATGTCAAAAGCAATCTGGAAGACAGGAAAGAACAGGTCACTGTCAGCTCAGGATTCTAAGGCAACCCTTGTGATCCGCCTGCTTTGACCTGGCTTGGTGGGGCGGGGGCATCTTCTTCACACTTGAGGCCAGTACCCACACAGTTCTGTATTCTGGCTCTCTCTCGTCTGCACAGGCCACAATCGGAGTGACACCACACTGCGAGGAGGCCCAGGCAGCATCATTCTGCAGCACCTTTCGACAGGAGTGGTCCTGTTCTTTATAAACACTGACGGTGCCTTCGTTATCATCTCCCCAGACTTGCAGCCTTCCCACAGGCCCCGCGGCCCTGGATCATGGAAACGGTGCCCTGTGTGACTTCGTTGGAGCTGGGTGTACTCTGACCTTTACCCCCAAGGCCCACACCAGGAGCAAAGCAGCATCACGGTGCTGGCCCTATTACAGGCACCAGTTCTTGACTAGTGCCTTTTTTACTACGTGTGAGCCAAAGGACTGGGATACCCGGAACAAGGACAGCCAGTCTCCAATCTCAGGGAGATCCCAGTCCATTGCGCTCAAGGATGCTTCAAGGTCCCTGATTACTCAGGGCCACGAAGGGCCCAGTAGGGCCCTGTGGCCATACTGTGCCTGGTGGGGAGGATTACATCGGGCCGCTTTGCCTGGGAGGTGCAGATGAGCAAAGCCTTCCACACAACCACGACGGTCTCAGAGGGAAAGCAAGGGAAACTCTGGCAACGCCTCAAACAACACAGGATGTTGGGGAGCAGCTAATGCTTCTCCAAAGCACTACATGGCAATCTGGAGCACACCTCTGAATCATCTGCAGACCCTGTTACAATGCAGATTCTGACTCAGCAGGTCTGGGGTAGGGCTCGAGAGTCCGCATGTCTCACAAGCCCCCAGGGGGTGCTGCTACTGCTGGTCCCAGGACCATGCTCTGCCCAACAAGAGTCCAAAGCAGAGCTGTCCAATGGAAATACGAGAGCCACACATGCAACCTTCCCTTTTGTAGGAACTGTATTTTAGAAAGCAAAGAAATATATGAAGTTTATTTTAATAATACACTTAACTTGGGGCGCCTGGGTGGCTCAGTAGGTTAAGCGCCTGCCTTCGGCTCAGGTCCCGATCTCGGGGTCCTGGAATCGAGTCCAACATTGGGCTCTGCTCTGCGGGGAGTCTGCTTCTCCCTCTGCCCGCCCCACTCGTGCTCGCTCGCTCTCACTCTTTCTCTCAAATACATAAATATTTAACGTATCTAACCAATTGGAGCCAAATTATGATCATTTCAACAGATACACAATATAAAGGAATTATGAATGAGCTATTTTATGTCTTTTTTTTTTTTTTTTTGACCAGACTAAATCTAAAATCCAGTGTGTATTTTAGCTTACAGTACATGTCACTTTGGCCCAGCCACATTTCAAGCACGCACTGCACCTGGAGATGGGAGAGGGATCTGCACACACCGGCTCCGTCCAGGACGCACTTGAGAGCAGCTAGGCGAGAGAGGAGAGACAGGGAAGAGCCTTCCAGAGAAATCACATCGCAGCAGACGGCAAAGGACAAGAGCCAGTCAAGGCTGTTTGTACAATGGTCAGAAAGAAAGGCAGAGAAAGCGTTTTCTTGTGAATAAGACACATTTTTCAGACGACAACTGCAGCCATGGGAATTCTGAGGACTGAACTCTGGAAAAGCTGCCCAAGTTCCCCAGGCGCAAGAAGGGGCATCCTTAGTCACCAGCAGAGCATGGAGAGTGTACCTGTGTGGTATCAGGTAGTAACTCCTTTCCCCTATTTACACCAGTCGCTGAAGATGGGGAAGGAGGACGGAAAGAGCACCCCCACCCTAATAAACCCTAGAGGGTATCAGCTGTGATGTCTTGTGGTTATAACGACACAAAATAAATATGATTGCAGCAGCAGCAGGCCTATCTTTCCAAGTCCAGATGTTTCCTTCCCAAACTTTCATTCAAAGTTCAGGACATCTAGGGGCACCTGGGCGGCTCAGTCGGTTAAGCATCTGACTCTCGGTCTCAGCTCAGGTCATGATCTCAGGGTCCAGAGTTCAAGTCCCGCTTTGGGCTCCATGCTGAGCCAGCGTGGAGCCTACTTAAAAAAAAAAAAAAAGGGTTCAGAACGTCTAAACATAAAGGAAAATTAAAAGAAAAGCTTACACGTACCAAACAGTTGTTTTAAAAAGTGACATATTTGACCAATATAGTCACTTGCCTAGTTAGGGCTTTTGAAAAAATATGCCTGTCTAGAAAAAACTAGTAAAACTCAATATATTCCACAATAACAAAACATGTCACTTTTAAAATTCCAAGTGGCATACACAAAACTAAGCTTCCTTTAAGCTTCCTCTGATTCCAAAGATTGACAACAGTGTAATTCTTGGGAGCATTGCCTTCAAGCAATGAATAATTAGATCTCAATGGCACAAAGCAAAGAATTCCAGAGACACGGAAAATGAATCAATATAGCTGTACCACCAGAAATAAGATTACTATATGTTCTGACTACTCATCAATTGTTTCCTTTTCTTTCATTTTTTTCAAGATGGTTTTAATGTTTCTGCACCAAGAAAAACCATCACTATGCCTAAAAATTTGTAAGCCTATGTACACTTAGCCCAGATAAGTATCTCTGTGCTTACAAACTTACAAACACACGCACAATTATGCTAAACAGATGCAGCTTTAGCAGCTGGAAGCCACAGGCAAAGAAGCCTCTTCATGTCCTTGGAGAGTCAGGGAGGGCCACTAGTCCCGGGCTCCGGCCCCCGCCCGCCTTGCCCACCTGTTCCCAGGCTTTCCAGCCCTCCAAGCACAAGAGACCCTTCTCCTGTCCCTCAGATCCCCATAGCAATGCCACCTTCCTCCCGAGACCACTGTGACTCTGCACTCGTCTTTACCACGCTTTCTTCCTCGGTCTAACTCATGCGTCTAAGTCCTGTTCCCCAGAGGGGAAAAACAGTCTGCCATACAAGATGATAATTAATTAATCTGATAAAGGCGGCCCTGCTAATGAAGATTTAATGTGTAACCCTCCCAGGCAACATCTTCTGCACGTTAAGCATGGTGGTAAAGGAAAGGACAATTCAACTAGGAGGAAGGTCCGAGCTGTGACATCATACCAGCGGGTGGCCACCCACCCTGTCCCCTGGCCAGTCCTACCGGAGTGCCAATTACCTAGACTGGGGATTCTCCCCGCCTCTGCCTTACCTCGCCTCTGCCCTACCTCTCTGTAGCTTCCAGGCAATCATCTGCAGGGAGGAGAAGGCAAACCAACGCAGAGTGAAAATTAAATTACCGTCTGAGAGGAAAAGCTAAGGTGGATTCTCCCTGCCTCTGCAGGTGGAAGGAAGCCAAAACGATGGCACACAGTCTCATTTTATATAATAAGAGTGTGGGGAACAAGCTACGTGCTAATTGGACACCCACAGAGATTCCTTCTGCAAGGTAAATAATCATTCCCTCCTGTATGCATGTAAATTAAGTGTTATATATTCGATCTCTTAAAGCCAGGCATATTTGTTAAAAGGAAAACTTTGATTTCTCTCTGGATTTCACTTGTTGGAATGGTCTCTTATGGTACGTAATCCAAGAAATGTGTAATGGCTCAAACACAGCGGAGGCTTGCTTCTCTCTCGTGTCATGGTATTACGGGAGGGTAACCCTGTTGCGGGCGGCCACCTCCTCCGGTATCCAGGGACCCATGCCGACAGGATGCTGCCCTAGTTCTACCTTCATTCATACAACCAGAAGAGGGGAAAGGAGGACAGGCTGAAATGGCAGACGTCACCTCCCTGGCATCTGACTGGGCAGAACCGTCACAAGGTCTCATCGAGCTGTGTGAAGCTGGGAAACACAGTCCGGCAGTGTATCCAGACGGAGGAGACCCGGACCACAGCAGTGAGCGGACGGCATCCCTGCCAAGCCTGGAGGTCCCGCTCCACGCCCTGAAAGGCTTTCTACTGCCACCGAGGGAAGCATCACAAAATAGAGCCTCTCATCATTGGGACAGTTAGCCTTCATCTTTCCTACTACTTGCCCTTCCCAAGGTCACTTTTCTAACATCCTATTCTTCTGAACATCACATCGATCTGAAAGAGTATTAGTGTTATAAAAATAAGAATCACTATTATTTAAAAAAATTGATAGATGGGGTGCCTGGCTGGTTCAGTCAGTGGAGCGTGAGACCCTTGATCTCAGGGTCGTGAATTCAAGCCCCACGCTACGTACAGAGATTACTCAAAAATGAAATATTAAAAAAAAATTATGGAAAAGAAGAAACGATCGCGTCCAGTGGGGTGTAAATAGCACAACCAATGTATTGTTGCTGGGCAATAGACATGTATTTTAATTAAATGCTTTCCTTCAAATACCATAGTGAACTATCAAAATCAGTAACGAAATCTACAGGAGAGAATTAAAATGCCGCCACACCAAAGCTAGCTTAAAGCGTTACCATAGTGAATTGGTGGTTCAATGCATTAACATTATTTTTTATAGTTTTCCAAATTTTTTTTTTAAGATTTTATTTTCAAGTAATCTCTATACCCAACATGGGGCTCAAACTCACAGCCCCGAGACCAAGAGCTATGTGCTCTACTAACTGAACCAGCCAGGCACCCCAGTTTTCCAATTCTTTTTTTTTTTTTTTTAAAGATTTTATTTATAAGATGCCTGGGTGGCTCAGTTGGTGAAGCATCTGCCCTTGGCTCAGGTCATGATCCCGGGGTCCTGGGATCGAGTCCTGCATCAGGCTCCTTGCTCAGCAGGGAGCGTGCTTCTGCCTTTGCCTGCCACTCTCCCTGCTTGTGCTCTCTCCCTCTCTCTCTGACCAATAAAATCTTCAAAAAAAAAAAAAAAAGAATTTATTTATTTAATTGAGAGAGAAAGAGCGAGAGGGAGCACAACCAGGGGGGCAGCAGGAGGAGAGGCAGAAGCAGAACCCCACTGAGAAGGGAGTCCGATGCGGGGCTGGATCCCAGGACCCCGGGATCATGACCTGAGCCGAAGGCAGACGCTTCACCAACCGAGTCATACAGGTGCCCCGCAGTTTTCCAATTCTTAATGAAACAGAACTGAATAGTGCAAAGGGAGGAAGGGGAGGAGACAAGGAATCTAAATTTCGTAAACTAGTTTTATATTTCACCTCATTTAATTCCCATGAAACTATAATAGAATGGGAATGACTCTAGCGTGACAGGGTGAGGACTGGAGATTGGAAAGGTGCAGGACAGAGTAAAGATCCGGCCTCAAAGGCAGGCACTGCCAGTTATCACTAGTGAGAACCTTCCCAACTGGAACCACTGCGGCCACACAGGGCTGGACGTGACGACTCTCACTTGCGGATCAGAGCAGGGATCCTGCAGTCGGTTGTACCTCACATCACCTTCCCAATCTGCCCTATACTGGAAAGTTAGTTTCAGTAGTGGTAAGAGTTACTGTTTGACGAGGACGGGACTGGCCCAGAAAGAACCAACTGAAGCTACGGCCTTAAAGGACTCCCTAGGGAAGCAACCTCAGCACATCACTCAGCCACATGCACATAGCTTCCAAAGAACATTTCGGTCACCTACTCTTACATACCCGCAGCAGACCATGAGGGTCACTCAACAGTCAAAGAGAGCCTCTAACAGGGAAGAGAGAAGCCAAAACAAAAACACAGCACAGCTTGGAAACTCAATCTATGCAGAAAGAAGACTTTAAAAAAAAGAAAAAAAAAAGCAGCTTACTTTTATCCTCAAAGATATGAAAGAAGAACTATGAAACAAGATCAGGAGATAAAAAAGGAACACCTGGAACAATAAAATCTTTGGAATTTGAAAAAACGTCATAAATTTAAAATTCAATGTAAGAACTGAAAGATAAGGCTGTAGAAATCTCCCAAAAAGAACAAAAATATGGCGCGCCTGGGTGGCTCAGTCGGTTAAGCATCTGACTTCAGCTCAGATCATGATCTCGGGGTCCTGGGATCGAACCCCGCATCCAGCCCTGCGTGCAGACCCCGAAGATCCCAAGGTTGAGTCCCACGTGCTCAGTGGCGAGTCAGCTTCTCCATCTCCCTTCTCCCTTTCCCCTGCTCGTGCTCTCTCTCTCAAATAAATAAATAAAATCTTAAAAAAAAGAATAAGAATACAAATAAATGAAAAATAAGTCAGAAAAATTAGCACCAGTCCAAAGAGCAAGAAACGCAAAGGTCTGCCCTCCTTGCAGCAATGGCGAATGGACACCATCTGCAAGGAGCTGAGGGAGAACCATCTCCAACGGAAACCTCCACACCAAACAATCCCTTCTCTGTGGAGACAAAGTGGTATTTCCAGATAGAAAACGTCTTTAAAGACTGCCCCCTGTGTGTTGGAATATATTAAAAGATTTTTCACAATTGGGGAAGATTTGGAGGCTGAATCAATGACAAATGTGTAGGAAATCAAACAAAGACACAAAAACTACCATTAACCTTAGTGATTATGAAAACTTGCACAGGAAAAATAATCCTAGTTTGTACCACCAGGCTCAGCAGTGACAGCACTGGCCATCAAAATAATGCACACAGGGGCGCCTGGGTGGCACAGCGGTTAAGCGTCTGCCTTCGGCTCAGGGCGTGATCCCAGCGTTATGGGATCGAGCCCCACATCAGGCTCCTCTGCTGTGAGCCTGCTTCTTCCTCTCCCACTCCCCCTGCTTGTGTTCCCTCTCTCCCTGGCTGTCTCTCTCTGTCAAATAAATAAATAAAATCTTTAAAAAAAAAAAAATGCACACAGTGTTAACTCAGTTCCTCTCAAAGGGGGTGATTCCCCCCTCCCGGCCCCCTCCCCACGCGCACGAGACATGCGGCAATGTCTGGAGACAGGTTTGGTTGGCACAACTGGAGTGAGGGGAGCTACTGGGCTCTGGTGGGTAGAGGCCAGGGAAGCTGCTCGTGTTACAATGCACAGGGCAGCCCCCCAAAACAAAGAGCTGCACCTGACCCTTAAACGCCACAGGGGTTAGGGGCACTGATGCTCCACGTGGTTGAAAATCAGTGTGCAACGTCTGACTCCCCGAAACTTAACTACTAATAGCCTACTATTGGCGGAGGCCTGTTAACACAATCTTCGTATGTTTCACGTATTTTCTATGTTGTATGTATTATATACTACATTCTTACGATGAAGAAAGCTAGAAAAAAGGAAACGTGATTAAGAGAATCATAAAGAGGGGCGCGTGGCTGGCTCAGTCAGTAGAGCATGCGACTCTTGACTGCAGGATTGTGAGTTTGAGCCCCAAGCTGGGTGTAGAGATTACTTATAAATAAAATTAGAAAAAAATAAAGAAAATCATAAGGAAAAGATATTTACGGTACTGTACCACATTTATCGAAAACACAAATATATGTACAAGAGGACCCGCATTGGTCAAATCCATGTTGCTCAAGGCTAAACTGTATTTGACCCAAAATGTCAATAGTGCTGAAGTTGAAAAACCCTCTTCTAACTAAAATGGCGATGTAATCAGATTTGAAGTGTGGGATGGATGATGGCAAGAAATGTGCCCGGGTACATGGTGGGAAAGAGGTGTGCAGAAAAAGGCTAAATCCCAATTTTCTACGTAGTGGGAAGTCAACAGTTAGGAACAAACAGAAGTAGCAGCAATAGAGAATGTAAGCAAATGCCAAATGACAGTAGCTAAAAAGTTTCAATCGTGGTCTCCAGGGAAGGGGAAATGGCAGTGGGGAGCTGTTGGTATGATAACAGGCCCTGAGGAACTATTTGATTATTTAAACTGTGCCAGAACCACTTTGATACAAATGAAAACAAAACTCAAAAAGATACACTAATATTTTGTCCCCTTCCTTCCACGAATAAGTAAAAATGTTGCCTTTACGGCACACATAATCTACCAGGCCTGGAATATTATTTGCCTTTGATCTGAACATTTTAGTCACCTCTGTCCAAAACAAAGATAATCCCAACCCTGCCCAGCCGATGTAGGGTACAGTTCTTCCTTCCCCATCCCAGAGAGGATGACGGTCTCTAACAATACCCTAGGGATTTAAAAAAAAAAAAGACAGCCCTGGTTAAAAAAATGTTACTTTTCTTTTTTTTTTTTTTAAAGATTTTATTTATTTATTCATTCGACAGAGATAGAGACAGCCAGCGAGAGAGGGAACACAAGCAGGGGGAGTGGGAGAGGAAGAAGCAGGCTCATAGCAGAAGAGCCTGATGTGGGGCTCGATCCCACAACGCCGGGATCACGCCCTGAGCCAAAGGCAGACGCTTAACCGCTGTGCCACCCAGGCGCCCCAAAAATGTTACTTTTCTGTTACAATTCAGAAAATCCTGCCCAGAACCGCCTTATTTGTCTGAACCTAAAACAAGGTTAGTCCAATTATTTTTTTGATGATACCCTATTGTCCTACTAAGACCCATTCCCCAAAGAGAAGCCTTAACATTTACGCCAGTAAACAGAATAGGCACCATCTACCAGAAGACAACCCAAATATTTGATCCAACAAGGCAACAGAAAAACAATTCTTCCAGAATTTACCAGTGTGAGAAGCTGCCAGTGTTTTAAAAAGACCAAAGAGAGTAACGTGGAACCCTCAGCTCTTTCAAAATCCTTCATGGGAGTGAAAGTTTTTAGCTTGGAGGAGCTGCAGCTTGCAGAATTTCTCCCCCAAGTGTTGCCCCACTCCTGACCACAGTGTTTCAAAGTAAAAGAAGTAAGACCTGAATAAAAAGTCTATTCAGCCTTTCAATCCTTAAATTATCTTGTCGAATGTTTACAGTGTTCCCAGTGTACAAGGAGAAAAGCTCCACAGAGGCCCTAAGAAATCCACAAACCCAGGTTTATTTGCATGCTGACACAAAACAGCTTTGGCAAGAGGGCAACTCCAAGCCGCGTTCCAAGTAGACAAACCAGCCGGTTCCAAGCAGGGAGCCAGCCAGGTTCTGTGGCCATGAAGTAGAAAGGTATGTTAAGAAATCCCAGCTCCCAGGGACAAGGTGAAAATGACTACTTTTAAGAGCGTTTCCTTATCATGCTAGTCTACATTTAGCTCTCGGGCAAACCAGCTTTCTTTTTTCAAAAGACGAATGGCAGGACATGTTCAGAAATACTTACAACTGCATCAGGAAGCCCCAGTCCAACGTGACGTAGAAGCGTGCTGCACAGCTTACCTTTACAGCTATTTGCCCCACAGAAGCCTGCGGGGTGACAGATGCGACTCAAGCTCGAGTCACGGGGCAGGAAGAATCCTCCACCCACTGGCGCTCGCAGCCACCAGACCTTGGGATAGGATGTCACGCCACCTGACCGCCCACTCCTGCACTCAACGCACCTGTGCAGGACCAAGGGTTGAGAAGAGGGCCGTGTGTGGGAGGCAGAGACTGGGACAGGGTAACAAAGACACGTGCGAGGGGCAGCTCTGCCCCGAAAGGGGCTTTCAGCACATGAAAGAAAACTCACCTCTTTTTTGTTTTTTAACCATACTAATGATTCTTCATATACAAATGAGTCTTCAGAATGACACGCACCCTAGCAACTCAGGAGTCCGCAGCTGGCCTCAGAAAGTGTCTGCGGTCCCCCAACTGAGGAGCTAGAGCCGCCAGGGTGCCCACAGCCCGCGGGGCCACGGCCGTCTGTCCGACAGCCAGGATCTGTGAGCGCACACACTCACGTGCTTTCACGCAGACAGTGAGCGAGATCCACACGGAAGTTCACCTCTGTCAGCCCCTCAGCCCCTGCTGAATTCATCACATCCCTCTTTTCCAAAGCCGTATTTACTGAGATTTGACAAAGGACTTCGTCTGTTGGGGACAAATAAAAAGACATGAGGACAACAACGTGTCCTGACCAAGGCTACCACCAACCTCCCTGGTCACCAATGACAGTGACTCAGCCAGGTCCCGTCAAATGGAGCCCCTTTTCAAGCCACTAAGGCAGGCACCTCAGGTGCTCTGTGCCTCCCACCCCCACCCACCACCAACGGCCAGTCTTTGCCCTGAGCCTTGGCGCTGTCTGGAGCTCTGGCTAATGGTTTACTTAGGACACATGCCACCTGTCTGTGTGACCTCCATTCAAAATATGTGCCCTGATTCCCTTCCACCCCACCAGTAGTATCCAAACTAGAAAGGACATTTGAGGACTTTGTCTCACATCCAGAGAAACATTCTAACGGCACGAAGCCCCCTGAGTGGGTGAGTCAGGCTGGGGGCATCCCACGCCACAGCTCTCCTGCCTTGCTCTAGGATGGCAGTGCTCCCCAAAGGGAACCCAAAAGTCAGCAGCTTCCCAAAGGAGCCACCCATGGGACCACACCAGGCCCAAAGAAATGTCTTCTTTGGTGCTTCTGGCGCGGCCCCGGCATTCTTCAGGGACTCTAAGAAATGGCAAAAAGGAGGGGTCGGAGCTTCATTCCTTCCCCCCTTAAGAAACATTCCTTAGACTGCAGGGGGCCTCCTGACACCCAGCTGGTGCACAGAATGCTCCCTAACAAATCCCCAACATCCCACTTGAAATTCTAGGCCCTCCAGTGACATTTTAGAGATCAGGGCCCTCCCCTCCCCCCCACTGATGTTTTACATTTGCCGACTCCACGGAGAAAGGAACGTGCAAAAACAGGGGACCACATACATGCATCATATCTGTTTACACGGGTCCCCGGATAACCCACATCAAAAGGTGGCCTTGGGAATACTAACAAGACAAAATCGTTGTGGTTTCTTCGGACACAGACATCACCTCAGCTCCCTCTCCAACAGAAGCACGGGAAAACAGCAGCATTGTGTGTTTCGTAGGCCTAGCAAAATGTGAGGCCAGAAGCCAGTATAAAGGTGCTGAGCGGAGACAAATCCGGGTGCCACCTTTCAGCAGAGGTCTGGTGGGACTTCACACACGCACTTCAAATTCCAAGAATGCCACTCCTGGGAAGTGAAGCATCCCTTCTGCCTTCAAAACTAGACCCAAAGAAAAGACTGTCCTTACCCAACAGCCCCACTGAAAGCTCAGAAAACACAGCGCTCAGAAGCTGGAGCTTCCTTTCCTTTCTCTGGCTACAAAAATGCAGATGAAGCAAGTATTTGTTTGAGTTTTACTATGTAAATAAAGCCTATTACCAGGGTCAGCACTTGGGAAGAAAACAGCCCCTCAGGAAAACCTTCCAAAAGGCCAGTGTCTTCACAAAGAAAAATTAACTTGAGCTTTGAAGCTAAAATGCTTTTAAAAACTAAAGTGCTGACAATCTAACGAGGGTAATTTTGCTTGCAGGTAACACCTGACAGTGTCTGGAGACTTTTGTTGGCGGTCACAGCTGGAGTGGGGGTACCCGTGGCATCGAGTGAGTGAGTGGGGACCAGGAATGCTTCCTTACGTCCTACAAGGTACCCAACAGTCCCCACCACAGAGAATGATGCAGACCAGCATATCAGTAGTGCCAAGCTGAAAAATCCTCACCTGAAGGATGTGACAAAGTTACTTCATAGGACATCGCAAGTGTTTCCAGCCAGAGCAGCTGGAACTGAGTAGAGGGGAAGTGGGGACGTTTGGGATCAACAGCTGGTATTTGGGGGCCTTCTCAGGACCTGCCACGTTTGTGACCTCAGGGCACTCCATTTAACTTCCCTTTGCCTTAGCTGTTGCATCTGTAAAATGGGCTGATAAAATTTCTTGATCTGAAGATTACGGATTGAACCAGCCTTTTCTTGGCATTCCTTACAGTTCTAAGATGTGTACTCCTATGAGGCTTTCAAATCAGACCTCTGTTATCATAAAAAGAGTGTGTCCCTTTACATTTGCTCAAGCTACCCACACATCAGATTCTGTTAAGTATAAAATGGACTGTATAATATCCCAGAGGTCTTATATGTAAAATATTTAGCTATGAGTTTTTTTTTTTTAAGATTTTATTTATTTATTCGACAGAGACAGAGACAGTCAGCGAGAGAAGGAACATAGGCAGGGGGAGTGGGAGAGGAAGAAGCAGGCTCATAGTGGAGAAGCCTGATGTGGGGCTCAAAATTTATTATAAAAAAAAAAAAAAAAAAAAAAAAAAAGGCGCCCTATTAGAAAAATTATAATTTGGACCCCAAATAACAACAATTGTTATAATGAACCCCAGATATGTTTTCCGTAGCTACTGAGGGAGAGTCAAAACTTGCATCAATCCAAATTCTGCAGGTGGAACAATTCTTCCCAGCCTCTATCACAACAGCGGATTCCCACTCTTTAAGTGGTTCTAAATGGACACACTTTCCTTCATCCTTTTCTAATAATGTGACAGTTAATTACCAGCTGTTGGAGTGTAAGCAAGCATAATTGATGACTTAATCCAACAGAAAAGACAAGCATGTGAAATAGTGCCAATACCACATAACACGTCGTTAAGAATGTATAATACACACGTGCACAAGCACGTGTCTCTGCATGTATATACAAGTGTACATGGAAACTCAGTACAGAAGTCCCAAACTCTCCCGATTCCTTTCTGTCCTAAGCAAAGAAACCACCAATTTCCAGTCACATTGCAGCATCTATAAAAACTAGCAGCAGTTTAAGGGAGGGATGTATGGGCCTCTCAGAGAAGAACCCCAAACATTTTGATTCCTGCAAAATCCTGAAACACCATCTGGAAAGGCGGAGCACATCCACTGGTACTAGCCTACCCATACAAACTTTCAAAAGAAAGGAAAAAAAAAAAGACCGAGAACATCTTAGCAAGTACTGTGCAAGCTAACTGGCAGGCCAGATCAGGAGCAAAAGGCCTCACGTGCCCCCAGAAGGCCCTGGTGTGTGTTTTCTGGGTTTTACTGCCCACCTCCCACAGTCTAGACTGGGGCCTCTTGGACAGAGAGAACAGGGGGCCACTGAGAATACACCACCATTTTTAGAACCTGGGGTACCCACAGAAAGGAGGAGGTGCTCTGGGATCCGCTTCTTCAGCTTCTGGTTAAACAACTGAATTTCAGAGTTTAAAGTGATCTCCAACTCTGATACTGTATAAGGCCTAAAGGCAAGATTTCACCTTAACTAATGTTTGCAACTTATTCCTTCAATTATAATAAGTCTGAGGAAGATACGTTGAATTGTGTGTACACCTCTTTTAAAAAAGAAATACATGAAATGCCAAGGGTGTTAGTAATTTACTTGCTATCTTTTTAACATTTGCCATCAGAAATGCCCTGTAAAACCTTTATTAAAAAAAGGCACAGGGCAATACGCTTTAGTACGCATATATGCAGGAAACTACCCTCGCTGGGCAAGCTGTACACACTTTGCTCACCATCTTTTCAAAGAACACAATTCGTTAATGGGTTACACATTAATTTTATAGCAACGACAGCCTTTTTCCCCAGTTGAACATAAATTCAGTGCATATCTAAACAAGCCTCCCCTCAGAGTCTCTGGTTTTGTGAATACAAAAATGAGAGAAAATACAGAACAGAAAAGTCTGACGTCTCATTTGCTATCTTGAACAACCAAGCCACACCAGTTCCCAAGTGCATCACGGGTGGGGTGGGTTAGGAGTGACCTTATACCTTCCTGCTGTGGTGAAGCAGGACAGTAGAAAAAAACCCAGCAAGTCACCTTCAAACTCCTGTAGTCGCCAAGAATTTTTACATTTTAAAGGGAACTTTGTCCCTAGAAAAAGCCTGACCCAACCCTCCCCAGAGAAGCGACACTTCTGAAGAAAACAGGATGATGGGTTTGTTGTTTTGTGATTTCACAGGTCTATACAAGTTCAGCTGGTCAATTTCAAGATCAACTGCTGTTTTGAGACAAGAGAATTCAAAGTGTGAAAGCACCCACCTTCCCCTACCACACACACTTAACGCAAAACACCTTCCTGATGAGACACATTAGAAACTTATTACTGGAGTTCAAATCCCACTTTGAAAAAGGACACTGAAAGTTTCGGTACGTCTCTGCACGTCCCAGAGCGCCATGGATCTAGGGCTGGAAGCCGAAAGTCAGTAAATATTGATGGCCTGATGGGAATCGAGAAGCTGGGCTAGCGACAGCTGCTCGTCTGGGTTTCCTAGTGATAAGGGGTACAGGTTCAAGGAGGGGCAGAACCAAAGGCCTACAGTGACAAACACAGGGACGGTTCTGTCCACCCCCTGGCACGTGGGACTGTTCCTCCCCAACCCCTGGGCAGCCCCACAGGTGCAGGCCGCCGCTGGCAAAGCCGGGAGTGACAGGGGACCCAGCCAGGCCCCTTCTCGAAGGAGGAGGGGTGGGGACCCGGAACAGTAGCCATTTAAACTCTGCGGCGCTGGGGAGTCTACAGGACTGGGTGCCGCCGCAGAGCGGCCGGGGCCACGCACCTTTGCGGGTCCCGGTGCCCCCGTCCCCGCAGGTGACCCAGGCACACTAGCGCCCCCGGGTTGGGGACACGATTGTCCCGCCCCTCCGGCGCCCCCACCCCCGACAAAATCCCCCGCCCCGCGGTCACCTTTAGGCTGTCACCGTAAGGGTCCCGCGGCCCCCTCACCTTAGTGATGACCAGCGGCTCGCCGTGCTCGCGGCCGCCTTTCAGGGTGAAGCCCCACGGGGCGCCGCCGCTCAGCTGCACCTCCACCAAGCGCCCGCCGTCGGGCGCCCGCGCCTCGGCCAGGCGCTCGGGCCGCGCGCGGGGCTCGGCGCCCTCCATGGCGCGGGGCGCGGAGCGCGCAGGCGGCGCGGCCGCTCAGCCCCCAGGGCCCGTCCGGCCCGCGCCCATGCACTCGGGGGAGCCCCGGCAGGCCGAGGGCGAGGGAGGGTCCGGGTGCTCCTGCCGCCGCAGCCGGCCACTGGCAAACTTGCGCGGCAACTTGGGAGGAAAGTGCCGGCCGGGGCCAGGGAGGGAGCCGGGCGCAGGCGGCGCGGCGCGCGGGGGAGGGCGGGCCGGGCAGGGGGCGGGGCCGGCGCGCTCGAGGGCTCGGGCCTCCAGGCGGGCAGGGGGCGGGGCGCGCGCTGGGCTCCAGAGGGCTGCCCGGAGGGTGGGAGAGGCGGGAGGAGATGCGCGCTCCGGGACCCGCGCGGCCGCCGGGGGATACCGGGGCAAGAGGCGCTCGGGGCAGGGGCGCGCGCGGAGGGACCCCCGTGGCCCCGAGGGTGGAAGGGGGCGAGGGTCGGCACGCACACGGGACCAGTGCCGCGGGCCAGCGATGGGCGTGCTTGCTCGGGACTCCCCAACTAGTTACCCAGAAAGCGAGAGGGGGCGAGGGCCGGCGCGCGCACGGAACCTGTGTCCCTCGCCGGATGCTGGAGCGCGCTCCGGCCCCCCCACCAAGTTATCCGGAGGGTGGGAGGGGCGGGGCGCGCGCTCAGGACCACGCGCCGCTCCGCGCCGCAGGGTCGGGGGGCGGTGGGGGGCCGCGACGCGAAGTCCGGCCCTTTCTCCGGCGCCAGCGCCGGGCGGCCCTGAAAGCCTCGGTGCGCGCCAGCCCTCCGCCCAGGAGGCCGAGTCGCTGCAGGTGAGGCGGCGGAAGCGCCCGCGCAGGGCGGGCCGGGGCGGGGCGGGCGGGCGGCGGTCACAGTCCCCGGCGCCCTCCATCTTGGAGCGCGCGGCCGGCCCGGCGCCCCCGCCTTTGTTCACGGGGACCGCGGGTTGCCCGCGGCCGCCCAGGTGAGACCGGAAGCGCGGCGGGCCGCCCCGCGCGGGTCCGTGTGCCACCAGCCTGTTCCCGCACGGACGCGCTTTGCCCCCGGGCCCGGACTTGGGGCTGGGGGGGGTGTCCCGGGAACCCTCCACGCACCCACACAGCCCCGGCCCTCCCCGAGAGCCGCCTCCGCCGCGCAGCCCGGGCCAAAGCGCTAGCCCTGGAAGGGTGCTCTTAAAGTCTGGGCAGAGGAGAGGGGCCTGACCTGTTCCAATGAAGGACTGCCCATCCTCCCACAAATTCCCTGTGGCAGCGCCCAGCCCGGATAGCCACCCTCCTGGCTCTTCTAGCTCTTTTTAGCTCTTCCTATAGTTCCAGTCCAGGAAGTCTTTGCGTTCAGACTCTGTTCTCACTTTGGTAGAGCAGTGCCACGAGGTCTTAATGTCCCACGCCTGCGCTGCCTACAAAGGAGAGGTGGTGGTCTGAAATTACTGAAAGGGTGTACCACCTATGTCTGCCCCTTTTTAACTTACATAAAAGTTAGGCATAAAGAAATATCCATACTGCTAGGTATTTGCATGCTTTGCAAAAAAAAAAAATCTTTTTATTTCGTTTGTAGTTATGTAGCTGGACGCTGGTGATTGCCTGTTTCTTCAAAGGAGCTCCATCCAGGTACTTTCAGCAGGTGAGGATGGAATAGGCAGCAAGAAAAAGCTCGGAGACGACAGGACGAGTGAGGGGTTCCTGTCACTGTGGAGCGGGAACAAGGAATCTCAACTCCGGTCTCAGTGTCTTCAGTGGTCACGTGAGGGGTTTCCGTTCAATGGTCTGCGGTCGTGTGGCGGATCGTTTTGTGTTTCATCCAGGCAGTTGAAGTAAGAGCGCAAACTTCACTGGGCACTTGTCATGGCTCTGGGCAGTAATTATTGCCCCCTACCTAACTTCCAAGCTACAGTGTCCAGAATGTCTCCAGTTAGGGGAACGAGGTGGTTTTTTTTCTTTGTAAACGGAGACTTAAGGAGTGTGCCTGTTAGAAGCCATCTTAACTGTACCTTGACTGTCATGGTCATGCAGATCTGCACAAATTGATTAAATTGCACAGAACTAAATACACAGGAGTGCGTGTAAGATGAGGAAATCGAAATAAGCTTGGTAGATTGTATCAGTGTTAGTATACTTTCTGACTGAGGTGCAAGGTGCAGAAGATGTTCCTATATTGTTTCTTAAAACCACATTGAATCTGTGATTCTCTTCAGATAAAAAGTTTAAAGACTGGATAGATATGAGAAACCAAATGATAAAGGACCATAGAAATGTACCCAGAACTTTTGGGACTTCCCTAGTCTCAACACAACTCCCCCGCCCCCACCCTGTGGTAATAACCGAAATCTCAGCTGTTAACTGGGGCTGAAATTCAGACTACTCAGTTCACTAAAGCAGAGACAAAGATTTCATTGTCTCCATAAATTACAGCCAAAGTTATCTTTTATGTTTTATGTTGATTATATAATGAGATTACCTTTCTGCTACTTGAAAGTGTTATATTGTTCATTCCTTAAACATAGGTGCAGGTTTACATTTATCCTTACTAAATTATCATTTTGCTGAGTGTTTTCTTAATCTTCACATTAGGCATCTCTCCCAGCTTAGCATTATTTTAATATTTATAAGGCTGCTGTCTATATAGACATTAATAAGTACACCAGAAGGGACTGGACCAAGTCTGTGTGGCCTGCTTTGAGATCGATGCCCTCCTCTCAGACCTTCTTAAATTCTTTCCTTGACACTCTTGGGTTTACATAGCTGAGCATAGCTATTATCACACCTAGACTTCTGTATCATGTCCATTATATCCTTATTAGACACTACCACATATCTTGGAAAATATCAGTATCTTGTGACTGAAAGGCATTGCCCCAATTTATTAACCCTGCTCCCCTTTTGGAAGAGTTTAGTAAGACTGAACCAGTATGGACTTTAAGTGGTGATGGCTTACTTTTCTAAGAACTCAGCTCAGCCAGATTTCCCAAAGACAGTATATATTTGACAATATCTAGCTTTTTCTTTTGGAAGCCGGTGCCAGATATCTTCTGGATAGTCTCAGCTTTTCGCTTCTTGAGCATTCAGCCTCATTGCTCGGAAGACCCGAGTGTAAGCATATGCTCTTCTGGCCCTGCAGAGCACAACCCTATGACCATCTAAATCTAGGCATTCAGTCGCCTTGGGTATGCCGCTTTTTGGGAGCTGAGGCTTACTTCCTTTATTAGAGAGGAGATAGGTGAAATTAAAGGTAGTTCTTTCAGGCGCCTGACTGGTCCAGTCCATAGGGCACGTGAGTCAATCTCAGGGTTATGAGTTCAAGCCCCAGGTTGAATGCGGAGGTTACTTAAAGGTCGTTCTTTCACCTTATCAATAGTGAATGAATCAGTCAAGGAGTAAAAGGCAAATTGAACCAGCTTTCAGAGATTTAATCAATAGCTAATCCTTTTTAGGATTTAGGAAATAGAGCTAAAATTATCTTAGTGTTTTGTTCTAACAAGAAAAGAGATTTATAATTATAAAATGTAGTGGAGGCTGGAGTTCCAGAATTTTGCCTTTAGTTTTCAAACTAGTAGCTCAGGATGGTCGACCTTTACAGAACAACCGTGGCAATTGTTTTAAAGGCAGTTTTAGCCGTTTTCTATTTAAGCCACCGTGTACCTGACTTAGGGTCCCTATGAATTCAGACGGTGGAGAGTCAGTCCAGATCAGAGCCACAGGTGTGAGGACAGCTAAAGGAAGACAGTGACGCAGTGGCTTTGCCCTTCATCACTGTCTCCATTGTCATCTTAATTTCTACAAGCGATGGATTATTAGAAACTTCGGAATTTCACTTAGCTGCGGATCTTGGCCCAGTGACAGAAACGGAATGCTGCACGGCTGCGTCCCCCTCACCTCCCTCTCACCTCGGAAGGCGTTTACCCTTGCTGTTAGGCTATTTACAGATCTCTGGGGGAGAGATTTCCTGTTTCTGTGCAGGGATGGGCTGGAGACTGCAGGGGCTTTTTCTTAACAACTGGCACCATTTTCCTGTTCATGGACTCCACAGTGGGAGTTAGCATCCTAGCACCCAGCGCCTTTAGTTGAGGAAGCAAGGAGTAGCGACCAAATAGTAACCACCATTCGCAGGAAACCTACCGTATACCAAGCACATGACATAAGCGGACTCAGGTCCAAAGCTGCTTGGAGCACGCATCACCCCATTTTACAGAGGAAGAAACAGCCCCAGAGGGGCTTAACAGCCTGCTTGAGGTTGCTGAGCCCAGTCTTAAGAAGGAGTCCTCTTCTTCCCCTTGTAGGGCCCAGTGCCAGATTGGCTATGGCGGGGCAGCTTTCCCGGAGCTGGTGAGTTGGCTTTCCTCCGTAACACATTTAGACACTGAGCCACCTTTTGAGGTTCCCTTGATCTCCAAACAAGAAAGAGGCTGAAGCCTCCTATGTGGAAACTTTGCCTATAAAACAATGCTAACTTAGGTTTGGTTGAGTTCCAATCCTGTTTCCTTGGAGACATGTCCTTTAATGTATACGTAGGGGTGCTTGGGTCGCTCGGTAGGTTGAACTGCTGACTCTTGATCTCGTCTCAGGTCTTAATTTTTAAGAAATATATATATATGTATATATAAATCTTTAAGAAATATATAGATATAAAATAATAGTTAACTTTTCAAACTGGGAGTATTTAGCTACTATTTTAAAAGTGTTTATATTTTAAAATGCTGTTTCAGGGGTGCCTGGGTGGCTCAGCTGGGTAAGCATCTGACTCTTGATTTTGGCTCAAGACCTATGTCGAGCTCTGTGCTCAGTGCAGAGTGGGCTTGAGATTTTCTCTCTCCCTCCCCCTCCGCCTCTCCTGCCCCCAGCCCTTCTAACTCTCTCTCTCTCTCTCTCTCAAATAAATCTTTAAAATGCAGTTTTAGAAAGCCGCTGGCTATTTTCACTTTGTATTTTCTTATAAAGTAGCCAATGAGTGCTTCTTGAGCACTTTTAACTTGTCCAGTGCTGGGGAGTGGTCGCTAAAGAATGTAAAGGATGCAGGAAATATGAAACATTAACTCTAGCTAATGAAGAAAATATAATAGGGGGAAAAAAACAACTGGAGCACAATTACGTGCCAAACGACTTTTAACTGCAAAGGTTCCAGCAGGAGAGAAACCAAAGTAGAGAAGAAAAAAAAGGAGTAACTACAACTGTAGGTGAAATTTCTAAATTTTTCTTTTCTTTTCTTTTATTGTGGAAATTTCAAATGGACACAAAAGTAGAAGTCTTGTTTCATCCCTGCCCACTTTTTTCCCAAGAGTATTTCAAAACACAACCAGGACAGAATGAATGAGCTATCTTGGAGGCTGAGAGGAAGTGGAGCCAGGAGTTTGCTGGGTGGGGACCCTGTGAGCAGAGGAATGTTCTTTATAGGGAAGTTGAAAGCATCAGACTAAAAGGCTGAAACCTTGTTAATGAGTGTCGGAGTGCCCCAGCCCTGCTCCTTGGGAATTGGTGGTGAGCCTCCACTCCCCCATCCCAGGGAGTGTGTGCAAGGTAAGGGGGGGGGAGATCTCAACAACCTGGGGGTCTCTGGCTGGACTAACTGAGCCTGGATCTGCCACATGGAGATTGTGGCTGGAGAGCAGATGACAGAGGAGGCAATAATGAGTTCCTGTGGGCGGGTTGAAATGGGAAATGCCTGGGGGATACAGTGAATATTCAAAGGCTAGTGTAAGAAATTAACATAAGCTGTTTCAGACCCATTTTTTCCCTTCCTGGAGGCCAGAATTCTGAAGTCAAGGTGTCAGCAGGGCCATATCCCCTCAGTGGCTCTAGAGGAGAATGTGTTCCCTGCCCCTCCCAGGGTCTGGTGGCTGCTGGCATTCCTGGGTTTGTGACTGAATCAGTCCAACCTTTGCCTCTGTGATCACCTGGCCTTCTCTACTGCCTGGGTTCTATCTCCCTCTGTCGCCTCCCTCTGTCACCCTCTTAAGGTCACTATGATTGCCTTTAGGGCCCACTTTTAATAAAATCAAGGATGCTCTCTCCATCTCAGAATCCTTAATGTAATCCTGTGTACTAAGACCCTTTCCCCAAATAAGGTAATTTGTAGGTTCAAGGAATTAGGACCTATCATCTTTGGGGAACAGTAGTCATCTTACAACGGATTCTCAGGTGGAAATCACTGGGGTGTTCGAGGACAACGAATGGGACTTTCTCCCTAGTTTGGAGGCATTGTGACTAAAGCTGTACTGTTCCTGCTGGAGTTCCAAGTGCTGAGAGCAGCTGCTGAAGAGGCCAGTTCTCTGCCTACCCCCAAGGGGTGGTAGGGCAAGGCTTGTCCCACCTTAAGCCAAGTGACAGCTACTCCCAGAGAATCCCTCAGAGATTCGGGCTATCTACAGGACAGAGATTGGCATCTCGTTCTCAGGGGGCATTTCTGGAAGTGCTATTGACTGCTGACCAGCGCCTTGTGTAGACATGAACACGAGGCGGCAGAGGGACAGGGCTCAGCAGTACGGTGTGTGGGCTCCCCAAGTACACCTGAGAATGTCACTGCATATCCAGTCACCCCAAAATTGACCAGCTTAAAACTGCAAACTCAGGCCTGACCCGGGATGACTACTCAAGCTAACAGATCCCATTTGGCCAGATCCAAGCAAGGATTTTTAATGCTGGTGACTTCCTTGCAAGAGACAAAACAGTTTTACTTAGGGAATGGGTAGTGGGGGCTATAAATCATGTTGTTCTTGAGATCTAAGTGGCTCCCTTAGTCATGCAAATGTGTAGGCAGCCAAGTGTAGGATTCCTTCTCTCTCCCTGGGGTCCCTGGATGAGGTGGGGCATTGTGCTTTATGTAGAAGCCAGGGGTTTCTGGGAGGGCAGAGACCCAACAGTTTAACTCCTGTTTCAGAACTCCGAATTAGGGGGAGTTGATGAGAGGAGGAAAAGAGGGGTGAAAAAGCAGCCACCTGTGTGGGCCGTGTCCACCATCCTCTGTGTGACCCTCAGCTGAGGTCAGAGACAGAGCTGGCAGTCAGGGATCAGAGCTCAGTCAGTGCAGGGCCTGGCCTATACGGAGAGGATGGGAGTTTGGAGACCAGCCAGGCAACCTTACCTTCATTTACAAAATTGTATCTGGGGAAGATTCTCTTCAAATCTCAGACACCTTCTGCGACCTGATCTGCTTGTAATTTGTCAGCTGAATCACAGGGTAGAAATGTGATACCTGAGTCCCAGATATCATCTAGGTGGTTCTAGCGAAAGCCAACACAAGCAATATCCAAGCAGCAAAAAATAATTCTGTATGTGAGATTCCAAGACATCCTTGAACATACCNCTCTTCTCAAATACAGCATGGACCTTCTGCGCCTTTGCTATGATACCATTTGTGTGATTGGGGAGCGCCTTTTTACTTCATACTGCACGTTTTGAGAGAGAAAAACCCAAAGTAGGGATGCCTGGGTGGCTCATTCTCTTAAGCAGCTGCCTTCAGCTCAGGTCATGATCCCAGGGTCCTGGGATCGAGACCCACATCAGGCTCCCTGCTCAGCGGGGAGTCTGCTTCTCCCTCTTCCTCTGCTGCTCCCCCTGCTTGTAGACTCTTTTGCTTGCTTGCTCTCTCAGATAAATAAATAAAATCTTTAAAAAAAGAAAAAGAGAAGAAAAACCCAGGGTTACTTCTACGAGGCTCTCAGAGAAGGCGCAGGGAATTTAGATTTGTAACAAGCTCCTTGACAAGGTGTAGGCTGCCCCTCCAGGAGCACACTTGGAGGGCCATGGACTAAAATAACACAGCCAGGGGAGTCGGCATACTACGGAACTCAGTAAATGTCCGTTCCCTCCCTGTGGCCGGCCAACACGACCACAAGCTCACATGCACGGAGAAAGGGGCCATCTATACTTCCTTAGAGCTGAAATAATTCAGGTGTCCTGTGGGAAGCAGAGGCCCTGCCTGCGGAAGCCACTGCTGCTTTAGTGTTGGAGGGACTGTGGATTCGGATGCGGGAAATTCCTTCTCTGGACACTGGCCAAAATACTTGCTTCACTTGAATCTTTTCACCTGAACTTCAAGGAACGTGGACGTCTTTGACTAGCGGTAGAAATAACAGGAAGTAACAGGCTGGCTGGCTGAAGGGTGGTAGAATTTTTACTACAATGGACAGATGTCTTCCAGGCAGACATAGGAAGTTTCTAAAAACTTAATTGGTCGTGATGATTCCTTTTGCGTAATTACACATGTAGAGGGGCTACAGGAAATATTGTGTGATTAACTTCTTTAAAAATAAGTTCTATTGGAACAATTTTAGATTTACAGAAAGGTTTCAAAGGTAATACACGGAGTGCCTGCATGCCCTTGACCCAGTCCATTCCTAGTCACTGACCTCCTATTCGGATTTCCCCAGGTGGCACACAGGTGTCCTCTTTCTGTCCCCAGGACTCTACTTTGCATTTAGTTGTCATTTGGTCTCTCTCCTTCGTTTTTGTGAGAGTTTTGAGGAGGACTGGCTGGGTATTTTGTAGAATGTCCCCCAATTTAGGCTTGTCTGATGTTTTCTCATGACTAGACTGGGTTATGGATTTGGGGGAAAAGCACATACATAAATGATGTGGCCTTCTCAGCAAACCACATCGGAATACTGGATATCTGCATGGCTTGTCACCTGTGACTGTCACCTTATTACATGTGGATATGGCTGCCAGGTTTCTCACTGTCAAGTTACGGGGAGAATTTTCTTATAAGAACTTGGGTTTTGGGCACCTGGGTGGTTCAGTCATTGAAGCATCTGCCTTCGGCTCAGGTCGTGATCCCAGGGTGCTGGGATCTAGTCCCCCATCGGGCTCCTTGCTCAGCGGGGAGTCTGCATCTCTCTCCCCCCCCACACCGCTTGTGCTCTTTCTCTCTCTCTGTCAAAAATAAGTAAATAGAATCTTAAAAAAATAAAAAACAACCCAAGAACTTGGGTTTTACAACGCAAAGCTGTTCTGTGGGGAATCCCTTTGATTCGATGGTAGCCACCAAGTTCACACCTGGACAGACTGTCCTTAAGACCAAATTAAGATGTTTGAATCACACCACTGATTAAGTCAGCTTAAAGCACATTGAGGGCAATGGAGTAATCGTAGCTTGCAAAGGCAAAAATATGTACTGTTTGGCCCCTAAGAATAAATTTCTGACTCCTGTGATAGACTAAAGAAATGTCGTAAGTTTGAGAAACTTGGGTTATACACATGGTTTACTTTGGATGTTCAACCAAGGGCAATTCAGTGAGACCCAAAAGATTTGGGTGAGGGTGTGTGAGGGGGATAGCCATTGCATTTAAATCATCAGACTCCACTCAGAGGACTGACTGAACCACATTTTCTATGTTAATGTCTCTCAGCCCTTCTGATACTGAGATGTGTGCTCAGTAGATGTTTCTGACAGACAGATGTTTCTGTGGCGTGCACAACCAGGTTGGTGTAAGGCTGTATTATCTCCCAGCACGCTGTGCTTCTAACCACAAGCCAAACCCTTGAGGTTAATGTGGGTTTCCTATTCCCTACTCGTGGCCTCTTGAGTACCCGTGAAGCAGTCATTTCAAAATTAGCCTGAGTCTGAGTGTATTTAGTCCTTTTTGTTAAATATATGCAATTTGACAGTCTCGTGTGGATGAAAGCTGAAGAGCATGTAGTCCTCCCAGACCAAATAGTCCTCTCATTTCACTATATTAGCACAGTGTGCTACAAAAGAAACACACAACTCGAACAAAGTTTGAAATAACGTGACGTGTATATACACGTGTGCATCCTAAGCTCCTTCTTCTGTCCTCCCCCCCATATACTTCCTTGAAAGTGTGGTTATGGTCATGCGACTTCAAATTTGGCCATCTGTGACCTGCCTCCAACTTCTCAAAAGTGGACTCCTTGTTGCTTCAGAGCGGTGGGGTTAGAAGATGCATTTCCGTGGTCAGACTAGTTTGTAGCCGTTGGTGGCAGACGTTCATTCAGGAAATAAATCTCATTTCTCTGTGGAGGAAGTGCTTATGGTGTAATCTACCTGGGTTTGATTCTCAGCTCCACCAACTCCATGACCTTGGACACGTTTCCTCGCCTCCTCTGCTGCCTTATGCATAAAAAACAAGATTAAAAAATGAGCCATAGGGGCGCCTGGGTGGCTCAGTCATTAAGCCTCTGCCTTCCGCTCAGGGTGTGGTCCTGGCGTTCTGGGATCGAGCCCCACATCAGGCCTCTCCGCTGGGAGCCTGCTTCTTCCTCTCCCACTCCTCCTGCTTGTGTTCCCTCTCTCACTGGCTGTCTCTCTCTGTCAAATAAATAAATAAAATCTTTAAAAAAAAAAAAAGTGAGCCATAAGGGTGGAGATGAGAGTTAAGCTGAGTACTTAATGCTTCCAGCTCGTGGAAGGCAGTCAGGTAATAATAAAGCTAGATGACTCTTCTTCCTCTTCTCAGAACACAAACCCCACCCCTCTCTCCCTCCAGTGGCATGGTCTGGTCTCATCTCTTCTCAGGTGAGAGCATTGAGCTCACAGACTCATAGTCTGCATGTTGCAGAACTGAAGATGTACTCTTAGACACGATTTCTCAATATGTGAATTTCTGTGTTTTTGTCAGAGGCAAGGACAAGTTTCCTTCAACCCAAGACTCACGTTTTGTCAAGTGAGGTCAATACCCAACCCAACAACAACCACAAAGCAGGCTCTTTGAGCTAAGCCTGGGTTCAAAACCCATTCATAGTGGTGTTTTGTGGAGCTACTCAATTCCCCACGGGCAGAGAAAGGGAGTCAATGTCAAGATGCACGGCACGGCAGCCCTTTTTAGTCTCTTAAAGCTTTATAGCCAATCCTGAGCGTTTTCGTCTGTCTAGAGGGTCAAACCAAGCAAGTATAATTCTGGGTGGAGAGCTTAGTCATCCTTGCATCCCCTCAGCATATTCCTTGAGCTCCAGCAGGCAGCCTTACACCTCTCTGAAGAAGGGAGCCCTTGGGACAGAATGTCACTCCACCAATGCTCTTGGAGAGCCTGGGCAACCAGAAGTTCCTAGGATTTGAGGTGCCCACCCCAGGGGCAGCCTGTCCTGGTTGACAAGAGTGGGTACTCCAGCATTCTTGTGCCATCAGACAACCCTAAGAGGTCACCGTGGCTGACAGACATAAAGATGACCTCCCCAGTGCACCCCACCTGCTGGCGTTCACACTCTGTGTATTCCTTCCATTGGGTGTGAGCAGGACCTATGAACCACTTCTAACCAATAGGATGCGGCAAAGGTGATGGATATCAGCTCTGTGATTATGTTACAAAAGATTGTGACTTTCACTTGCTGGTGGTGGATTGTTCTTGCCGACTTTGATGAATGAAGCTGCGTTCTCGGAAGCTGCCTTGTGGAGAGACTCCTGTGCCAAGGAACTGACCAGCAGCCCATGAAGAATGAAAACTTGTCATTAAACATGTAAGCAAATGCTGGGAAGCAAATGTTTCCCCACTTGAGCCTTCAGGTGAGACCAGCCTTGTCAACATCTTAATTGTAGCCATTGAGAGACCCCAAAATGGGAGACCCAGCTAAACTGCGAGAAAATAAATGTGTGTTGCTGATTTCTAGTCTGGCATGTAAGGAGCTTAGTGGTCACTGCTTCATCCTAATAAGCAAAAAGCTGAATGAGCTGAAAAGGCAGCTCTGCTTAGATCTGTCAGAGAGGTGAGGTCACAGGACAAACTGCTGCCCCCCCCACCCGCTCCCAAAATTGAAAAGGCAGGTAGACGCAGAGAACCACAATTTCCTGGAGCTGAAATCAATAGCAGAAACTTCTACAGGAATCAGTGCCAGGGTAGGGAAATCCGAACTATAATTGACAAATTGCTGGAGGCTCAGTGTAGACAAGTCTGTGAGTTAAAAACTGCCAGGGTCCCCCCTGGGATCATGACCTGAGCCAAAGGCAAGACGTTTAACCTACTGAGCCACCCAGGTGCCCCAGTATCCATGTTTTTTTGACTTTAGTGGGAGATAAGATATTCAAGAACATCTATACAGTCAAGACATAATTTCAACTTGGAATGGACTTACCAACTTTTGATTGGATAAATCATTTCCATTATTCATGATTTTAAAAGCACATACACAACTTTTTTGAAGTCCAATTTGGCTGCCAATCAAGGGTGTATAATGCTTCTATAATTCTATTAAGAGATTAAGAGATAATTTTGTGTGTACATTTAACGTGTGTGTGTACTTTGAAAGCCACTCCAAAGACAGAAGATTTATGTAAAAGAATTTGCCTTTAATTGTCCTTGAGTGTTTGTCAGTTGAATTCAAATACGCAGTTGAGCATTGGGCCTCAAAATCATTACATTCCTTTTTGGGCATTAGAAATATTCATTAAAAAAAAAAAAAAGCCTTTTTCTCTTTTTGAGCTGAAAGGTCAGAATGTCAGCATACAGAATAAGGTGAATTGAACTGAAAAGCTGGCATTCCTCATCGTAAAGAATGAGAGAGAAATGTCTTTAGACATGTAAATGTAAGGATAATTATTTCTTAGCATGAAGGATTGTAGAATCACTTCTGCTTGCGTGCACATCCCGAAAAAGCACAAAATGCAGATTTAGAGGGAAAACACTGCCCTTGACTTAACTTACCACTGAACTGCCCTTAATAGTTCATGGCTGCCCATTTATTTGTGCCTCCATTCTTTTATGTTTTTCATTGTTTTTTTTAAAGACTTTGTTTATTTGAGAGAGAGAAAGAGACAGAGCATGAGCAGAGGGGAGAAGACAGAGGGAGAAGCAGGCTCCCCACTGAGCAGGGAGCCCAACGTGGGGCTCAATCTCAGGGCCCCTGGGATCATGACCTGAGCTGAAGGCAGACGCTAAACCGACTGAGCCACCCAGGCGGCCCTGTGCCTCCATTCTTTTAGTTACTAAATATTTATTTTAGAATAATAACATTGGCTACTCATATCACAATCAGCTTCGAATATATTTTTGTTTTCTTTTTCCTTGGTTTTTATTCAATCACCAGTGTCAATTGCAAGTGTCTCTACTCTTACTTGAGGTTGTTTACTGCATCGCACTGTTAACAGTTGTTTTTTCTTTGTGGAATGGCTATGCTCCAGCAAATTTAGCTGTGAATTGGAAAATCAAATCTCGGGGCGCCTGGGTGGCTCAGTTGGTTAAGCGTCTGCCTTCAGCTCAGGTCATGATCCCGGGATCCTGGGATTGAGTCCCTCGTTGGGCTCCCTGCTCAGTGGGGAGCCTGCTTCTGCCTCTCTTGCTCCCCCTGCCTGTGCTCTGACAAATAAATAACATATTAAAAAAAAAAAAAAGAAAAATCCAATATCTGTGAAGCAAATCCTGTTTTTCCTTCTATTTGAGCTTAACAGCTGCTTAGTTGGCTTTGAGAAGACAGCATTTTAACTGGTCTATAAAGAGGTGGGGTTGTTTGCAATTAGATAGGTCCACGGAGGACACTGAACCGCTCACCTATGCAAAACGAGCTTCGAGCTTAGGTAGGAGTTTTTCATAGCCCTGGCCTCTCTTATCAAGACCAGAGTGAAAGTCTTTAAGTTTCTACCCAAGAACCTTGTCAGGCCATTCTCCCTTCCTCTACACAGAATCACTTTTGTCTGTCTCTCCATTCTTACCCGTTGTCTTCCCCTCCCATTTGCTTCCCTCTCCGCCCAGCATCCTGACTTCTGTTCCAGATGAGTCCCAAACATTTCTCACCCACGGGGGCTTTCAGAACCAGAAGGAAGGTTCATCACTGCTAACCCAGTGCTTCCACTCCTGACTCGCCATTTGCATTCAGAATGCTCTTGGGCTTCCTTGGGTATGGATCGTTTTTGCTGCTCTTTTGAACTAAGCCTTCCCCACATTTAAAAGTGGCCTGCTTGTTCCCTTTTTTAGGTTGAGATACAAGCTCTAGGACCTTGCTGCTCAAAGTAGCAGCCATTGACCAGCACTGTGCACATCTGTGGAAGCTTGCTCGAAATGCGGTTTCCTGGCATGCAGGGCCTCACCCGGCCGTCCTCACAAGCAGAATCAGGACTGTAGAGTCTGCTTCTCAATGAGATCTGCAATGGGATGCACATTAAGCTTGATAAGTTTTATTCTCAGGTCTGATATCATTTAAAACGCCTTTTTTTGTTTTTAAGTACAATTTCATTTTAAACCATACTCAATCCCTATCTCTTTCTACCCTCCACCAATTACATCTATGATTAATTAGTTTATTTGGCATTGACAATGCCTTTGTCCTTTATGTTTCATTCTTTATTAAGGCCTGGTAACACTCCGTAATTATTGGACACAGCCTGTCTCTTTATCTGTTCAATCAATTTGCACATGGTACTCAGTAAGTTTCTGTTGAAATACATTGAAAGGCCAACGTGCTACTGGTCATCAGATGGACCCCAAGCAGGGCTGTGGCTGCAGCCGCTGAAATCCTTTGCAGATTCTTAGCCTGGGTTCCTTAGGAAGCAGAGCTTAAGCCAAACTGTGCACTGAAGCTTTGCAGGGGAACATCATGGGATCCCCAGACAAAAGGGGCAGTAAAGCAGGGAAGAAGGAAGAGCAAATTAAAGGTGGTACATTTATGAATAGACCATAAATTCCTAAGAAACACAGCTGGTTGCCCAGGGCCGTATGCAGCCTCTCCTCAGAAACTTCCACAGGGAAGGAGGAAGGCCAGTTTCTCTACCAGCAACTTCTTGCTTCCTATCGTTTGTTGGCCTGTTTGCCCACTAGGTGTTAACCTTCCTGCATTTTGGGCTTAGGCACCTAGCCTTTCGGGGCAGCTGCTGGATAAGCCAGAGCCTCTGTGGGTAGACCTACAGGGGCCAAAGTGTCTAGGTCTCCACCAGTTTTGTAAATAAAGTTTTATTGGAACACAGCCATGCCTACTAATTCACATACTGTCCACATCACTTTAAGTATCGGTAAAAGCCACCTGAAAGGCCGCCCCTGTGTATTAAAGGCGGCGGTGTACAATGCAGAGCACGGAGCCTGCCCACTGACACGATACGGAAACAGTCGGTTTTTGTGAATCACGCTCTCCTCACTTCTGCTGCTATTGGTACATCTCAGCAGACCATCCGTCTGCCTCCCATCGCATCCTCCGCTGCATTCTGTGGCATACCTGAGGTTCTCCTGTTAACTCGGTCCTTCCCGTTCAGACCTCTGGGTGTCAGGGGACTCACTGGGAAAAGAAAGCTGTCCGTAAGAGAGACCCCCTGAGCCTCTTCAGCGGTTAGTGTATGGGATCGAGTGTAACGGCAGGCAAGTTGTGAATTGTGGGGCAAAGGAAAGCCGAGACCACAGAGCAGTTCCCGGGCAGCCCAGGCTGAAAATGCAAGGTGCAATCCAGGTGGTAAACTGGGTGGGAGGGAGGAAAGGAGGAACAGTGGGGGAACAAATGAACATCATATACTTAAAGGCCCTGAGGATTACGACACAGGTATCTCCCTGTTTGGGCTCAGCTGACTGGCTTGGCAGTATCATTGCATTTCTCACACCTGTATACTTGCAGATGTTTCCACCTCCCGTGTGTGTGCTTTACCTGTTTTTTCATATTGTAGTTGCACTCTTGCACGAGAAGTTTGTTATCTCAGTTTTATTTCTTTAAGTTTTATTTAAAATCAACGTATTAAAATCAGTGTATTATAAATTTCAGAGATAGAATTCAGTGATTCATCAGTTGCATATAAAACCCAGGGCTCATCACATCACATGCCCTCCGTAATGCCCATCACCCAGCTACCTCATCCCCCCACCCACCACCCCTCCAGCAACCCTCAGCTTGTTTCCTGTGATGAAGAGCCACTTATGATTTGTCTTCCTCTCTGATTTCATCTTGTCTTATTTTTCCCTCCCTTCCCCTATGTTCATCTCTTTTGTTTCTTGAATTTCACATATCAGTGAGATGATATAATTGTCTCTCTCTGATTGACTTATTTCGCTCGGCATAATACCCTCCAGTTCCATCCACTCAGTTTTATTTCTTAGACTAATTTCAAGTTCTTTCTGACAGTTAAAAAGTTTAGTCTCCTATCTGTCCTTCCTCAGGTTTGCTCTGAGGCCCATCTGTAGCATAATCATCTGAGCTGATGTGGCCTAGCACTCTTCACTTGTAATAATTTCCCTCCTGTTATTACTGACCCCCCTGGGAGCCTCAGCCTTGACTACTTGGCCCCTGAATCATCCAGAGACCTCAGGTTTGCACGTGGGAAGCGGAGAGGTGGGCTCTGTGCAGTTTGGGTGCAAAGCAGAGATTGAAACGCATAGCACTTGTGTATGGATTGGCCATGCAAACCCTGGGCATTAGGGCAAACGCATAGATGCCCCGTTGTCATTTTTATCTTTAAAGTGCATTTCGCACACTGTCCTCCAGAAGCTGTCTCTGCTTTCCAAGAGCAAAGGGAGGAGATCAATGGTCCAAAATAGATAGCAGGATTCATGCTTTCTAAGGGACTGACAAATGGACGTGTGGGGAGTACTCCTATGATGTTCTCTGCTATTTTTATAAGCAAGCATGTAATACCCAAGAGCAGTGAAGGTTTTGACAATGTCGGTCTGTTCCAGAATTCTATCAGAGCAGCTGCCCCTGCTAATGGACGTGCCAGGTCAGATCCTTTAGAAGTGCTGGCGTCCGCAGCCCTTTGTTCAAGTGTCTGCTTCCCATCTGGCAGTGCCGCCTCCTGTCTGCCTACCGTGAATTCCAACAGGGAAGCCCAGACCTGTGGTCCTCCAGGAAGAAGGCCTAGAGCTGAGCCCAAACTTTGCCTTGCTTAAAATCGCAAAGCTGGGGGTGCAAATGTAGATGAGCATCTGGGTGGGAGGGCATGTGTTTGCATTTAAGTGTTTTTCATAAGTGGGGGGAGGGAGGAACAGTGGGGATGCCTTCCCTTTGGTTGTTTGGAAAAAACCTGGAGAGGGGCCCATTTATTGGGGGCAGAGATTAAAGGGTAGCTGCTTGGGCTTTGCCAGTGGGCCTTTTAATTTATTAGATGATAAATCTGATAGGGTTTTGGGGGTTTATTTTAAATGAAGCTTTGGTTAGTAAAGCCGTAACCTGGGGCGGGGGGTTATTTTCAGCCTTGAAGAGTTTGTTTCTAAACTTCACCAGTATGCTTACTGTTTTCATTAGTGATTATGTAAATTTTTTAATTTATTTTTTTAAAGTAATCTCTACACCCAGCCTGGGGCTGGAACTCACAACCTGAGGTCCAGAGTCCCATGCTCCACGAACTGAGCCAGCCAGGCTCCCAGTGATGATATAGCTTTGAAACTTTTATGCATGTAGAAGAAAGCTTGATTTTCAATGCATAATGAAACACAAAAACAGTTAAGAAATCAGAATGAACTTGAATAACTTTTAAAAACCATAATTACTCTTGAAAGCTAATTTAGCATGCCAAAGCCTACATTGAAGCTGAGTAGAAACGGAACACTGAACAGAAAGGTGCAAAATGTCTGTGTGAACGTGTCTCGTTAGGCCAAGTGCCCCCGTCTTTGAGATTTGATTTTCAGCGAAAACCCTACCTCTGCGAGATTGGTTTCGCGGGGGCGAGGGGGCATGAAAAAGCGCTGTTTCAACACCTGTCTCTTCGGAGTTGATGGGCGTGTTCTGGTGCCTGTAACGCACCAGCATTAGGGATGTCGGGTCCCAAATAGGGAAGAGCTGGCAAATGAGGCATGTTTTTCTGGTTAGATCAGTTAAGGCGAGGTGGCAGTTTGGAGAAAGTGGAGAAAGTTGACCTGCCCGGCTACGGGCTCTTTCTCCTTCCCGCACCCCTCCTCCTCCTCCGAACCCAGCCTCACCCTCGTGAGACCTCGTGGCGTTTGCAGAGGGCGCACAGGCCCCCCCCCCCCCCGAGACCGGTGCCTTCTCCGCACGCGCGGGGTGGGGGGAGCGGCCCCTGGCACATGATCCCCCTGCTCCCGGCCGGCCCAGCACCTGACTCAGGCGGGCCGCCGGGGGTCTGGGCAGACCTGAGCCGCGTCCCCGAGCACGGCCCATGGCCTCCCCACGCCTCGGGACCTTCTGCTGCCCCACGCGGGACGCCGCCACACAGCTGGTGCTGAGCTTCCAGCCGCGGGCTTTCCACGCGCTGTGCCTGGGCAGCGGCGCCTGCAGTCTGGTGCTCGGCCTCCTGCAGCTGCTGCCCCGGCGCCGGCCCGCGGGCTCCGGGGCCCCCTCCACAGCCCCGCCGGCGTCGGCGCGCGCCCCGGCCTCCGTCCGCATCCTGCGCGCCGCCGCCGCCTGCGACCTGCTCGGCTGCTTGGGTAAGGCGCGGGGCCCGCGGGTTGGGACCTGCTCGGTGCCCGAGTGAGCGCGCGGGGCCCGCGGGTTGGGACCTGCTCCGTGCCCGGGTGAGCGCGCTCGGCCGGAAGGTTGGGACCTGCTCCGTGCCCGGGTGAGCGCGCTCGGCCTGCGGGTTGGGACCTGCTCCGTGCCCGGGTGAGCGCGCCCAGCCCGCGGGTTAGGACCCGCTCGGTGCCCAGGTGAGCGCTCTCCGCCCGCGCGTTGCTCGGTCCCAAAGTGAGGGAGCATGGCCTGCGGGTTTGGGTCGGGTGTTTGCATATTCGTAGCGTAGGGGACGAAGCCGGAGACGGCTCCCTAGGGACCGGACAGGACGTCCAGGGGACTTCGCAAAACAGGATAGGCAGTAAAAATCACGCCCGTGGGACATTTGTTGAAGGAAAAAAAACAAAAAAACAACAGTTTATAGTGTTTGTTATTGCAAACTTACTGAGGAAACTTTAGACAGGGCAGTTAAGCAAAACTCAGATATTCTAATGGATCCATAATTATTCTGCCAGTGAGAGACTAACAGTATTTTGTGTAGACACACACAGTCATTTCCAAAATGGTTTAGCAGAATCAGGAAGAAAATTTTATATATCCGTAATATATGTAAATGTATATGTTTTGTCAGGCTTGGGTTTTATACCACAGGTGGCCAAATCCTGCCTGCTGCCTCTTTCTGTAGCCCAAAAGTTTTTTTTGTTTGTTTGTTTAAAAGAAAAATATTTCCTGGCATATTAAATATTCCATGAAATTTAAATGTCGGTATCCTTCAGTACAGTATTATGGAAGCACAGCCAGGCCTTGCATTTGTGCATTATCTCCTGCTGAGATAAGGGCAGAGGGGGATGTCTGCAGAAACTTTGCCCCCCGCCCGGCACATTTTAGAGACCTCTAAGCTAGGTATTGCTGACCATTTTTTTAAGGTTTTATTTTGGAGAATTTCTAACATACACAAATCACACAGCCTGTATAATGAACCCCTGGACCCATGACCTCACTTTATCTATACTCCATCCTCTTATCAAACTCTCCACTGGATTAATTTGAAGCGAATCCCAGAATGTATATACTTTCATCCATACAGATCTCAGTATATAGCTCTAGAAGATAAGGTGTGAGTGTGTGTGTGTGTGTGTGTGTGTGTGTGTATCTATCTCACACTGGTAGTATTATCATCTTAAAATAATGAAAATCAATTTTAAGATTTTATTTATTTGACAGCATAAGCTGGGGCAGAGGAAGAGGGAGAAGCAGACTCCCTACCGAGGGGGCTTGACCGCAGGACCCTGAAATCATGACCTGAGCCGAAAGCAGCCCCTCAACCAACTGAGCCACCCAGGCGCCCTGAAAATCCGTTCTTTAATGTCACTGCTGTATGTTCAGTTGTCTCATAAATGCTGTTTTACAGTTGGTTTGTCTGAATCGGGATCCAGGTACAGCCTGCACTTGGCAGGTGGCTGACAGGTGCTAATCATTTTGGAATTGTATTTTTCAGTAATTTTGCTTTCGAAGCAAGGGCTGCTGATGGTGTTGGAGCTGGGCCCTGAGGGGATGGCAGCAGCTCACACCCCACCTTGAGCAGATCGCGGTACAGGTGACTGTATCTCAGGGCCCCGTTCGCCCATGTGCTCTTGGGCCTGGAGACCCTCAAAGACCTTGACTTCCAGTAAATGCTGTGGAACCTCTAGTCACTTTCTCAGACCTCAGGAGTCAGACAGGAAGCAGTACTTCCTTTCTATTAGGCATAAAATCATCTTGGTGCTGGTTAATTAAATCAGAAACTGGTTTTCTGGGGCACCTGGGTGGCTCAGTCGTTAAGCGTCTGCCTTCGGCTCAGGGCGTGATTCCCGAGTCCTGGGATTGAGCCCCGCATCCGGCTCCCTGCTCGGTGGGAGCCTGCTTCTTCCTCTCCTACTCCCCCTGCTTGTGTTCCCCCTCTCACTGGCTGTCTCTCTCTCTCTGTCAAATAAATAAATAAAAACGTTAAAAAAAAAAAAAGAAAAAAGAAAAGAAACTGGTTTTCTTCCTGATTCTGCTAAAACATTTTGGGAAAGCATGGTTTGTTTGTTTTTTAAGTTTATTTACACAATCTCTATACCCCACGTGGGGCTCGAACCCACAACCCCAAGATAAGAGTCGCACACTCTTCCGACTGAGCCACCCAGGCACACCTGGAAAAGCATCTTAATAGCAATGTACTTTCTGTAACTTGGATATCTGGAAATAAAGATGCACCCACATATCTTTTGAGGATCAGTGGAATAATATTTGTATATTCTCTTTTGGAAGGGAGATGCATGATGTTAAATGAGCAGAGGCAGAATTAAGGGAAGGCCTGGTGACTGACACTTCACTGAAAAATAATACTTAAGATGCCTACCTCGTAGGGCAGAGGTTTTTTTCAGTTTTATTGAGATGTAATTGATGTACAGCCCAGTAAAAATTTAAGATCTACAGCGTAATGACTTAGCATGCACATCTTGTGAATTGACTTTTGTCAGCTCATATCAATACAAAAATAAGGAGGACATTTATTGAGCTCAGAGGAGTGCTAGATGCTGAAAGTGATAAAGCATTCTACAGAAGGGAAGCCTTATTTTTATGAGCAGTGCTTGATAAAGAGAAGATCTAAAGTTTTTTAGTGTCCATAATTCCTCTTTAGTGGTATGTTGCATAATATAAATTTGGTATCGTATTACATAATGTATGTTTGTAGTATATCACACACTATATAGAGTATATTTTTTATAAGATTTTATTTATTTGAGGGGCGCCTGGGTGGCATAGCGGTTAAGCGTCTGCCTTCGGCTCAGGGCGTGATCCCGGCGTGATCCTGGCGTTGTGGGATCGAGCCCCACATCAGGCTCCTCCGCTAGGAGCCTGCTTCTTCCTCTCCCACTCCCCGTGCTTGTGTTCCCTCTCTCGCTGGCTGTCTCTATCTCTGTCAAATAAATAAATAAAATCTTAAAAAAAAAAAAGATTTTATTTATTTGAGAGAGAGAGAGAGAGCACATAAGCAAGGGGGAGGGGCAGAGGGAGAGGGAGTAGCAGGCTTCCCCTGAGCAGGGAGCCCAATGTGGGGCTCGATCCCAGGACCCCGGGATCATGACCTGAGCTGAAGGCAGACACTCAACCGACTGAGCCACCCAGGGGCCCCGGTATTGGGTGATGTATTATGCAGTATGTATCTGGAGGTAGAGTATGCAGTGTGAGTTCGGTGGTGTATTACGGTGTCTAGTAGTGTATTATGCGTTGTATATTTAAGAGTGTGTTACACGCTATCAGTGGACATGAGTACGTAGTGTATAACTTTGTACTGTTGACAGTTACCCTTTAGTACCGTTTTACAAAGCATATGTTTAGACAAAGCATATCACATTACCTAACAAGCGGGCTTCATCTGTACCTTAAGGGTGTAGACTGTTTTGAGGAGAATTAGATATTTGAGTGTAGTAGCAAAGAAAACTTATAAATAATAAATGTCAACAGCAAATTGCCTAGAGCCAATTTATGAAAATCTTAAATGCGTTTTTTCAGAGAATGAAAGTCTTTTTACATTTCAGAATCGTGCATTTTCAATCTGTGTGTGTGTGTGAGGAATAGTTAATATGGACATTAAAAACACAGCCAAGAAATACAGGTTGTTATTCACATAACCGCTTCTTCATATTGAGTAAACAACCAACGCATTAGGGATAGGACTGTGCCTAGTGATGATTTAAGTTGAGATCAAAGTGCCTGGGCTTGCTTTGTGACCGAAATAATTTCCCCTTGGATCTCATTTGTTTCTCTTTCTCTGCACACACCCGTGTGTGTGTTTCTTTCCTCCGTCATTTCTTTCTCCGTCCCTTCCTGGCTATTTATCCATCCGTCCATCTACTTACCATTCTTAGCCCCAAGTCCGCTTTAAATGTGAGTTAGGTCCATCACAAAGCGTGGTAGTTCACGCTTAGCCTCGGTTTTGCTTTCTGCGGGTGTAGCTCCCCCTGGTGCACTGTGGTCTGGAAACAGGGGCTCCTCCTTCCCGGGTGCTGGCCGAGGGTTAGTAGTTGCCTCACATTACATCACGGTGCCCGCGTCCTTCGCCGCACGTCCTCTCCTCACCCAAGCACCTCATCCTCTCACATCATCATGAGAAAAGTGAGGCGAGTACCGTAAGATGTTTGGAGAAAAGCCACATTCACGTACCTTCCATGACCCTCTCTTGTTATAACTGTTCTATTTTATTGTTAGTTGTTCATCTCTTACTGTGCCTAATTTATAAACTAAGCTTTGTCATAGGAACGCATGTAATGGAAAAAACATATATTGGATTCAGTACAATCCGCAGTTTCAACATCCACTGGGGGTCTTGGAATGCGTCGCCCAAGGGATGACTGTACCACCTGATTCCCTCTTAGGTATCATATTCCGGTCTGTGGTGTGGCTAGGATTCCCAGAGTTCGTTGAAAACCCCTCCAGTGTGAATGGGACAGACATTTGGCCTGCTGCGTACTGCGTGGGGAGTGCGGTAAGTACACCTTTCTGTTCACCTCTTCTCCCCCGCCCTCCTCTCAGGCTGAGGTCCTCAACAGTCCTCAAAGCGTGGTCTCAACCCACTGGCCTTTGTTAGAATGCAAATTCTCAGAGCCTACTGATCAAGAACCTTGGGGTGGGGGCCATCTGCAATGTAACAGACCCTCTGGGGGCTCCCGACTCCCCCCGAGGTTTCAGAACCATTGCCGTAGTGTGGCTTGTCTCTGCCCCACTTCTAAGCACACATAGACCACCCTTACCGTAGATTGCGCTGCAGGTGAAGCCAGCTGGCCAAAAACAAAAAGGAGAAAGTTACTGATTGATTGGATGTATTCTGCTTCATGAAACGGGCATTGAAATAGACGTATCTATCCTGCCCCGTGCACCGCACTGTCGCCGAAGTCTGCGCTTCTCTCCCTTCTGCCCGCATTGCTTTCCAGCGGCAGGCAGTGGACCAGCGGCCTCAGCCCACCCCAGGAGGACCAGTCTCGTGCTGCCCCTTTCTGGGAAGCCCTTTCCTGTCCATCCTCCTTCATTCTCAACAAAGAGCGGCTCCTTGGCAGGCGCTGTGAGCCCTCACACCCGTGTAGGCCTCCCATCTGAGGCCTTCCTCTTCCATGCCTGTGAGTGTGCGGAAGGCAGGGCTGGCTGGTCAGCCCCGCCCAGCAGACGGAGCACAAAGGGACGCCGCGCCCTGGGCCGCATCCCACCTTTGCGTTCCCAGACCGTCCACGCGTCTCCGGACGGCTTTCATGTCCTGCTTCCTGACGTCAGAGGAAGGAGGAGGCACCTGCCAGCTCGTTTCATGGCTGGGGCAGTCTGGTGCCTGTTTCCAGGAGCTCTGATGCCAGGCTCTTCCTGATTACAGATGTGGACCCAGCTGTTGTACAGCGCCTGCTTCTGGTGGCTGTTTTGCTATGCGGTGGACGCCTATCTGGTGATCCGGAGATCGGCGGGACACAGGTATTCACAGGGAGCAAGAAGAGCTCTCTGCCCAGGTCCTGTCGTGTGAGGACGGGTCAGGGGTATCCCCGAGGGCTCCAAGGTATTTTTCAGTATGGCACACACAGAATGTTGGCTGGCCCCTCTTCGAGAAACCTCTCTGGCAGCTCATTTTTAAAAAAGGCTGAAGGCAGATTCAGAATGATGTTTAGACCATGATAAGTCATCCGTAAATTACATATTTGCATTTTGGACACATACTAAAAAAGAATTCACATGAATATAGACAATTTTTGACGACCTAAAGGTTTGAGGAAAAGAGTCTTAGAAGTGTGCATTGACATGTTATGCCAAATATGGAACCAAGCACGAGCTGTGGGGGTCTGCCCGGGGAGAAATGACCCGGTGGGTACAGCCCGTGCGTTTGTCACCAGCTGTGTGACTGTCAGCAAGCTGCTTAACCCTTCTAGACTTCTGCCGTCCCGGCTGTAAAATAGTACCCCTCGTCAGGTCCCGGGAGAGTCCATGTGATGCTGTGCGTAAATGGTTGAGATCCGTGCCTAGCACGTAGTAGGCTCTCAGGAACTGTGCGCTGGGATTGTAGCTGGCATGTGCGTCTGTGTTAGGGGAACAGAAACACAGAGGACCTAAGTGACCAAGGGAAGCCGCATGGCAGGGTGGGGTGAGTGCCCGGGTCCCCTGACTCCTGGTCCAGGAAGCATGTGTCACCCACTTTCCAATGGAGCCCTTGTGTGCTTACTTTTTTTTTTTTTTTAAACGGTTTTGTACAGTTCACCCATTTAAGTATATAAGATTCATTGTTTTTTAGTATAGTTACAAAATCACGGAGCCCTCACACCAACTAGTTTAAGGACAAAATCACCACCTCCTCCCAAACCTCTTTACCAGTGATTAATTCCTGCCCCCCGCCACCCAGGCCCCTGGCAACTACCGGTCTGTTTTCTGTCTCCAGGTTTGCCTACTCCGGGCATTGTCTGTAAGTGGAGTCGTTCAGCACGTGACCTTTTATGTCTGGCTTCTTACACTTAGCAGGACATTTTCCAGCGTTCCCCGTGTAGTGGCAGCATCAGCAGCTCCTCCCTGGGCGCTTCTGATACTGTTCCGCTGTATGGATGCACTGCATTTTGTTTTCTTTAATTTTAAGAGACAGAGCACGTGAGCAGGGGAGTGGGGCGGTGGAGGGGGGGAGAGGGAGGGAGAGAGAGAAGCTCAAGTGGACTCCATACTCAGCACAGAACTGACATATGAGGCTCAATCTCACGACCCTGAGATTATGACTTGAGCTGAAATCACGAGTTAAATGCTTAACCAACTGAGCCACACAGGTGCCCCCGGATGTGCTAAATTTGAACTCTCTCTCTCTCTCTCTATATATATATATTTAAGGTTTTATTTATTCATTTGATGCAGAGAGAGAGAGATCATTTGACAGCAGCAAAAGGAGAGCAAGAAGAGAAGCAGACCCCCCGCTGATCAGGGAGACCCACAGAGGGCTGCATCCCAGGACTGTGGGACCATGACCTGAGCCGAAAGCAGACACTTAACTTACTGAGCCACCCAGGCGCCCCTTACATAGATTTTTTTAAAGATTTTATTTTAAAGATTTACTTCTTTATTTGAGAGAATGTACTTTCAAGTGGGGGGGGGGACTAGCAGAGGGAGAGAATCTCTCCACGGGGCTCAGAGTTGGCCTTGGGGCTCCACGTGGAGTGTGATCACAGTGGGGGGGCTAGCAGAGGGAGAGAATCTCTCCACAGAGCTCAGAGTTGGCCTTGGGGCTCCACGTGGGGTTGATCACAGTGCGGGGCGGCTAGCAGAGGGAGAGAATCCACGGAGCTCAGAGTTGGCCTTGGGGCTCCACGTGGAGTGTGATCACAGGACCCATGAGATCATGACCTGATCCGAAACCAAGAGTCGGATGCTTTTTTTTTTTTTTTTTTTAAGGTTTTATTTATATGACACAGCAATAGCCAGTGAGAGAGGAACACAAGCAGGGGGAGTGGGAGAGGAAGAAGCAGCTCCCAGCAGAGGAGCCTGACATGGGGCTCGATCCCAGAACGCGGGGATCACGCCCTGAGCCAAAGGCAGATGCTTAACGACTGAGCCACCCAGGCGCCCCAAGAGTCGGATGCTTAACCAACTGAGCCACCCAGGCGCCCCTAAGGTGCCTTTTTCCAAAAGGTATTTGCGGTATCTCACCAAAAAATACTTGAAGAATCATCATCCACGTGAGTGGTTGCGTGTAGTTGCTAACAGCAAAGAAGTTTGTGAATTACGTTATTTCCAGATTAACCAGGATGAGGAAGATGAGGCTTGAAACTCATTTATCTGGAGTATTTTGTATGAGTTCTTGAATAAAACTTAGGAACCAAAAAAAAAAAAAAAAGTTTGAATACTTTAATTTAGGTCTGTGATCCATTTTAAAGATTTTCTCTTTAACTCATCTCCACACCCAGTGTGGGACTTGAACTTACAACCCTGAGATCAAGAGTCACATGCTCTACCAACTAAGCCCGCCAGGTGCTGGTCCGTTTTATTTATCTGTAAGATTTTATTTATTTATGGGGCACCTGGGTGGCTCAGTCAGTTAAGTGTCTGCCTTCAGCTCAGGTCATGATCCCGGGGTCCTGGGATTGAGCCCCACATTGGGCTCGTAGCTCAGCAGGGAGTCCGCTTCTCCCTTTCCTTTCTTTTTTTTTTTTTTTTAAAGATTTTATTTATTTATTTGACAGAGAGGCAGCCAGCGAGAGAGGGAACACAAGCAGGGGGAGTGGGAGAGGAAGAAGCAGGCTCCCAGCAGAGGAGCCTGATGCAGGACTCGATCCCAGGACTCTGGGATCACACCCTGGGCCGAAGGCAGATGCTTAACCACTGAGGCACCCAGGCGCCCTGCTTCTCCCTTTCCAACTCCCCCTGCTTGTGCTCACTCTCTCTGTCAAATAAATAAATCTTAAAAAAAAAAAAAATTTTTTTTTAAATTATTTTGTTGGGGTAGGGGGACAGGCAGAGGGAGAGAGAAAATCTCAAGCAGACTCCGTACTGAGCATGGAGCCCAGCTTGGGGCTTCATCTCATGACCCTTAGATCGAGGGTCCCAAACCAGGAGTTGGATGCTTAACTGACGGAGCCACGCAGGTGCCCCAGTGATCCATTTTAAATTAATTTCTGTGTGTAGGTGAGGAAAAGGTTGATGTTTATTCTTTTTCACGTGAATGTCCAGTTGTCCCAGCACCATTTGTTGAATAAATTCACTTTTTAAATTATTTTTTAAAAATTTTTTATGTTTTTAAAAGATTTTATTTATTTGAGAGAGAGAAATGGAGAACAAGCCAGGAGAATGACAGAGGCAGACGGAGAAGCAGGCTCCCTGCTTGATGTGGGACCCCTGAAGATTTTAGTTTTAAGTAATCTCTATACCCAATGTGGGGCTTGAACTTACAACTCTGAGATCACTAATTGTGTGCTCCACCTGCTGAACCAGCCAGCCGCCCGAATAAATTTACTTTTAACGCCAGTATCGGTAAACAAAGATCACATTCAGGCCGTAGAATACGGGGGGCAACCTTAGTAGTTCCTTGCTCTGACATCGTTGGTAGGCGACTCCTGGGTGGGTCAGTCAATTAAGTGTCTGCCTTCAGTACAGGTCACGATATCAGAGTCCCGGGGTCGAGTCCCGCGTTGGGCTCCCTGCACAGCGGTGAGCCTGCTTCTCCCCCTTGCTCTGCAGCTCCCCCTGCTTGTGCTCTCTTGCTCTCTCTGTCAAGTAAATAAAACCTTTAAAAATGAAAGAATGAAATCATTGGTATTCCTCATGTGTCCTCATCATTAACTTTGGTCTCTCTGGCCTGAAGTTTAGTGTGTTTTTTTGTGCTTGTTCCTTCCACCTTTTTACTTTAGCTCCTAAATTTTTATACATCCGTATAGAACTATATATTCTTGGTTTTGAAAATTCTCTAGGGAAGGTGGTGAGGGTCAGAGGCAGCCAACCAGGTATATCAGTGAGGATTAGCTTTGGCTCCATAAAATTCATTAAATATTAGTGACTTATTAAGATAATTTTTCTTCCATGCTAAAAGAGGCCAGAGGTAGAGAATCCAGTGCCCTTAGACATCAGGGACCCAAGCTCCTTCTATCTTCTTGCTCCATTTTCCATTGTGTGACTTCCAACTTCAGGGTGTCATGACCCAATATAGCTGCTGGAGCTCTAGCCATCACATCTTTTTTTTTTTTTTTTTAATGATTTTTTATTATATTATGTTAGTCACCATACAGTACATCCCCGGTTTCCGATGTAAGGCTCGATGATTCATTAGTTGTGTATAACACCCAGTGCACCATGCAATACGTGCCCTCCTTACTACCCATCACCGGTCTATCCCATTCCCCCACCCCCCTCCCCTCTGAGGTCCTCACTTTGTTTCTCAGAGTCCATAGTCTCTCATGTTTCATTCCCCCTTCTGATTACCCCCCCTTTCTTTATCCCTTTCTTCCCCTACCGATCATCCTAGTTCTTATGTTCCATAGATGAGAGAAATCATATGATAGTTGTCTTTCTCTGCTTGACTTATTTCACTTAGCATTATCTCCTCCAGTGCCGTCCATGTTGTAGCAAATGTTGAGAACTCGTTCTTTCTGATAGCTGAGTAATATTCCCTTGTATATATGGACCACAACTTCTTAATCCAGTCATCTGTTGAAGGGCATCTCGGCTCCTTCCACGATTTAGCTATTGTGGACATTGCTGCTATGAACATTGGGGTGCATATGGCCCTTCTCTTCACTACGTCTGTATCTTTGGGGTAAATACCCAGTAGTGGAATGGCTGGATCATAGGGTAGCTCAATTTTTAACTTTTTAAGGGACCTCCACACTGTTTTCCAGAGTGGCTGTACCAACTTGCATTCCCACCAACAATGTAGGAGGGATCCCCTTTCTCCACATCCTCTCCAACAATTGTTGTTTCTTGCCTTGTCTATTTTTGCCATTCTAACTGGCGTAAGGTGGTATCTCAGTGTGGTTTTGATTTGAATTTCCTTGATTCTAGCCATCACATCTGCATCCAGGCAGCAGGTGGTAGGAAGGGGGCAATGCATAAGGGTCTATTTTCTCCTGAGCCACCTCCCTTTAAGCACCCTCCCTGGAGATTTTATGCAACAATTCCACTTTTGTATTATTCGCCAGAATTTAGTTGCATGGCCACTTAAAGGGAGGTTGGAAGTATAGTTTGTTAGCCAAGCATACTGCTGTTTGGCATGACATCACATTATGTTACTAAGGAAAAAGGGAAAATGGCTTTGGGTAGTCAAAACTAGCTGCAGTGAGAGGTCTTGGACCTGGAAGCCCAGTGCAAGTGTGTGTTCCTGATTCCTTTCTCACTCAATTTTGGACACACTAGAGGTCTCACAGACAGCCAGTTGTGGAGATAAGAGGAGCCTTGGAGCACCAAAAGGAAGCTGCAAGAAGAGTATGCCTCTTGCTGTCACAAGAGTGTGCATTGCTTCACCCCTACCCGTGGACGACTGTGGTCAGATGGGGCAGCCTGAGAGCTTTCTGGATGGAGAAGACAGAGCCCTTGGAAGCCGGGGCAGGCAATCCGGAAGCCCTCCTCATGCCCAGAAGCATGTTTGGAATGCATTTTGGAGCACAGAGTAAGGATAGGCAGGATGCAGAGGGCATGCAGAGATTAGAGGATGCTGGCAGAGCATGGCTTCCGAGCACCTGCCAATCAAGCCGGAGGCAAAGGTCCCAAGATGTGAAATGTCCAGATGCCCTCCTAAGGACAAGAGCAAGGGCAGGGGGCCAGCATTAGGAAGACCTTTGAGAGTGAAGTGGGCTCTCCCATCAGAAAGGAGTAGGGCTGGGGAGCGTGGGTGGCTCAGTTGGTGAAGCCTCCAACTCTTGGTTTCAGCTCAGGTCCTGCTGTCAGTCAGGGTCATGGGATCGAGCCCTGTGTTGGGCTCAGTGAGGAGTCTGATTGGGTGTCTCTCTCCCTTTTCCTCCGCTCCTCCCCCACACTGCTCGCTTGTGTGCTTGCTGGCTCTCTCTCAAATAAATAAACCTTAAACAGAAAGGAGTAGGGAGCACAACAGAGAAATAAGACGATGCTCTGGCTCCACAGAGACCCAGCCCCTACCTAGTTCCTGGCAGAAGCCGTGCTTCCTGGTGGGAGGGCGCCTGGGGCCAGCACAGGGGGCTTGGAGCGCCTTGCTTGCAGGCTTGCTCCCAGGGCTGAGGGCACTTCATTCTGCAGGTGACAGTGAAGAGACAAGCTTCCCAAGATGGGTTGGAAGGAATTCCAAGGCAGGGATGGCAGGATTAAACCCCACGTTCGCTTCTAGATCCTTCCAGTCCTAAGCTATTTTTTTTTTTTTTTAGCACAGGAGAATCTTTTTACAAATCCTAATCCTGAGAAATGTCATTAAGACAGATTTAGAGTTAAAATTTAACTGCTGCTTTGGTTCCTGATGCAAGATGTACAGGTTTTAACCAGTAACAGAAGGTGGTTAGGAGTGTGGGTAAAGCCCTACATTGGAGTCACTACTTGCTCCGTGAACATGAGTGTGAGAGAAGGGGGTCGTTGCAGGCCTGGACCTGGAAACTGTCTAGTGGTCAGATAAAGGGACAAGGGTCTTCGGCCACTCGCTGCTCCTCACTGTGGATGCACTGGAGTTCAGACTCACCACCTGGTGTGGGTTGTGGATGGTATCAGTTATTGAAGTGGCTGCCGCCTGAGCACAGGCCTGACTCCCACCCTGCTTGGCCGTCTGGAGCCAGAGCGCCGTTGACTAGCCTGGCCACCTCCAGCCCTGCACTCGCCTGGCCTTGCCCCCTGGCCTGCTGTCTCCCACCTCTCCATACTCCTAGCTCCCTGCGGCCCAAGGTGGGGGTCTGCAATGCAAACCTTCTGCACTATTCAGCCACCCAGGCCCTTGCAGAAAGCTGCTCGTTTTTTCCTTTGTTTCATGTGGAGCCTCTGACTTCTGGGCAAAACCCGCCCTACCAGCTCCCAGACCGGGAGAGAAAGGGCAGGGCCACTCCAGAACCGGTTCTAACATGGGAGTAAAAACATGCTGGAGTCCTTTCCTTGTGGCCTTCCAGAGGGCTGCTAGGAAATGCTGCTTCTTCCTGAAGCTCATTCCCCTGTGCTGTCTCTCTTCTTCTGTCTCTTTCTAGAAGGGCATCCCTTCACTCGGATCCCTGACCGTTCCCTTGTCTACACAGCTGATCTTCAGAGTTAAAATCCCGATGGGTTGGGGGTTGCACTGTTTGCCAGGAGTCTGGTAGAGTCTTGGGTTGTGGCTAGGGCATCTGACGGAGCACTGGGCCCCCGTCCTGGGACACAGAGGAGGCAAACTGAACGCTGCCTTGGCACAGAGAGCTGTGCGTCCGTCTTCGGGACCCCAGCTGCAGGGCTGGCTGCCTTCAGTCTGTAGGGAGAAAGGGCGGGGTGTGTGGGCATAGGAAGATGAAGGGTCGAGATGTTCCCGGAATGTGAAGCATGCAGCCAGTGGTGGGGCGTGGGGGAGGAAGGCAAGGAAGGGAAGCTCCCCACTGTCCTGGAACATCCAATAATCACACGTTTCTTCAGAGACCTTGGTTCTGACTGAGCACAGAGATCCTTGACTTTTAGGTACAGGGTACCTTTGGGAAGGTTTAGGGATAGGAGCTCCTCGCTTAGTGGGTCAGCCGGGTGCTGAGGAGGACGGATGAGGTACCCGTGCCTTGTTCCTCTCAACCTTGAAAGCCTCATGTTGTGAAAGAAGCCAGATGCAGAGGGCCACATACTGTGTGACTCCATATGCCTGAATTGTGCAGAATAAGAAAAACCATAGAGACACAAAGGAAGCTGGTGGTTGCTGGGGGCCAAGAGCAGGAGGAACCGGGGGCGCCTGCTTAATGCGTCTGGGCTTTCCTTCAGGGGTGATGACTGTTTTCGAACTGGGTAGAGGAGATGATTGCACAATATAATGAATTTACTGAATGTTCCTGAGTTGCTCAGTTGAAAATGGTTACTTTTATGTCATGAATTTCATCTCAATTAACAAATTAACACTCAGAGGCATAATAAGGCAAGTCTTTGCCAAGGGTTTGCTCAGTGTACATTGTCCTGAGTGTTCTGGGGCCCGGGAGTGGGTCTGGTATTTTCTGTTGCTGGACGTCTCCGTCCCTCCTCTCAGGCAGGGCCCCCTGTCCCGCTTCTCCCCTAGCACCATCCTGCTGTACCGCATCATGGCCTGGGGCCTGGCCGCCCTGCTCTGCGTGGAGGGAGTGGTCGTGCTCTACTACCCTTCCGTGTCCAGGTAAGCCGGGACTCCCAACTCCCCTGCCCATGGAGTGCTCTCGCAGACAATGCCTGGGCCCCGAGCCAGAGTGGGCCCCTTGCAGGTCAGGCCCTTGTTCCCAGAGCCGCCCAGCTGAATCCCGGGGGGAGGGGGCACTCACTACCATACCTTGTGCTCTTGAGCTCATTTCTCTGCCTCTGCCCTTCGCATCTGTGTGGGGGGGTGCCTGTGCGCAGGGCTTCAGGGGTGTGTCCTCCGTGTGACAATGTGCACACAGCTCTGGCTGTGTCCCTCTCCATACTGCTGGAGCTTTCTCAGGCAAACCCGTTGTTTGCTTTTTATTCTTCCAGCCAGCTTCATCTGCATGACCACGGGAGTTTGCCCTCCTAAGGATGAACTCCGAGTGGCTCTTGGAGGAGCTGGTTCTGAGCCTCTGCTTGCCTCACTCTGTCACTTCTCTTCCCTCTTTCAGCCATCCTGAACACAGATGCAGGGAGATAGATAGCGGAAATTGTCTCAGGTTCTTCTTCAGCCTTAAAATCTAGTCAATGCAGGGGCGCCTGGGTGGCTCAGTTGGTTTGGTTCAGTTGGTAAGACGTATGCCTTGGGCTCAGGTCACGATCCTAGAGCCTTGGGATCAAGCCCATGTTGGGCTTCCTGCTCAGTGGGGAGCCTGCTTCTCCCTCTCCCTCTGCTGCTCCCCCTGCTTGTGCTCACTCTCTCTCTCTGTCAGATAAGTAAATAAAATCTTTTAGAAAAAATCTCATCAGTGCAACCATTTCTAAGGCCTTATGGTCCCTCCAAGTGTGTATATTCTAACTTCTAATGGAAAACTGAAAAACAGTTTGGACATTGTCTCTTTGTGATTTTAGGGCAGTGTAGACAAGGATCAACACAGCACAGCCCTGCAGACAAATCCGGCCCTCTGCTTGGTTTTGTAAATAAAGTTTTATTGGAACACAGTCTTGCCCATTTGTTTATGCGTGGTTTATGGCTGCTTTCACACTGCAGTGTCAGTTTCGACAGGCTGTTTGGTCCACGGAGCATAAAATACTTACTGGAAATGTTCCCTGACAGAAAGTTTGCTGACTCATGGTTAGACCTTTTCTCCCCGCTTCCTTTTTGACTTCTTGCGGCTACTCACTTAGACATCTCCAAATTGGTGTTGCCTCGTTGATGGGAACACCCCCAAAGTTCTGGGTAGGTCCATCCTGAGGAACTTGAAAAGGACGAATACAGTGACGGTGGTGTTATACTGGAATGCACTTAATTGGAAAGGGAGTTACCATCACTGACCTTCACCTGTGGGCTCCTGGAGCCTCCTGGGCAGGTTGCATCTGAGCATGAGGGGCCGTTGCTGCAGGGCTCTCGGGGAGCTCTGAGGTGCCCCTGTGGTCCTTAGGAGGCTGCTGTTGGGCCTGCGTCAAGCCCCCATCCTCACCCTGTCATTCGTTGCTCACTTTTTGTCTCTTCCTCCACCTGTTTCTCCCTCCAGCCTTTCAGACCACATTTGAGCCTTCACATTGCAAATGAAAGCTTCTCTTCGAGGAAGGTAGCATTGTAAGGCAGTACTGCGTGCCTTCTGATGGCGAGAAAAGGTGGCTCTGTGTTTTTCTTTCCTGACTTTTTTTGCATGTTCTATCATTTTCTGCTTCTGGTTTGACCACTCCATGCATATTAAAACAAGAGTGCTTGCATTTTTATCATTCCACCTTCTGTGGCCAGAGGGGCTGGTCCCTTGTCTGCTTTTCCACCTCCTACTTGGGTTGATCCTGAGCTGTCCTCTGTCCCCTTTGCCTTCAATTGTCTCTTCCTCTTTGTCTTAACTGATTTCTTAGCTGATAGTTCTTACCTTGGTAAACCCATGTCTGCGTGGCACTCCACTGTGTTACATAGTCACTACGATTCCCATGATCCTTCAACAGAAACGCCGGTCCTTGGGACAGCTGGGTGGCTCAGTGGGTTAAGTGTCTGCCTTTAGCTCAGGTCGTGATCTCAGGGTCCTGGGATCAAGTCCTGGGTTGGGCGCCCTGCGCAACGGGGAGCCTACTTCTGCCTCTGCCCACCCCTGTCATGAATGAATACATAAAATCTTTTTTTTTTCATTTATTTATTAGAGTGTGAGAGAGCATTCATAAGCAGGGAGGAGAGGTAGAAGGAGAAGCAGACTCCCCGCCAAGCAGGGAGCCCGATGCGGGGCTCCATCCCAGGACCCTGGGATCATGACCTGAGCCAAAGGCAGGCGCTGAACCGACTGAGCCACCCAGGTGCTCAAAATAAATAAAATCTTAAAAAAAAAAGAGAGAATTTAATTAATTAATTCTGGTCCTTCTCCCTGAAAAGCAACACTGAAATGATTGTTATGCATAACCATGGGAACACATTTCTTTTGAAACATGAAGCTTAGGTATTTTGGGGTGCTCAAGGGGAGGAACTGGATCTCCTTCACAGGACTGGCCAGGCATAGTGCCGAGTACGTACTGAAAACCTCACTACTTCGCTGAGCGCCTCTGTCTCTACTTGCATTGGTCTTTTTCTCCTTGAAGAGACCCCGTGTAGGGGACTCCCCCATTCCACTGTGTCTGCCTCTATCTTTCATTTTCCCAGCAGGGGCCTTTAAAAGCTCCCCCAGTGGAATGCCTTAGAGGTCCTTCCATTTACAAGACAGACAAACAGAAACATGATTGATCTCCCTTCTTGGGTGATGTATTGCTTATTCGCAGACATGAGCTATGAGTCACGTTTCCTTTGGGCAGACTCAGAAGTGGATTTATGCGTTTCCCTTTTCACTCTCCTCTTCTTATCTCGGCTTCCAGATAAGTGTGCATATTTTCGGCAGAGCCTTGTTTTGGAGAATGACTTGGTTTTCCTCCCCCAGGTGTGAGCGGGATCTGGAGCATGCCATTCCCCACTATGTCACCACATACTTGCCACTGCTACTGGTCTTTGTGGCCAACCCCATCCTGTTCCGAAAGACAGTGACTGCAGGTGAGTAACAGGGAGGCTCTCTGGGTGCAGGACTGTGGGGTATGGCTCCATGCCTTGAGCTCAGATGATGGCATGTGTCGTCCTTCTGGAGTCATCCAGGACATTGACCCCATTTGTCATTCCTCAGAGACATAAGGACAGTGCACTTGGAGAAAGTGAGCAGGTTTAATACATGAAGTGAGCAAGCCTCTTTAGTGGTGGGTACATCTGTTCTTGGCCGGCGTTTAATAGCTCCAGGCCAGGACCAGGGAACTTGGTATTTCCATCTGGGCTCATTGTGGGTCTGCCCTTGGTGTGCCTCGTGGGCCCCAGGAGCGCCCTGAGAAAATTGTGGTGCTCAGATAGGAGTAGGGGGAAGGGATGGAGTGTGGCCTGAGGAGTGGTGAGCCTGGCGACTCCCACCATGTGCTCGGCCTATGTCTTTTCTCAGTTGGGCAGGAAACAGGAAGTAGAACACAGGAAATGAGTCAAATGCAATGGTAAGAACTGGATAAGAAGGGTGTTGTGAGCCAGCAGAAAGCACTGGATAGGCCTCCGCTGAGGCTGGGGACTTGGCATTCCAGTCCCCACCGCATCCCCAAGGAAGCGTGACCAGGAGCAAACCAACAACCTTAAGCCTCCCGGATCTCTCAAGTGCAGAATGAGAATGAAGAAGTCGGGGGCACCTGGGGGGCTCAGGCCGTTAGGCATCCTGGGATTGAGCGTGTGTCATCTTGGGGTCCAGGGATTGAGCCCTGCATCATTAGGGTCCCTGCTCGGCAGGGAGTCTGCTTCTCCCTCTGCCCCTCCCCCCAGTGCACATGTGTTTTCTCACATGCACGCTCTCTGTCTCTCAAATAAAATCTTAAAAAAAAAAGTGCATCTTAACCAAGGGTTGATTGAGGATCAGCTGTTGATTGTAGAACTTTAAAACACTAAAAGGATTCTGCCATTAGGAATAGGAAATCATGGTGGCTCTTTGGATCCTTTTTTTTTTCATGTCTGCATTTAAAAACAGTATATTAAATACAGCAACTTTTTAAACAGAATTGCATAAAAGTGCTGAGTCAGTTACATCAAACATGAAAATCACATCTAGGAAAATGATGGGAAAGAAATGTATTAAGATGGTCACGATGCTGGTCTCAGGGTGGACAATGGCTCATTAATTTTCCTCTAACCTTTGTTATATTTTCCAACTTGCCTATGAGGAGAAATTTTTAATCTTTCGATGTTCGAAACAGCAAGTGTGCATTATTTTGTTTTAAAATTTTTATTTATTTGAGAGGAGGGGGAGCAGCAGAGGGAGAGAGAGGGAGAAGCAGATTCCCCGCTGAGCAGGGAGCCCCATGTGGGTGTCGATCCCAGGACCCTGAGATCATGACTTGAGCCGAAGGCAGATGCTTCACCAACTGAACCACCCAGGCTCCCCAACTCTGTACTGCTTTCAAAATAGAAAATATAAACCTTTTAAAAAATACAGTTCTTGATAAAAATACAGTTCTTGAACTCAAGATCCAAATAAAATCTGGAGCTTAATTAATAGTAAAGCACCATTGCTAATCTCTTCCTTGTGACAAATGTGAGCTTGGTGTGTAAGTTGTCGACGTTGAGAATCTAGGTATAGGTCCGCAGAAACTCTGTGTGCTGTCTCTTCAACTCTTATAAAAGTCCACAGTGATTTGAAACTAAGTTTTAGGGACGCCTGGATGTCTCAGTCAGTTAAACGTCTGCCTTCGGCTCAAGTCATGATCTCAGGGTCCTGGGATCGAGCCCCACATTGGCCTCCCTGCTCAGCAGGGAGCCTGCTTCTCCCTCTGCCTCTGCCCATTTGCCTTCCCCTGCTTGTGCACCCTCTGTCTTTCTCGAGCTCTCTCTCTTAAATAAATAAAATCCAAAAGAAAAAAAAGAAAGTGAAAGTTTGCAAGACTGTACATCCCGTGGAGTCTGGGAACCGTGGCTTGGAAGCCGGGAGGGAGGAAGGGCAGTACCACGCTCTGCCTCGTGCTCTGCTGCCTTTGCTTATGGGCTGACATCCTTGTTGACGCCCTTACCCGTCACTCGGGAAATGCAAATAATGTACATTACATGCAGTTCCCTCTGTTGTTTGCAGTGGCCTCTTTACTAAAAGGAAGACAAGGCATTTACACAGAGAACGAGAGACGGATGGGAGCCATGATCAAGACCCGATTTTTCAAAATAATGCTGGTTTTCATTATTTGGTAACCTTTCTTCTATATTTTTTTTAAGTTGCCACTGGGAAGGGATATGCAGTCAGCGCACTTTTCCAAGTGTGACCCAAAAGTTGCAAAGGGAAGAGTCTTTGGAAAGGAAATCTTTGACACTGTGCTGGGGCGCTTAGAGGAAATGCACACGAGACAGGAAGTTAAGTCCACAACGTATGAACTCCTGCAAAGATACTCACATCTGCTCAGATTTTATATAAAGCCCTTGGAACAAAACATCCTGAGTTTGGTTTTGCTAACATCCCAAAAGTGCATCCAGGGTTTACTCTCACTGCTAGGGCTAACCCTGAAATGAAGCACTTGACCGCGCTTCTAAAACTTGCCCATTTCTATCCATCGGGACCCCAGGATTCCTGTATCCTACAAGAAACGGGGGCAAGGGTACATTTTTTGCAGTCAGGGAGTGTAGAGAGCAATTTCTCTCTCCTCAGTTTGCCCCCCCCCCCCATTCTGCCCCAAGTTTCAGGAGGATGCTTTGAAAAATGTTCTGGAACCAATGCAAAACAGATGGGAGTCAGAAAACCTTTTGCTAGGTTGAGTCAATAGTTTGCAAATCAGGGTGTGCCTTTGTGGTGTTAATAATTTATCCGATAGGAGGAGGTTTGTTTGGACGTTCTCCTAGGAGAGATGGAAATAAACTGTCTCCCTCTAAAAATACACTTAGCTTGTCATTTTAAATTTCAATGGCCTACCAACAATAACATCAAAAAGTTTACACGTAAGATAGCAAGATTTTGGGGTGGGGGTCTCTGTCAAAATGTTACGTTACTCTTCAAATGAAACACGCGTTTTGGGTTATTTCATAGACTACTAGGTCCCTGACAGCTGATGTGGTGTGGAGTGTTACCCTTGGGAAGATTTGTTCATCTCTGCTTTAGACTTGAGAAAAGGAGTTACATCTCTTAAATTCTGGTTACACTGGTTCCTCCCAGCTGCTCAAGTGGTCCCCCCTCTAGGACTTGTCAGTCTTGGAAGACACGTTCCCTGACTCCCAGCATTTAAAAATGAATTGAGTCACCCTGGGTTATTTTCTCTCTGACAGTTGGCTGCCTAACATCATCAATGAAAGCCTTTTATTCTATCTTGAAATGCAACCAGACATCAGTGGAAGTTCTTTGAAACCTGTCAGAAATGCGGCCAAGACCACGTGGTTCATTATGGTAGGTCACTCTTGATTTTAAAGTTTTTTCTTGAAAAGTAAAAGTCAAAAAGGACAAGAACCGCACAGAAGTCTGATGGATGAGTTTAACAGGTTCCTGTGGACCTCCATCTGCGTTGGATCCTCTCGCTCGCTAGTCCCAGTCCTTGGTGGGATCATTATAAATGGGCACAAGTCTGGTGAATCAGTTTGGCACAGTGTACCAGACCTTTGAGGCAGACTCAAAATATCAGGGAATTTAGCTTGAAGAAATATTTCAGCCTGTGAGAAAGCCATAGGGATGAAGGTGTGCCTTGTAACATGACCCGTCATTAGCAAGCATTATAGGCAACCCAAATTAAACAAATACGAGGGAATGGCTAAGTAAATGACATTTTTTGATCTCGATGGAACGGTATGCAGGTGTTAAATGGGACAGTTACGAGATCTCTAGGACTAAGTGAAAAGCGCAAGACATAAAAATTATGCTAGTTACAACTACATAATAGTGTGTGAGAAAACGTTGGCTAGAAATACGCACCATGGGAGTAAGGTGGGAACGGCGTGAGGACGTCCTGCCAGTGTCTCCGCTGTGTTGAGTTCATAATGAGAAACTAAACTGTTACTAGAGCGGTACGGGTTGTCCTGTACAGCACTGGTATTTATGTTGCTCCCAAATCGGGGAGAATCTGACTCATGAGGACGTTAGACTAAGACCAGCATTCACTGCCTCCACCCCTTGGCTTTGGAGTTTCGCTTGGTTCCTTCGGTTTACCACATGCAAGTGGAGGAATGTTCTCCAGACTCATTTGTAGCCTCGGGTACCTTTGTTAAATCAAATTCTGACTCGCGAGCCCAGGATGGGAAGCACCTGTCGCAGAGCCAAGCCACCCTGGCACAGGCAACAATAGGATTGGTTGGGCTGCCCTGTGTTGTGTACCTTCCCCCTCTTCCCTCCTCCTCCCCTCCCCCACCTCCTCTGTTTTCAGCCATCGTGGAAGGTGCAGCACCTAACGCCAGTCTTTGTCTTGCCCCAACCCGGCCAAGCGGCTTACTTGCACACGAGGCAGCCCAGCGGGCGTGCGAGTGGGGTTGGTGCTTTCACTCCTGCTACCGGAGCTGACTGACCCGTGTTGTTTTCTCCTGCTTCCCAGGGGATACTGAATCCAGCCCAAGGATTCCTCTTGTCCTTGGCCTTGTACGGCTGGACGGGATGCAGCCTGGAGTTTCAGTCCCCGAGGAAGGAGATTCAGTGGGAGTCCGTGGCGACCTCTGCTACGGAGCGGACCGGCCTGTCCCCAGAGGGCTCCTGTGTGCCCCGTGAGCACCCGACTTGCGGGAAGGTGGGGCGAGCCGGCGGACACACGTCCGACGAGGCGCTGAGCATGTTGTCTGAAGGTAAGCCCTGTCTGCCGAGGCAGGTGCGTCGCGGAAACCCAGGGCCAGCCTGGAAGTCCTGTCTAAAACAAGGAGGTGATGTGGTGTGGGACAGGCGACATACTTCAGGGTGTGACATACTTAGTCCCGTGACATGCTTCAGGTATGAATGGAGAGTGACCGCAGCGGACATTGATGCTCCTCTGGCATTTGTCACCCAGCTCTCTCTTTAATATTTTAACAGCGCCTGCCGCTCAGTTCCTCAGCATGGTAGCCCCCTGTACTTGCAATGGTCCCGCGTTGGCCGGATGGCTGTATGAACAGGAGATCGTTGTCGCCCCACACCCCTCACTTGCTGCAGGGCCGTGGTGCTGTGACTGACCCTGGTTCTGGGTGCGGCTGTTGCAGGTGAAAAGCCAGTGCCCCAGGGCTGCCTTTCGGACCTGTCCCTCTCGTTTGGCGACTCTCGTGTTGTGCTCTTCAGACTGCTCCGCGGTCATCAAACCTGGTTCTCGGGAACCCGAGTGAGGCCCTTTGGACATGTAGGAATCAATTCAATTCCAAGACGTACACGAAAATTTGCAGGAAAAGTTGTGTGTCCTGAAATGCGTTGGTGACCAGATACTAACCCACCCAGGCCCGGCAACCTACTAACTTGTTCCATCACGTTAGCTCATGTGTGCGTGGAGCTGGGTGACATTCACCTGCCCTCTTGGTTCAAGGGCTACCCTAAGGTGGGAAGGTGAGCTACCTTAAAACCATCCATGGTTAGCTCCTTCACCCTGTGAAACTGAATTTCCTGGATGAGATGCGATCAAATCAAAACACAGGAAAAGCTTCAAGTGACGGAGACTCACTTGGAGACCTTAGTGTTTGGTTTCAGAGTTTTGTGTTGACGAAAGCAGCCCTGTCGTTCCAATGGATGACAGTATTTTGTTGTACAGTCCAAATTGTAACTTATGAAACGACTTTGCTAATGGACCAGTCTTCTCCCTGTTGAGGTTCCTTGTAAGGCTTTGTTTTCAGCCAAAATGTACCTTTTGACGAGGAGGGGTTTGAAAATCGCTACTCTGACATTCACCGAGCTTTAGCTGACCTGACCGTTTGTAATCTGCAAGCAGACTGATCCTTAGGAGAAGGTCTTTGGTGGCTGTAATGTTGTGGTAACCCACTGGTGGTTTTTCTGAGCGTGTTCCAGGACATAGAGGTTTCTTTACCCGTCCTCAGCTGACGCTGGGGCTGGCAGAAACGCACCAGCCTCGTGTGACAACGTCTTGCCCATCTTCTGTGGCTGTCTCCCGAGCAGGTGTCATTCTCAGCACTGCTGGCACATAGGGCGGGGGATTCTTTGTCCCAAGGGCCGGCCTGGGCACTGTAGGATGCAGGGCAGCCTCCCTGGCCTCTGCCCACTCATGGCCAGTAGCGCCCATCCCGATGGGGACAACCAGCACTGTTTCCAGACATCAACAGATATCCCCTGGACGCACAGCGACCCCAGTTTGGAACAAGCAGCGCAGAATCGTTAGGCTGTCCAAAAGCTCGGATCCAAAAATTTGCTTTCCCCAACGTGTTTTCTGAGCCAAGTACACACACAGACACACACACACACACACGCATGTGTGAAGCCAAAGATAGACACCACACAATCCAGACGGACTGTATGTATGGAAATAATATTGAAATTTGAGAGAAGGGAAGATACGGCAAGGCTGTGTGGAAATGACTTGAGAGTTTCTTTCCATTCTTTCAATTCAGTTACATTGAAGGAGGGTTTGTTTTCAGATGATTGGCTTGGTTTATTCTCAGGGCCAAAATATGTAGTGATGAACTGATAGATTGATTCTGTGAGATGAGTATTGTCTGGTTGTAATTGGAAGCCTCAAAGGAAAACAGTGTTTCTGGCTAAAGCGAAAAGGCGGAGACCATGTGTTAATCGACTTTCTCTCCGGTGCAAATCCTTCATCAAGGATGACGGAACCACCGAGGGGAGCTGCTGTTAGCCTGGTACCACCTGGGAATGAGCCAAAAAATTTGATCTCGATCTGTTTAGTTCTGCTGGATTCCCATCCTGGTGTTTCAGAGTGGTCGAGCCTGTCTTTGGAAGTCAAGTAGAACATGAGAAATGACAATAAAAACCATCCCAACGTGCCCCCTGCCCCAGTCACCACCAAGGAACACCACCAGTCAGTATGTCTCAGCAAGCTGGGGCATGGGTCTGGGCCTGAAGGTTGGGAGTATTGACACGGGGCTTTTTGAGAAAGTGAACAGAGCCGATAGAAACAGGGCATGGGTTCCTTCCGGCTGCTCTCTCTCGAAGCTTCCTTCCCTTCCCTCGTCCTCAGTGCGAGCCCTCAGCAAGGCTGACGGAATGGAGTAATTCACAGCCATGCTCTCACGCGTGATGGAGAGTCTGTCTTTGAAATTTGAACTCCATTTGGTTAGTCAGTTTGTATTTGGGGAAATAGTGCAATAAGGAAACGTCTTAAAAATCTTGGCGTTTGGACCGTGACAGAGGCGCCGATGGCGGCGTTCCCTAGAGAAGTGCCTCAGACTTCTCACTGCAGAGAAGACTGGCCCTACTCCCACCTTGCTTTTGACTCCCCTCCTGTGCTTTTGTTAAAAATGGAGATATAATTCGCATACCATAAAATTCATCCTCTTAAAGCGTACTTTCAACGCCGGTGGGTTTTAGTATATTCACAGAGTTGTGCAGGTGTCTAATTCCAGAACATTGTCATCACTCCAAAAGCAAGCCCTATTCCTGTTTTCAGCCCTTCCCATTCCTCCCTCCCCTCAGCTGCTGATTTACTTTCTGTCTCTGGATTTGCCTCTTCTGGACATTTCATCTAAACGGACAAATGTTTGTGCTTTTGCGGCTGCGTTCTCTCACTTAGCATGATGTTTTCAGGGTTCATCCACGTCTGGCCTGCGTCAGAATTTCGGCTTTTCATGGCTGAATAATACTCCATTACATGGATAGAGTCGTACTTGGTTCTGGTAATAATGACCGATGACCTCCCACAGCTCCACCAGGCCTCGTGCTGCGAGCTGTGTGGGGTGAGGGGACCAGAGGCTGCAAACCTGGCCCCCAAGGATCTCACAGTCTGTTGGACAAAATAAAAAACCCAGCAATAGGGGCACCTGAGTGACTCAGTCGTTTGAGCACACGACTCTCGATTTCTGCTCAGGTCGTGATCTCAGGGTCATGGGTCGTGGGTCAAGTCCCGCATCTGGCTCCGCGCTGAGCAGGGAGCCTGCCTGGGATTCTTTGTTTCCCTCTCCTTGTGCCTCTCCCTGCTCGTGCTCGCTCTCTCTCTAATAATAATAAGAAGAAAAGCTAGGAATAGAATAAGCAATGGAAATGCTAGTTTGAGAAAAATTTAGAGGAAAAAGAAAGCATGTGGGAAACGCTTTTTGAGAAAAACGAGGAATGTAGTTGGTATCTTTGATTGTGGAAAGGATATGTGTACAAGTAGGAGCTACTGATTTAGAGCCCTGGTAACGTATTGTTAGTTACGTCTGTTGGGTCAGGCTTTTTAAGGGATGTGGAAGCGCAGAGTAACTTTGCCAAACTAACCACCGACATTGGCGAAAGTATGTGGTGGAGATGCGACGGAAGGGGCGGGTACAGCCTTCGGTTTCTGTCTGCTCACCTGGGAATCCTTCAGCGTTGTTCCTAAGATACAGTCTCGTATTTTGTATAGGCATCCTGTGCGGGACTTGGCTAAAAAGAATGAAGGGGAATTTTATTCAGAAATTAAAGCATTTTAGGGGCGCCTGGGTGGCTCAGTCGTTAAGCATCTGCTTTCGGCTCAGGGCGTGATCCCAGAGTCCTGGGATCGAGCCCCACATCGGGCTCCTCCACTGGGAGCCTGCTTCTTCCTCTCCCACTCCCCCTGCTTGTGTTCCCTCTCTCGCTGGCTGTCTCTCTCTCTGTCAAATAAATAAATAAAATCTTTAAAAAAAAAATTTAATTAAAGAATTTAAGTGTTTTGCAGCCTAGGACACCTCACATTTATAAAGATCTCCACATGAGACTGTGGCTGTCTGTCACTGCCGTGGCCCTCCAGGGACAGTTTCAGGATTCTAACTCTTCCCTGGTCAGTGTGTCTTGGGGGCCATTCACAGAGTCTTTCTAGAGGCTTCGCCAGCTCACAGAACGTCTGTCTTCCCTGCCCGACAGTGGGCACAGGCTAACGGGTGGAGCGCCGGCCGGCAGGATCGCCTGGAGGTTGTCGTTCTCAGCCGTCCTGCCCTCCCGTCCTCCACCCACCCGCCCCGTCACTGACTACAGCTGAGTCTCAGTAAGTTACGTGCACAGACGATGCCACTGCGGTGCATCACGTCAGGGGAAAGCCTCGCAAGAGCTGTTCTCTTACGGGTGGAGCTTGAGCCTTGGTACCTGAGTGGGTACAGGGAAAACCCAGTACACACACCAGAACGGGAAGTGTAGCTCTTTTCTAAACGTATACATGGGCATGCTCAACGCAACGAGTCCAGTGCACTGAACAGTGAGCGCCAAGGACCGTCCCCAGTGAACTAGCGCCAGACCTTCTTCAAGAGTTCTCAGTCCGGACGCTTCCGTGCCTATATTGAAACAGAACGTTGAGTTTACTTTTAACCTTTCACCATGCAGGTGCAAACGAACACCTGAGTCTTTTCTCTTTGCTTCTTTTCTTATGTTTTGAAACTCCACTACGGTTAACGTACAGTGTTCTGTTAGTTTCAGGTGTACAACGTAGTGATTGAACACTTGTATACGTCCCCCAGTGCTCGGCACAGCCAGTGCGCTGGTGATCCCATCACCTGTTGCTCCCATCCCCCTGCCCACGTCCCCTCTGGTCACCCCCAGTTTGTTCTCTAGAATTAGGACTGTTTTGTGGTTTGTTTCTTTTTTCTTTTCTTTTCTTTTTTTTAAAGATTTTATTCATTTACTTGATAGAGCACAATCAGGGGGAGCAGGAGAGGGGGAAGCAGGCACCCCGCTGAGCAGGGAGCCCGATCTGGGGTTCGATCCCAGGACCCTGGGATCGTGACCCGAGCCGAAGGCAGACGCTTAACGGCTGAGCCACCCACGCGCCTTTTTGGTTTGTTTCTTGTTTGTTTGCTTGTTTTATGTCTTAAATTCCACTACATGAGTGAAATCATGGAGTATTTGTCTTTAAGTGTATTTCACTTAGGATCGTACCTTGTACATCTATATTGTTGCAAATGGCAAGATTTCATTCTCTTTTATGGCTGAGTAATATTTGATTGTGTGTATGTGGGTGTATACACACCACAACTTCGTTATCCCTTCATCTGTCAGTGGACACTTGGGCTGCTTCCATCACTTGACTGTTACAAATACTGCAGCAGGAAACATAGGCACGCATATGTCTTTGTGAATTAGTGTTTTCATAATCTTTGGGTAAATACTCAGTAGTGGAATTACTGGATCATATGGCGATTCTATTTCTGAATTTCTCAGGACCCTCCATACTATTTTCAGAGTGGCTGCACCAGTTTGCATTCCCACCAACAGTGCACGAGGGTTCCATTTTCTCCACATCCTTGCCAACACCTGTTTCTTGTCTTGTTGGGGTCAGCCATTCTGACCTGTGTGAGGTGAGATCTCATTGTGGTTTTGATTTGTATTTTCCCGATGCCAAGTGACGTGGAGCAGTTTTTTCATAGGCCTGTTTGCCATCTGGATGTCTTCTTTGGAGAAATGTCTTTTTGTCTCCTGTCCATTTTTTTAGCTGGATTATTTGTGGTTTTGCCGTTGTTGTATAAGCTCTTATGTGTTTTGGAGACTCACCCCTTATTGGGTATGTCCTGTGCAAATATCTTCTCTCCTTCAACAGGATGTCTTTTAGCTCTGTTGATTATTTCCATCACTGTGCAGAAACTTTATTTCAATGTAGTCCCAATAGTTTATTTTTGCTTTTGTTTCCCTTGCCTCAGGAGACCTGTCTAGAAAAATGTTGGTATGGCCGATGTCAGAGACATTGCTGCCTGTTCTCTCTTGTAGGATTTTTACGGTTTCAGGTCTCACTCTCACATTTAGATCTTTAATCCGTTTTGAGTTCATTTTTGCGTTTGGTAGAAGAAAGTGGTCCAGTTTCATTCTTCGGCATGTGGCTGTCCAGTTTCCCCAACACCATTTGTTGAAGAGACTGTCTCTTGCTCATTGTATATTTTTCCTCCTTTCTCAGAGATTGATTGACCCTACAGTCATGGGTTTATTTCTGGGCTCTCTATTCTGTTCTGTTGATCTATGTGTCTGTTTTTGTGCCAGTACCACACTGTTTTGATACTACTAATATATTTTGACATCTGGCATTGCGGTAGCTCCAGTTTTCTTCTTTTTCAAAATTGCTTTGGCTCTTCGAGGTCTTGTGTGGTTTCATACAAATTTTAGGATTATTTGTTCTAGTTCTGTGAAAAAAGCTGTGGGTATTTTTTTTTAAAAGATTTTATTTATTTATTTGACAGAGTGAGAGCACAAGCAGGGGGAGCAGTAGAAAGAGAGGGAGAAGCAGACTGCCCGCCGAGCAGGGAGCCTGATGCGGGACTCGATTCCCGGACCCTGGGATCACGACCTGAGCAGAAGGCAGCTGCTTAACCGACTGAGCCACCCAGGGACCCAAAGCTGTGGGTATTTTGATAGTGATAGCTTTAGAGCTGTAGATTGTTTTGGGTAGTTGGACATGTTAACGATACTTGTTTTTCCAATCCATAACCATAGACTGTCTTGCCATGTGTTTGTGTCGTCTTCAGTTACTTTCATCAGTGTTTTATAGTTTTCAGAGTACAGGTCTTTCACCTCTTTGGTTAAGTTTATTCTTAGATATTTAATTATTTTTGGTGCAGTTGTTAGTGGGATTGTTTTCTTAATTTCTCTTTCTGCTGCGTCATTATTCGTGTACAGACATGCAGTGGATTTCTGCATATTGATTTCATAGCCTACAACCTACTGAATTCATTTATCAGTTCTAGTAGTTTTTGGTGGAGTCTGGCAGGTTTTCTATATATAGTATCCTGTCTTCTGCAAATAGTGAAAGTTTTACTTCTTCCTTACCTTACCTCACCTTCCTTACCTTTTACTTGTTTTTCTTATGTGATTGCTGTGGCTGGGACTTCCAGTAGTGTGTTGACTAAAAGTGGTGAGAGTGGACATCCTTACCTTGCTGCTGATCTTTGGGGGAAAGCTCTCAATTTTTCACCATTGAGCGTGATGGTAGCTGTGGGTTTTTCATAAATGGCCTTTATTATGTTGAGGTTTGTTCCCTCTTAACCTACTTTGTTGAGGGCTTTTTTTTTTTTTTTAAGATTTTATTTATTTGATAGAGAGCACAAGCAGGGGAGCAGCAGAGGGGGAGAGAGAAGCAGGCTCCCTGCTGAGCAGGGAGCCCAATGCAGGACTCCATCCCAGGACTCCGGGATCATGACCTGAGTTGAAGGCAGACATTTAACCGACTGAGCCCCCTGGGGCGCCCCTGTTGGGGGCTTTTATCATGAACGGATGTTGTACTTTGTCAGATGCTTTTTCTGCATCTATTGAAATGATCACATGGTTTTTATCCTTGTTTTGTTTTTTTAATCCTTTCTCGGTTGATGTGATGTATCCCATTGATTGATTTGCAAATATTGAACCACTGTTGCATCCGGGGGATAAATCCCACTTGGTTGTGGGGAACGATTTTTCTCATATATCGTTGGATTCTGTTTGCTAGTATTTTTTGAGGATTTTCGAGTCTGTGTTCATCAGAGATGCTGCCCTGCGGTTCGCTTTTTTTCGTAGTGTCTTTATCTGGTTTTTACTATCAGGGTAATGCTGGCCTCACAGAATGAATTTGGAAACTTTCCTTTCTTCTATGTTGTCCTTGGAAAGAATAGCTATTAACTCTTCTGTAAGTGTTTGGTAGAGTCCAGCTGTGAAGGCTCTCCCTCCCCCCTGTGTTACGCTGACATTGGTTGAAAGCACCTTTAACCACTGCGTGTCCACTGCCAGTATTTCTGTGCGTCCCATTCTTCCTCTTGCATTTGTCCTAATGCTTGATCCCTTGCACCTGATAAGTGCCCAGTGGTCAGTTGTAATAATGTGAAATTACAGATTTTTGATGGAAAATCAGTGGCAGCTCATGCCTAACTGAAGGCCTAGAGAGAAAAATAAGAGTAGTTATGATTTAAAGAATTCTTAGTAATGTGAGAGTTGGGGAGCTATGTCAATGATATCTCAGTTAAAGTTAGGAAAACGAAGAGTTGGGATCTTCAACTTTTTTTTTTTTTTTTGCTCAGATTGCGTAATGGGTTAAGCTCTCTGTCTTTGGATAATAGCAACGTTTATTAAGGCTATGAGAAGCTGAGTGACATAGGAGCTAAGTATGAGGAATGGACTTGCCATGCATGAGCTGTCCCGATAACCTCAGCTGGCTCGTCCCTGTTCAGTTACCTCGGCCAAGTGAGCTGACAGCAAGCCCTTCTAGCAAATCTCACTCAGTATTTGTCTACCTCTAACAGGGTGCGCATGATGGTCATTCTTCTTAGGTTCAGAGATCTGCACGTTGTGTGGTTAATACATAATCTGACGTGTTCATCGTTTGAGGGGAAACGGGCCAAATGGTCGTCTGAGGAGTGGAATTCAGAAGCAAAACAGGAGAGTGACAGTGTCTGAGCTGCATCTGAAATATCAAGGCTGTTCACTGGGGGCTAAAGAGGTGGTGCAAGGAGGGAAACAGCCCAGGGCCGAGCGATCCCCCGCAGCAGACCCGGCTTCGTTGACCCCGCGCGATGTGCTGCTGCAAGTGTCCGCTCCCTCTTCTGAGCGGTCATCTTGGGATTGAGATCGGGCTTGGTCTTGGCCTGTCGTCTTCCTCCTTCTTTCCAGCTGCTTTGATGTTGGTTTTTTCAGTAACAGGGAGCTATCCATAATGCAGAAAATACTGTTACGTGCGGGAGAAAAGACCCAGAGACACAATTCAAAGCCGTTAACACAGGCTTTTCTGTACTGTTGTGGTGAATTGGCTCATTCATCATGTTCGGAAGCATCTGTGACTTTAGGATTCCCTCCAAGGCCGGGAGGCTCACCTCGAACCTCCATGAGGAAGCATCTGACGTGGGGTCAGGCACTTCCTAGGCACTTAACATAAGTTAACTGCATTTGATCTTCAGCAAATGTGTTTTGAGCACCTGCTTTATCGTCAGCACCATTTTAGTCCGGGAGCTGAGTGTGTATGATGTGTGAAGCTCACAAGTGAGTAAAGACAGTGCTGTTTTTATTCGAAAGAAATGTGAAGTGTTAAAGGAACGTGGAAAACGCAGGGACTGTGTTGTTTTGGGGATCCCAGGGTGAGAGTTTCTAGAGGAGGTGATGTTCAGGCTGGGTCTTGCACAGCAGACCAGAGTGGGAGAGGAGAAGGACTAGCAGATAACAAAGACCCTATGTGGAGACAGCGGAGGACGTCTGTGTGTACCGTTGGGGGATGGCCACCGCATGGGATGGTGTGACCGGCTGTCGGAAGCCAGAGCGGCAGGTTGGGAACAGATGATGAAGGGTTTTTGCAGGTTCTGCTAAAGAGCTTGCATTTTATATGTGGCCGCTGAAAGGCCAGTTAAGGTTTTTAAGTAAAGAGAGACCTGGAGTTGCTTAGACGAGGACCCAGTGCGTCCGTGTGGGAGAATTGATTCGATGATGATGCTTTGTGACTGTGGCAAGTTTTCACTGAGGGCATCTGTATGCAATTTCTTACGACAATGGCATGTAAAATACCATCTTTATAAGGAATTCGAATCTCCCTCAGAACTAAAAGGCAATAGAAGGGTACTTCTCACAAACATAAACCTGGTTGGCTTTTATCTTATGAACTCCAGAAAAACTTAAAATATGATTTTCTCTTTCCATGTGCTTTAAGAAGTTTAGTGTCAAATTTCTGGCCCTCCTTTAACCAGGACACTGACACTTTTCTCAGAAGGGATAAATTCATAAGTCTGACATTAATCAATCATTGGCATTAACCGTGCGGAGGGTGGGAGAAGGTGGTGTGTTTTTCAGGAGATCCCTTCCCCCACACCTCCGAGGTCAACCTGCATCAGGTGCCTGGATGATGTGGGAGAGAGGCAAGGGGTGTCTTTCTGGTGTGAGGCTGGGGCTGCGGCCCTGGTGGGAGGGGCGTGGCTGGGGCAGACCTTGAGGGTGTGACGTGGGCGGGGGGGCGTGGCCAGAGCGGAGCTCAGGGCGGGGGCTCTGGCCCGAGTGTTGTGGTGGAGTGTGAAACCCCTGAGCTCCCACATCGCCCATAAACCATTTCTTCGTCCGCCATGTCCCACATCTCCCACAATCCCCACTTCTTCCACCATCCCCAACGTCTCCCATAAACCACTGCTTCTGCCATCATTCCTCGCCTTTCCCACAATCCATTCCTTCTGAGGCCATGTCCCATATCTCCCATAAACCATTGCTTCTCCCATCATACCTCAGCCCTCCCACGATCCCCTGCGTCTCCCACAATGCCCCACACCTCCCACAATCCATTTCTTCTGCCGCCATGCTGCACATTTCCCATAAGCCGTTTCTTCTCCCACCATTCCTCATGTCTCCCACAATCCATTGCCTCTCCCACAATTCATTCCTTCAGCCGCCATGCCCATTTCCCATAAACCATTTCTTCTCCCACCATTCCTCACGTCTCCCACAATCAATCCCCTTTCCCACAATCCATTCCTTCTGTGGCTATGTCCCATATCTCCCACAAATCATTTTTTTCCCCATCATGCCCTGTATCTCCTGCAATCCATTTCTTCTCCCACCATGCCCCGTATCTCCAACAGTCCATTCCTTTTCTCACAGTCCCCTGCCTCTCCCACGATCCAGTTCTTCTGGCATGCTGCACATCTCCCATAAACCATTTCTTTGCCCACTAGTCTTCATATCTCCCAGAAACCATTGCTTCTGCCACCATTCCACACCCCTCCCACAATCCCCTGCTTCTCCCACCATGCCCCATCTCCCACAAGCCATTGCTTCTCCCACCATTCCTGTTTCCCACAATCCATTCCTTTTCCTAAAATCCCCTGCCTCTCCCACAATCCATTTTCTCTGCCGTTCCTCACGTTTCCCATAAACTATTTCTTCCACCATGCCCCGCATCACCTGTTAACCATTTCTTTTCCCACCGTGCCCCACATCGCCCATAAACCATTTCTTTTCCCACCATGCCCCACATCGCCCATAAACCATTTCTACTCCCACCGTTCATTTCTCCCATAATCCCTTGCCTCTCCCGCATGCCTCACATCTCCCACAATCCATTTCTTTTCCCACCATTCTTTATTTCTCCCACAATCCATTCCTTCTCCCACCATTCCCCACATCTCCCAGAAACCATTTCTTCTCCCACCATTCCTCACGTCTCCCATGAACCATTTCTTCTCCCATCATTCCTCATTAGGAGACCAGCAAAAAAAAAAAAAATACTGCCTCTATCCCACAATTCTTCATTCTCCCCCACAGTTGTTTTCTCACTAGTCCTGTTTCTCCCATAATACATTTTCCCCAATTTCCTTTGTTCTCCCTAATACTCCTTTTCCTTCTCATTATCTTCTATCATTCCCACAATTCCCCTTTCACTGCCATGATCTTTTGTCTTTCCCACAGTGCGCTATTTTTCTCATCATCCCCCTTTTCCCACAATTCCCCTTTCTCCTCTGTAATCCCTTTGTTCCCATTAACTCCATTTCTGTCCCACAGTTCTCCTTCCTTTTCCGTAATCCCTTGTCTCACCCACAGTCTTCTGTCTCTTGTGGAATTCCTTCTCTCCCGTAATTCTTTCTCTCCCATAACCCTTTTTGTCCTACGGTGCCTGTCCCATAATTTCCCATACTCTCCATAGCCTAGTTCTCTCAGTTCTCTTTCCCACAATTTTCCACTTTCTCCCACAATTCTGGGTGTTTCATTGTCTCTCACAAATCTGTTTTCTTCTACAATGCTGTTTTCCTCCATGCCTTGTTTTTTCCTAAAATTCTGTTTCTCCTTAACTACCCTGCTCTTCCCCACACTCCCTTCTCACAATTGCCTGTCTCCCACCATTCTCTCTTCTTCCCCATAGGTCTCTGTTCTTTCCCACAGTACTCTGTTTTTGCCACGATTCTCTCCCTTAGTTTTTCATGCTCCCTCACAAGTCCATCTCCCCAAATTTTATTTCTCTCCCACAGTTCCCCATTCTCTCCAGAATCCCCATTCTTTCCCACAGTTCTGTTCTCTCCTATATTTCCTTGTGTCCTCCACATTTCTCTCCTCCACAATTGCCTCTCACTCACGCAATTTCTTATCTTAGCTTTCATTCCCTGTTGTCGCTTGCCCTCCTGAATGTAACACCAGGTGGCCCTGTGGATGGTAGCTGCTAGGGAAGTGTGGAAGAGAACATACTCCCGGCTCTGACTCTGCTGCACTCCCTGAATCAAAGTCCACACCTTGAAGGCGATCCAGGCCCAGGGGTCTTACGTTCTCTGTGGCTCATGGGTGCCCACGAATTGGGGCTTTCTGATCTAGAGCTTTGAGGCTTTCAAGGAATCCATGAGGGTGCAAGAGACATCCAGTGTGCTTTCCTAAATCTTAGATCTGTGTGGGGCCAGGAAGTTTTAAGAACCCTCCTGGGCTGCCAGGGCTCACCAGAGAGAGTGACTAGGAAGGGGGTTGGGGGGCACCTGGGTGGCGCAGCGGTTAAGTGCCTGCCTTCGGCTCAGGGCGTGATCCCGGTGTTGTGGGATCGAGCCCCACATCAGGCTCCTCTGTTATGAGCCTGCTTCTTCCTCTCCCACTCCTCCTGCTTGTGTTCCCTCTCTCGCTGGCTGTCTCTGTCAAATAAATAAATAAAATCTTTAAAAAAAAAAAAAAAAAAAAAAAGGAAGGGGGTTGGCCCTTGGGCACCGTGAGCTTGCTGGCATGTGCAGAGCCTGCAGGGACACTCGTCAGGAACTCACAATTGGCACCAATAGAGAATTAGTCCACATCCCCCGTCACCTCATTGGATTATCATCTCTGAGACTTGCTCAGCCAGCACATTTTCTCTTTGTGGAGACCTTTAAGACCAGAAGAGAAAACCCATGGACGTGCAGGCCTGCCAACAAGCCCGCGGCTGCGGACATCCTGGGACGTCCGTGCAGGCCGGGCTGGGCTCAGGTGGCCTGGCCGCGGCAGCACTGGCATCTGAGAACGCTGTTGTGGCACAAATGCATTTCCTGCATGGAGCCCCAGGGGGAGGATGAAAGGACCAGGAACTTTTAAAAAGCCACGGGATCCAGAGCTTGCCCTGAAGTGTGAGGTCACGGGGGAGCGTCCTCAGCCCAGACCTTGATCACAAGCCACCATGTGATATCCCCCCCCCGCCATCTCTCCGGGACTTTGCAAAGACCACAGAAGCCACACACAAGTTCCCACGAGCTCAGGATGTCCTCATAAACAACGGGCGACCCTGCGAAAATCAAATCTTTTTGAAGTGTCAGCTGCCCTCCAGCAGCAATGCAGTCTTAGAAGTGTCTTCTAGAAGTCTTCCCGCCGGTGCCTGGTCTCCTGTAAGAGCAGGCTCACCGCCCCAACAGAAAGTCTTCTCCCACCATCCTTGGTGGCGACCCACATTCTCCTCGGGATGTGGCTGTAGGTGCTGGGACCCTGATCACTGCTTCCGCCCGTCTACATTCCCGTCTTTGTGGGGCTCATTAAACCGAGTCTGACGTACTCAGACCTCTGCTCTCCCCGACTCCTCATCATCCAGCCCCGGGAGGAAGCTCTGCTGCTCCCCCAACAGGTGTGTGTGTGGCGGGGTGTGGGTGGGGGTCCCTGCGGTGCCACACTTGGTTTTTCTTGGTCATATCATCGTCTTTTCCTGTAACTCAGGCTTTCCTAGACATTCCCGACATCTACGCTACTGTCTCCACTTCTCCACAGAACGCGGACGTGCTTGTGCTCCTGACACGCTCCCCACAGCCCTGCCTGCATCCCTTTTTAAATTCTGCTTGTTCCTGCCCCTCTTTGTACGCCTCCGTCTCCATTAATGCGCTGGGTGCTAGCTGCAGGCAGCTGACGTCAGGCACTTGCTCCGCTAAACGTATCCATTCAGCACTTCTTTCTTGAGCACCTTCTCTGTGCCTGCTGTTCCTTGAGGCGCTGCCGATACTATGGTGACTACAGTAGACATATTTCTTGTCCAGTGGGACTGTTCATTGCAGTGGCAGAGACAGAGAATGACAAGGACAAATGATTATACAATATTCCAGGTAGCAAGAGGTGCTGTGAAGAAAAACCCATAAGGGGAGGAGCGTGGCTTTAGAGTGTCCTGGATTTCTCCCTGAGGATGAGGGAACACTTGAGCTGAGATCTGGAAGGTGAGAATCCTACCGCTGAACACCCAGTGTCATTTGAATTGAGATCTGAATGAAGTGTAGAAGCGAGCTGTGAGAAAAATCTGGAAAAGAGCTTTACAGGCAGAAGTGATGTGCAAAGGCCCTGTGGCAGAACTGAGCTGGGCGTGTGAGAGGCCTGTGTGCTCGAGCATTGAGTGAACAGAGAGTGTGAGTGAGTGGAGATCCAATAACCAGCAAGGCCCATGGATGGACGGAGTCTGGGATTTGGAGATACTCATGAAGGGCAGTCACTTGCCCCATGCAGAGTTGCAAGGGCCACCCGTCTTCGTGTCTTCCACGTGTGTTCCCCACACGCAACCCAGAACCTGGAGCACAGCAGGCATGCCCGGACGCTTGCGGCATGAAAGAACGGCTCTGACGTCCGATCCAAAGGACCTGCACAGGTTCTGAGGGAACATGTGTTACTGGCATGAACAGACCTTCGGGACGACGCTGTTGGCAGGAGTAATTCCGCTGATCGGCACCCACTCCCCCCCCGCCCCCGAAACCACAGGGCATTGACCGTGAAAAGACAGTCCAAAGGTGTTTTCATTTGACAGGGGCGGGTGGTCTCCCGCCACCTGGAGCCCTCCTGGACTTGAGTACAGATGACCGGGCGACTGTGGGGTCCTCCTGCCGAAGGGAGCGCCCCCTGGGGCTGCTGCCCCAGCGGTCACACAGGGCCCCGTGACCTCACGCTCCCCAGTCCGACAGCACAGGGCTCTGAAGCCTCCCCATGTCCACAGCTGGTTTCCATTCGGTCGACAGCATCCCTGTGGTTCGGCCCGACGCACACATAGCCGCCGGTGCAGAGGCCTGGAAGAAGGGGTGCAGGGGCTCAAGACGGCCGTGGAGTCGGGCACTGGTGGCTGGAGAGAGACCCTCAGGGACACCGACACCGTCACAGTCTTTTCTCTTTTCCTCCCCAGGTTCTGATGCCAGCACAGTTGAAATCCATGTCGCAAGTGAGTCCCGCAACGAAAATGAGGTTGATTCTGTTCCCACACCCCGGGGAGACCTATGAGAGGCACGGGACAGGGGTCCAGACGCCATGTCCTCAGGCTCTGCAGTCCTCGTTCTTGAGAACTGTGTTCTGCCCCCAGATCTTCCGTCATCAGCCTGTTAGGGTTTCTTCCCGAGGAATGTGTCTGATGAGAGAGGACCTGGGAGCGTGACTGGGGACAGGAGGAGAATTCCTTCCTTCCAGACCCACAGGAACGTCTCCATCCTCTGCTGCCCGGGGTCTTCCTGAGGCTGGCCGCTGTAATGTAAATGCATACCCAGGTCTCTAGAAGGGTTAATAAAACAACGTAGTTGTGACTGAGCTGCCGGCCCGACGTGCATGCTGTCCGAACAACACCTCTAGCAAACGCTCTTGAGTGAGGTCTTGATGGTGCAGACACAGCAGAGTAGAGACGCCGCAGGATGGACGGGGGCGGCCGCACAGCGTGCCCTTCCCGCGCCACTGGGGGCAGAGAAGGGTCCAGGTCTCCATCTCTAACGTAGCCGTCGGTGCCCGTGCCGTGCCGGGCAGGGACATAGTCTAAGGAGACCTTAGAATGTGCTTTAGATCATTGCCTAGCTTGGAATCTTTCTATCAGTTGCAATCTATGTATATTTAAAAGTTTTAAATGCATTTTTTATTCATCGGCAAACATACTGCAGTGGGCACTGGAGTTGCAAGCCACCTAGGTAGGCCTCTAGAAAGCAAGATGCTGTTTTCTCAGGACACTGCAGACAGCTGGGTTACGCGATCCTCCCTTCATGTCAGACGACTCCACTTACTCGAGACAAGCGGTCCAGGAAGCTCCTAGAGCTGTACTTTTGGAAAGTCGCTTGGTTGCTGATGGGATTCGGGCACACTTGGACTGTGACCATGGTGCCCAGGGCCGTGCGTTCCTAAGGGTGGCCCCGTGCTAGATGACGCGCACCGTGATCCAGAGTGTCAAGGACGTGCGAACGAGCCCTAGCTTTTCTGGGTGGATCTGCCCTCCCACTCTGTGTTGACACTCGGTCTCCCCCAGCATCGGAAGCCCCCTTCTGCGTGATGGTTCCCCCAGTGGCCTGAGGCCAGCCCACCCCACCCCAGAAGCAGGGAGGCCAGCTCCTCGCTTTCCCGGCCTCCCCAACACCTGGAGCAAGACATGGAACTCAACAGACCCGTCCCCCAGTCTAGGTTAGAAGCTAGTGCCCAAGGGAATGGGCTGACGGAAGCATGTCCGAGAGGGGTTGGCAGTAGGCACGCCCGCTTTGCAAGCAGCTGGAGTGCTTTCCGGGGGCCACAGTCCGGCATCCAGTGTCGGGGGGTGGGCAGCACCCAGTTGTGTGTCTGTGCGCGTTCCCTGCATGCGACCAATCCCGTAGCCTCAGTTTGGCTGTTCCTGCCTGTGTGGTCTCCAGGCCCAAGATCCTCATTCATTCTTTTCGGCTTACGCTGGCCAGAGTCAGGTTCAGAAGCTTGCAAGTAAGAAGTTTGTCTGATCTGACGATCCAGGTACAACTCCTCCTCGACGGGGGGTCCCGGTCACCGGCCAGCACGGTGGTTTTTATGGGGTGGGGGGCAGAAGGTGCGTGCATCCCTCCTCGCGCCTACTGGACAGGCACCGAGCGAGTCCGCGGACGCCCTGGGGACACGCGAATGACTGTCAGAGACATAGCGTATCAAGTCGCTCTGGTGAGGAGACAGCTGAGCAGAGGAATACACGAGACAGTGACGGGCAGCCTGGTCTGAAGCGATTTCCCGGTCAGGCAGGTTGCTGCAGGGGGGCTCGCGACGGTTTTGTAGCTGGTGGGTGCTAGAAAGCTCGGGGGCGCGAAGGGCCACGATCCAGTGGAGAGAAGGCAGTAATGACAAGGGAGGGACGTTTTTGAGAAGGCGCGGTGCCGGCGACCCACGAGTCTGGGCCGGCTGGACACCACGGAGGCGTTCGTCGCTGGGGGTGTAGTTTGGGTGGGAAAGCGAGGCGGTCCTACCGGGTGACTTCCGTGTGATTTTGGTGTATCGGCCAGGTTAGGAGCCCGCCGATCTGTCACAGCTCAGGATACGTCTCGAGGACTCTGCTCACGTCGCCTATTAGCGGAATGCCGTCAAGCTCACGTACAGCGCGCACTCTGGGTAGAACGTGTCCCACCCAGCGGCTTTCCTGCGGTTTCTCCCAGTTGCTCTCGCTTGGCGAAACGACAGGCTCCTCGTCAGAGCCCCCGCTCTCCGGAGCATGTACGTTTTAGTGGAAGGTAACACCGCGCAGAGTAGTGTCCCGCCGTCTCCCACACCGGTCCCCGCACCGTCTGTGTCCTGCTCGAGGTGGAAGTGTGTCGTGGGTGACGCATCTCAGAGGAAAGGGAGCCAGGCTGGAAAAAGAACGATTCGGCCACATTCTGAGCGTTTGGTAAGGGCAGACACAGCACTGCTTCCCACAGGGTCCTGCCCATTCTCACGCAGCTCACAAAGCGACGTCTGGGTCTCCGTCCACGGTCACGAACGGCCAGCGCGCGCAGGTGCCCAGAGAGCTTCCCGCGAACAGGAAGAACATTCGTAAATACCCTTTAGGAACCGCATCAAGATGGGACGGTCCAAGTCCTGTGAAGGGACCAAAGCTGAAGATGTCCAAAATAAAACAAAGTCCGGCTTCCTCTCTGGTATAAAGAACCCCATTTAAAGCTGTGTGATCCCACCAAAGCCACACGTCACGTACGCCTCTGCCCCTGGGAACCCTGACATGTGCTGCCTCCCACCCCCCGCCACCACACGGCCATGCTTGCAACTAGGTTCTTCCCAGGACCTTCCGTGGCTGTGTTTCCCCCGAATGCCCCAACTGTGGGGACGTGCTCGGTCAACTTGGAGTTATCAAAAAGAAAAAGCAGGCTGTGTCCCTCCCAGACAGCCCTGGGACCCCAGCTGTCGGCTTCGTTCTGGTGCAGGATCACGTCGGAATTGGCGGGAAGGACACCGTGACCTTGTTGGTGACTCGTAGGGCAAGTACGTACCGTGCAGGAGTGCTCTGCCCTCCTCCTCGCCTGCCTCCTTCCTCATCGCGCGGTAGCAACACCCAGTAATTACGGAGCACCCACCGATTGATTAAGGGGACACGAAACGGCAGTTGCCATGTGGCACAGAGCAGATGTCGGTCAGCGTGCGGAACGTTAATGTGTACCGCGGAGTCACCCACGTCCTGTGACTTTGGGGTCCTCAAATGGCTCAACGCTAGTCCTTGAGCTCAGTCTCCCAGCAAACCCGCCTGCTGCTAAGACCCCTCTGCTCTTTTTACCCCCGCCAGCCTGGACTAAGGTAGAGGAGGAACAGGTGGAAACACGCTCCCGTTACAAAACCTGTGACGGTCACTGTGGCCCCGTTTCAGCAGAGCAGCCCCGGAAAGGGGCACTCAAGTAGTTTCCTTGAGAACAGGCAGAGTTTGGTCTTCACCCATCCGTGTCCACGGGGGCCCAAGAGTTCCCCCTGCGAGAGCAAGAACGCACACTCACTGAGTTCTCTAATATCAAAATAGAGCAATTTATTCAAGACACTGAGTATGATCTGTTGATTTTCTCTTGAAACAAATGAGCTACGACACAGAAGGTGATTCTTTTTCTCAGAGAGCGTGAGGGTGAGTGGGGGTGGAGAGAACAAAACGGGGGTCGATGTGGATGGAACAGAATCTAGAAAATGCAGACAGAGGACCACATCTGGCTGTACGTCTGACACAGACAATAAAAACTGCAGAAGCCAGAATTCAAAACTTCAGTGAGTGGCGGAAGGAACATTTCTGCATTTGACAAGAAACACGATTTAAAAAAAAAAAGTGGAACAGAAGGTTAAAAGTAACAACAAAGCAGACCCTCACATCTGACAAAGTGCACTTCACTTGGCGCCGTGATCTAGTTTTAGAAAGACGAAACAAACGTCAAGTCCTAGGTGTCGTGTGGGGTCGGAGGGTGGACACCCTGTCACGTCTGGCCCTTTCGGTCCCCCCGCCGTGGGGCAGGATCCCTCTGCCAGCTGGGCGTGCGGGACACGGTCTTGGTCACTTGAAACCCAACCGAAGGTTCTAGGAAGGATCATCGTGTTACTCAGATTTCAGAATCTAGGTTCCGTGTGGTCAGTCAGACTTAAGCATTTACCCACAATTTCTCAGAGCTGTAAACAAGGACAAACAGTAACTTCGCCCACGGGCCGTCCCTCAAGGACAGAGATCAATCTTCTAGCTTTCTGGCAGCAGGGCAAACGTGGCAGGCTCGATGGTCGCGGTGGTTGTGCTGGGGACGGGGACGGATGGAAGGGGTGCTGCCCGCACGCTCATGGTCGGTCCCTCTCAGGCCCGTGGGACGCTTCCTCTGCAAGGGCTGCTCGGGGAAGCTAGGCAGCGGACGTCGACCTTTGTCCTCACCAGCCTCCCCTCTGCACACAGGGGTCAAGCCTGTGCTGCGCATGGCCTCGCAGCCCTTGGCTCCTACCTGACCATTCCCAAGCGGCTCTGAGTTGGCAGGAGGCTAAAGCCCGGGCTCCCGACCTCCTGTGAAGAGTGTCTGCTGAACCCCTCACAGGATGTCTCGCCATGGCCACCCAACAGTGTTTGTTTGATTTGTCAAACACAAGCCATGTCCCGAACACGGGCCACCCCTCGACAACGTATGCTCTGTAGAGGGGACATCCTTACTTGGGGTGGGGAGTCAAGATGGTGTTGGTCTGGACCCCCAACACACTGCATCGCAAACCTAATGATGTCTTGGGGCCGGGCAATGAATCATCATCTGCTATCTTTAAAGATGGGAGAGGCGACTCCACAGAACTCTGACCCCTGGCCGAAGCACTTAGGCAACAGAGCCTGAGTAAAATACCCAAGTCGTCCGCAAGAGCACTTTTTGGGTCCCATGTAGACCAGCTGTGAACGACTCTGAAATCCAAGCCAATTAATGATATGAGAAGGATGCACACTCTGGTCTTTGTAGCCAGTCCCGGCCCTTCCAGGTTCTGCGGAAGCCCTTCTCCTGCCCGTTGGGTTTCGGCTGCATGGATGGATGCCACCCTCTAACGTCCTGTCTCATGGCTGGAACACACGACCCAGCTGACACCTGCCCAGGACCGGACCCCCGCCCCCAGGCCTGGCCAGCTTCCTCATCCCTTCCTGTACCCGCTGGGAAACAGAGGAGGCAGGAGGCCTCAGCTTTCGGTCCTTCCCCACTGCTCATTTAAAAACTAGGTCGTGTTGGGTTATGACAACAAGAGTACAAAGGTCACCTGATCCAATGAAAGGAAACTCCTCTAGGAACACAAAGCCATGTTTAATTTTTTAAAAACAGTAAAAAGATTCATTATTTAAAAAAAAAATCTTTCTCCTAGTCTCTTGCGAGAGAAAGAAATTATGAAGACAGCAGAAATTATTAGTGACGTTTCTACCTATGTAATTCACTTCCGGGACTGAACATCTTCCTTTCCCATTCTTTTCTGTCATCGGGAGACCAGGGGAGATCCTGGAGCCTTTTATGTCAGTGTTGCAAGGACGGGTCACCCTGCTCTCGATGACACGACCCCCGGTATGTATAGTGCCGTCAACGAGATGTCGAGGGGACATCGAGCCCAGCCGTCAGTCGTGATGGCTTCTTCAATACCATTTGGTTTGGGGAATGCTTCTTGGGGTCAGAGGGCATTGTTCTTCCTCTCTCTCCCGCCGGCTACGAGGGCACACACGCCCTGCAAGACGCAATGCTCTTCTTCGAACCAAAACGTGCTGGGACCTCACGCTCTGGCTGCAGAGCAATCCCGTGGCCAATGCACAGGACTGACCTTTCCCCACCCAGACTTCTAACCACCTTTCATGAAGCTGAAGGGAAAGGAAAAAGCGACCTCAGACCCTGCCTGTGTCTTCCTAAAATTTGTTTAAAATATGAATCACACAAAACTCTCTATGTCTGATGGCCATTTTAGGATTTTAAAATTGTTTTAACATAAAAATATTTTTTTTTCCAAAAATACTCCGGGCTCTCTCATAAGTATTTTTTTTTCTCCTGTAAAAAGTCCCCCTGCCCTGCCTGCTTACATAAAGCACTTATTACGCGCCGAAAGTGCCCTTGAGACCTAAGATCCGAAGCGACTATGAGAAAGGGACAGAGAGAGAGTGAGCGAGGGGCGATGGGGGAGGGGACGGGGAAGCTGTCCGTCCAGGATTTCGTCATGGTGTCCATGAGGCTGCATCTACGGAGGGTAGACAAGACCACACGGAACGAAGGAGACAGGTGCGGGGGTGGGGGCAGACAACGGGAAAGAAGCAACACACCAAAAACAGTTTCCATCTCAGACTGAAGGCCCCCAGACGACAGGATTCCAGCCAATAGAAAAACCACCGGACAAAGAAGATTCTAGAAAATAGAAAGTGTTGGGATTACAAAGTTGCGCATTTCATCGGTACAAACTGGTCTTTGAACATCCTTTGTGAGAACTGTAGTGTCCAAATTGTTAGGGAAAAAACAAACCCGCCACGTGGAGGAGAGTCCCCTCCCCCCCTTTTGGTTTATCACAGCATTTTTCTTGTTTTTCCTTTTTTTGGCACAGCTTTTTTTTTCCTCCTTTTTCTTTTCTCCTCTCAGCCATCAGAGCCTGTCCTGGATGGAAACCAAACCGTGCACCGTTTCACTGGTGGCTTTGTGCTTCCCAGGCTGAATGTTCTGGGTGGAAACCGTTCTTTCCCCCTTTGATAGGACTGTGTATGTTTCTGTTTTAAACTTCTTGATGAAGGTTACGAAAAAATAGAGACTCCCGTGGCCAGGGATGAGCTGATTTCCAAGTACACTCTAATGCAAGTCAAGTTCATAGAGTTTCAGAGCGGAGCGAACTGTGTCTGCAACCCCACACATTCACTGCTGGTCCGTTAGAATTCTTTTCTATAATATTTTGTGTTTACTTCCGAAGATCTAAAACACACACCTGGAAAGAAAGAGAAAGTGCCTGTTATCTTCACAGACACCACCAAGATGCCTTTACAGCCCTTGGACCAAATCTGGCTCATCACCCGTGTTTTGTAAATAAAGTTTTATTGGCACACAGTCACGAAGGTTCAGAGAAACTCCAGTAAGAGGCCAGTGTCTGAGCATCTGGCCAACCAACCCCAAGCAAACGGCGCGGCACGGAAAAGCCAGGTCGAGGGCAGTGCTGGGAAGAAATGGGAGTGGACGCGTCGTGACGGGGTAGGTGACAACTCAAGCCTGAGCACACGGATGCTGGGAACACGGGGGGCCCACGTGGACACTTTGCAAGCCCTTCTCTGCTACCCCCCGGCCTTGGAGCTCAACTGCAGGAATGAACTAAAAGGCTAGACATCTCATGGGACCAGAGTAGGACCACTGGGAGCCAGGAGACCTATGGAAGGAAAGGCTGTGCCCTCACCACCGCAGGGCCCAGGTCAGGGGCACAAACGTGGAGCTAAGACAGGAGCAAGTTTCTCGGCGTCAGCACCAGTGGTATTTACGGCCGGATGCTTCCCTGCTGTGGGGCCGTCCCGGGCCTTGTAGCAGGCTTGGCAGCATTCTTGCCCTCCACCCACCAGACGCCAGGCGCCCCCCCCGAAGTAGGGACAACCAGAAACACCTCCAGACATTGTCCAATGTCCTCGTGGGGGCAGAATCACCAATTTCCCTGAGAAAATGTTGGCCAGAATGACAACCTGGAAGGGAGGAACAGGCAGCCATTCTCAAATGGTGCCAACCCAACGGGATCCAGCCCAGAAGTTTCCTTCACCCAAAACACATTCACTGAATACCTACTGTGTGCAAGGCTCTCGGAGACCAGGGCCCACCCCCCCCCCCGCCCCGCTCCAGGAAGTGCAGTCAGGTGTCAGGTTGCCCGTCTTTTCACCTTCCCGCCCTGGCCCCTCCACTCCCCGTCCAGCCACAGGTGCTGCTTACAGAGCCGTCGGACGCGCTGGCGCCCACTTTGTCCCCTCGGGCGTTCCAGCACACCTCGAAGATGCCGCCAGTGCCTCGGTAGCTGTGCACCAGACTCCCGCTCTGCAAAGCAAAGCACAGCAGTCATCACTCAGGACGCACAGGGCACGCAATGCAGGGATGTGCTACAAGGAGCCGCTCCTTGGGATGTCACCCCGAGATGTTATCCCACTGTGTCGTCACGGACAGCTGCTAAGTTGTCAGACGCACAGAAAAGCAATGTGGTTATCTGGTGGCTGCAGATAACGTGCCTTCAGACCTGCCTCCACCGGGAGCCTACACGTAGCCCTTGGTGGTCCACCACCCGGGCCTGGACACGGCTGGGGAGGTGGCTCCTCCTCGGGCCCCTCCCAGCCAGTGACTGATGGTGCCGTGCAGACGGGGCAGCTGTTCTACGAGATGGGAACACAGCAGGGAAAAGGTCGACGCTGTGACATATTTTTTTATATTTACCTCTCACTGAGAATTAAAGTGACCTTTAATTAAAATGTCTCCAAGAGGGTACCTGGGTGGCTCAGTGGGTGAAGCGTCCGCCTTCGGCTCAGGTCATGATCTCAGGGTCCTGGGATCGAGCCCTGCATCCAGCTCCCTGCTCAGCGAAGAGCCTGCCTCTCCCTCTGCCCCCTGCTCATGATCTCTAATAAAATCTTGAAAAAAAATGTGTCTCGGGGGTACCTGTCTGCCTCAGCCAGTAGAGAATATGACCCTTGATCCTGGGGTCATAAATTCCAGCCCCACGTTGGGTGCAGAGTTTACTTAAAAACAAGGTGCCTGGGTGGCCCCGTCGATTCAGCGTCCACCCCCCGCTCAGGTCATGATCTCAGGGTCCTGGGGTCGAGTCCCGCATCGGGCTCCCTGCTCAGTGGGGAGTCCGCCTCTCCCTCTCCCTCTCCCCACCACTTGTGCTCGCTCGCTCTCCCTCTCTCAAAAAAAATCTAAACAATTAAAAAAAAAAATCTTTAAAAAAAAAACATCTCAGAGTGTTGTGATTTATACAAAGGGAGTGATACAATTTGACGAGTTTTTGACAGTAGGGAGCCCCTAAGGAACGATGTCATTTTACAAACCGAGCCAGCATGATTTCCAGCAAGTGTTTCATGAAGAGACTCTGGCCTGCTGTCCCTGGGATGTGTTTTCCAGGAGGCCCATCTAGAGAGGCTGGCTCCACACAGGGCCCACCATCGCCTCTCCTTCCGCAAGAGGATGTGGTTTAGGTAAGGCAGTCCCTGGGAAGCCTGAGGTCTCAGTGGACCCCCGCACGGCTGTGCCAGTTACCCTGGCCCATGCCCCATCTCCCCCAGCCACAAGGGGCACATGGACTCCAGAATGTGAATCCATCCGAACGTCAGCCAAGCCCAAGGGAATCAAGAAGGTAGGTCACGTGAAAAGGGGTGCAGGGAAGCCACGTGATCCATCCCGAGATCCAACAAAATGGATCACTGGCTATTTTCAAGGACTCCTACCATACGACCATCTCCTTCATTAGGAGGACCAACAGCTGAGTCCCCAAGGTAATACTCTGTATTCTGCTAGCTCCTGCCCATTCTACTCAATGGGCAGATTTCTGTTATGCCGCGGGTATTGCTGGGGCACAGACGTGGCCAGGGCGGGCCTCAGCCCCGTTGCCTGCTGCTCCTGGAGAGTGCAAATGGAAGGCTACCTGTCCACCCCCCAACTGCAGTAACCACAGGGCCGCGTCTCTGGAGACGCCTGTGCCCAAGAAAAGGAGGAGGCAGGTAGAAGGTTCGATGCCCACAAGTTGAAGATGGGGGTAGCCCTGGGGGGAGAAGACCCCCGGCCCATACGGAGCACAGGGCAGGCGGCATGGAGCCTGGGGTCTGCCCGGGGAGGAAGGGTGGGCTTCAGGGCTTCGTCTGGGGCAACTCATTCCTAAGCACACATTCCCCACTTGCCGCTCCTAGCCTGGGTCCCTGGAAACACGATTTGGACGTTACTTTTGGAAAGGATTCGGTCCCAGGAATCGGGGGGATTACCTGAGTATTCCAGATATGCACACACTTGTCAAAGGAGCCACTGGCCAAATACTTCCCGTCAGGGCTAAAAGCCACACTGTAGACGGGCTCCTGATGTTTGGTGAGCGTGTGGGTGCAAACGCCTCGCTCCACGTCCCACAGTCGAACCGTAGAATCAAACGAAGCACTGAGAAGACGGGAGACAGAACATCACCACAGAAACACCTTGCTTCCTTTCCGTTTCCCTAAGATGTTTAATCAGTAGCACCAGCTTTTGTTTCCAAGCTTTTATGCTTTGAGAGGGAATAAACAGGCACGCCCTCTCCAAAATGTGACTCGGACATACTGAAAACGAGGCCACAGCCCTCAAACAGATCTTCCTTTCCTTCCCTTTGCCCTTCCCTTCCTTCCGGGGCTGTTACCAGGGACATAAGCTGATACCCACGTAGTTTCTCTCTGCATTTCCTACAGATAGGCATGATAAATACTTTCATAGAATATTTACCACATTTTCTAAAATGCTCCCGCCATTAAAAAAGATAACTTGCATTGTTAGCAACTGAAATGATACCAACGGTTTGGAAAAACAGCAAACTGAATGAATAAAACTCAATCCAAGAAGAATTAAAATACAGTCACGTCCAAATATGTGGTCACACTGTGGAGAGCTGCAAATCTGGGTTATTTTCCAACGTGAAAGCACAGCACGTATCCCAGAGCTGTTACCTGGCATTCTCTCCCCACACGCATGCTCCCTTCCTACCGGTGACTGAAAGGATCACTTGTGCTCGTAATGGGTACCGTGTCACAGAAGCACCTTCTAGGCCATCAGAACGGACGGCAGTGTGTTCTTTACACAGTCATTGAGTGGATTTTAGGACAATTACTTGAGATAAGAGAAGTATGGCCTTCATGATGTTCTGGGGTTAGGCTCTCAGCAGCTGTAGGAAGCCCCTCCAGTTCTGTGTAAGACAGGGCCCCAGCCCGCCGCTCGCAACAAACACCAGTCCTCACTGCTCGGCGAGGCTGCCCGGCCCGCCGCTTGCTGCAAAGATGGACTCTCTTCCTGATTTACAGCAGGCTGCCACCCGTCGCCTGTGCCCACTACCCCTCTCTCCCCATGGCCTTCTCTCCAACAAGCCCATGGCCGCTCCTGGTCACGAAACATCCCCGCCAAGGCTCCTCTCTTGCAGGCGAAGCAAACACACCCACGCTGCTTCCGACTAGTCTCCAGACCCCCAGTGACCCCGGCATTCAGTCTCGGAATCTCTTCAGCTTGTTTTCTAAATGTTCTTTGGAAAACACAGTACCTAGAGTGGAACGCTGCATCCTGAATGGGCTCCGGCGAGCACTGGGACAACCAATTCCGGCCGGACTGGCCACTCCACTGCTCCCAGTGCTGTGTCCCAGGGGGCTCACTCTGTCGGTGGTTGGGTCAGGTCGGACTATGGCTGGGGAGCCCCTTGTCATCGCTCATAATGCTCCCCACCTGCTGCTGCCAGCCGGATCAAGTAACCGAGCCCAGTGTCCACACTGAACTCGGTCTCCTTCCTTCACCAAAGCAAAGTCCTCAAAGCCTGGACGTGTGACCAGTGCCTCCTACGAACTCACGCTCCAGACGAGCCTTACCTCAAGTTAGCTGTCACTTCACAGTCTTGTGGCACTTTCGAAGCGAGCGCACCACGTCATTTAGTTTGGGAGGGCACGCACAAATTCGCCAACGGCTTAGCGAAACTTCCTGTTCTCTTTGGCTACGAGTAAGTCTTACTGGCCCTGCGGCTAGCTCGGCCCCAACGAGCAAGGCTGCTTTTAGGAACCGCGCCCAGGGTGGGCCGTCTGCCCTTTACCTTGCGAGCATGATGTTGGAATTTGGGTTGCTGGTGGCTGGCCCGGTGGGACTCCACTTTATGGTGTAGATCTCTTTGCTGTGAGCCTGCAGGTCATGGACACACGTGTCCTGCTTCATACTCCAGATCTAGAGAACGGAACAGGAACAACGTGAGCAGATGCCCTTCCTACATCCCTCATTCCGTGAGCTCTTGCGAAGCTCGCCGCGTGGCGTGGAGTGCGGCCGGCCAATCAGCACGTCACACGCCAGAGAGGGGGGCAACGTGCGAGAGTGCACCTGTGAGAAAGGCCGCGGGGAAGGGAAGGAGTCTCCGCAGGGCCCTCCACGGATCCATAGGAGTTAACCGTAGGACAGCGACACCTAGTTGGTAGTGGGGACAGAGGCAGACAGAGGGCTGGGAACAAAATCGTCCGCAGAGGAGCTGTGAGCGCCAGGTCCTCACTGAGTACGTGCAGTTGTCTAGGATGAGACAGCCCGCCCTCCTCTCAGCGTTACCTTTAATGTCATGTCATCGGAGCAGGATGCTAGCAGCATTCCAGAAGGGTCCCATTTGATGGCGTTGACCTCATTCTGAAAGAGAGCAAAGGGTTTCAGGAGAAAGGCCTGTGAGCAGATACTCCAACCTTCCAGCAGGGGGCAGCAGTGCCCCGTCGGCGCCACAAAGAGCCCGTTTGCATGTCGGCTGCATCTCAAAGGACACCGCTGAGAAACCATGCACTTTCCTCTTCTCCCTTTCCTTTCTCTTACGCTGCCTTCCACATTTATGTACGAGCACAGCCATATACCAGACGTCACTGCCCCCTCATCTACGTTTCTTTATGAAAGAAAACATCACGACTAGGGAGTTACACCAATGTACATATAATCCAGGACAGCGCAGAAAACCAGTAAGACCGTGGTTATTTAAAAACTGACTCTGAAAATCGTTCCCTACATACTTTTAATACCACAGCTGCTTCTGGCCTAAATCCATACAAGAGCCCTCTTTTCATGCTTGGGGGGCGGTATGGGTGGGGGTGGGTGGAGGGCAAAGACTTAAGATCTCGGTGCACAGGACAGTTTAATCCAGGTTCGGGACGGGATCAGAAGGCACTAGTGGTAACTGTTAGGAATGCACCCATAAACAACACCTCTGAGGGAGGCAAGGGCTGCAAATCCAGGGCCAACAGCAAGTAAGCCACATGCTGCAACCTAGGGCAGGTAGAAAGTTCCAGCAGGCAGCTGCAGTGTGCTGTGGGGGGCAGAAAGGAATGAGGCTGCAGAAAGCCCTCCAGTTTCGGGGACCGGATGCCCCCGAGGCGGACTCCTGCAGGATGAAGGCAAATGCCCCCCGAGGGACACGTTTATACAGGAGCCCGCTGCACCTCAGCCTGCCGGGGGCGGCTGTGCGCTGAGGAGAAATGCCAGGAGCAAGCCCACGGGTCTCGCTGGCTTTCCAGCAGCATCACTAGAGCCCATGTGCCCAGGAGTCCCACTCATGCCTGTTGTCCCGGCCTGACAGTCACCTGATTACAGACTCACAATAATGTCCCACTCCTAAGTGCTCTGGTTGGGATGATAAAGTTTACGGTCATGCTATTTGTTAAGGACACCGAGTTTTGAAGGGTGTGACATGGAGAAGTGACAAGGCCACGTGTGCATTCCGTGTAGTCTGGACAGCGGATGGCCCGGGGAAAAGGGAGGAAGAAAGCCTGGAAGTCCCAGGACCAGCTCACTGGGTGAGCTTAGGGAGGACGGAGGGGTTGGGCTAGAGACGGGCATGAGAAAGTGCATGCCGGACCCCAGGGAAACGGGCCCAGGGACAGGCATGGCCCCGTGGACAGGCTCAGCCATTGCAGGCAGCCACGGTGGCTCTGGCTGCAACCAGAGAGAAGAGACCCTACGGGCAGATCTCTCAGGGCCCAGGAGCGCGGAGCTGGGCCCACTGGGTGTCCCCAGCTAGACCCATCTGTAAAGCCTCGAGGGTCGAGCCAACTCCTTCCCCGGGTGGAGTTTTCTCTCCCCGCTCCCAATTCCCAGGAGGCATCCAGGAATGGTCCACAGGGTCTCAGGAAGAAAAGAGGCTCAGCTCCGTTCAGCTTGTGTCTCATGCGGGATGATGAGCTGTGAGAAGACCCATTTGCACATGTGTGATGGTGATCAAGCCCCAAGTGGGGCCGCTGCAAGTCGCAAAGACTTCTGTTAAAAGTTTGGGGAGAGTGTAGGGTTAGGGTAGAGAGTATGAGACGGGAGAAACACAGAGGGGGGTCAGTTTAGAGACACGATGAGATGCTAACAGGAGAGCTGATGGCTGTGCTTTTAGAAGCAGGGACCGGTAAGGCAGACGAGCTAGTGCTGACGAGTCGGGTGGGCAAGTCTCCCAGGAGGACTGGGGTAGGGTAGAAGGGGGCTTGGGGGCTCCAGGGATCTGACCTGGAAAACAGAGAGCCTCGTGTGCCCCACACTACGGAACTGGATAAGAAGTCAGCTGGCATCTGAGTGTGTTGGATTAAATGTTGATATTTTCCACCAAATTTAGGAAAATATGGCCATTATTGCTTCATATAATTTTTGTGTTCTACTCTCTTTCCTCTCTTTCTCCATTACACGTATAATGCTGGAGGGCTTCGTACTGTTCACAGGTCACTAAGCCTCTCTGAGAAAGTCTGTCCAAGCTTTATCACCTCTTCAAATCAACTCTTTTCTATGATCTCGCGTCCCTAACCTTCCTGCCATCTCCCACCTGCTGCTGAACTCCCCGTGAGGATTTTCATTTCAGACACTGCACCCTCGGTTCTCAGACGTCCACTGGGCCGTGCTTTCTCTGCCAGCGCTCCCCATCTATTCGCTCATTACGAGCAGCCTTTCCTTTGTGTCTCTGTACACTTTCACGACAGCCACTTCCAAGTCTTCCCTGCAGAATCGAGCACCTGACTCCTCTCGGGGTCACATGTGGGCCCACAAGTGGGTTAATCCAGGGCCCAGAGATGCTGCGAGCACCCGGGACCCAGAGGCCAGTCCTCAGAAGTCACACTTACGGTGTGTCCCTGGAAGGTTTTGACGGGGCGGTCACAGCCGAGTCTGCAGACGTGGATACACATGTCGGTGCTGCACGAGGCGAAGGTCGTGTTGTTCTGCCAGTCCACATCGAGCGCGGGCGCTGTGGGGCGGGGCAGCGGGGAGACACCTGCATTTACTACCCGTGCACAGAGCTCAGCTGATTTAAAACAATTAAAAGCAGAGTCAAGCAGCCTCATCCAGCCACGTAATAAAAGAACGTTCCCAGTGTGAACACAGCCTCTCCTCATCGACCGCAGAGACCCTTCTGTCCACATCTGGAAGGCTGAGCAGACGCTCTAGAGAGAGCCCCCATGGCGGCTGACGTGCCCTGTGGCCGCGGAGTCGCTGGCTCCCCGACACGGTGAGAAAGGTTCATGAGAACGTGCACTGCTTGCCCTTACACCTGGTTGCTTCCAGAAATATCCCTGTGGCGGGCTGATTTGATTTCTTTTAGGTGGGAAGAACAGGGACAAGGACATGAAAAAGATTTCATACCCTATGTTTTAAAAAATCTCCTGCAACACATTATTGGAGCCCGCCAACTGGAGGGGACTGACCCCTTTGGGGACCAAGTGGGCTTAGGGCTCAGGACTTGTGATGGACACCCCTTCTGACTCCTGGGCCTTTCCCAGGCCCCGGTGGCTCCAGGAGCTCCGTGGAGGGTTTGGGGGAGGGTGATGGACTTCTCTGCCTCCCAGCGCTCCCTCTTCCCCCAACCGCCCGTGAGACACGCAGCACCCTTGCTCTCACACCTCTTGTTCCCAGCAGGAAGACAGTTAGGTTCCTGCACATCTCTGATCACGCAGGTTTCATCAACTGGTCGGTGCATAACCATGTCTTGTATTTCTTTTAAAGTCAAGTCAGCACTGACTCGGGAGAAGCGTCCCGATGACTCGGAATATGCTAACAGCAGCTTGCCCCTCCCCTTCTGCAGTTTCAATGCGGTCACCTTTCACAGGTAGGTCATGCACGGTGGATCCCCCTCCCTCACCAAGTGCATCTTGCGGGAGGGAGTATTTGGGGGAGAGCGAGGCCAACAGCATCTCTTTCTGTTACCTGCCCAGCACCGTGTTTCACGGTAACCCCCCGGTTCCCGGCAAGGATCCCGCGTGTGCACAGCGGAAGGAAGAAGCAGATCCCGCTTGGTCGGGGGGATGAGCCCGTGAGCCAGAGAGCCAAGACCGCGGCTGCTCGTGCTGAGAGCACCGCACCGGCGAAATCCTGAATTCCTGGGCCACCCTCTGCATTCAGGGCGTGCAACCCATGCACTTGGAAATAGGACGATGTGGGGGGGCAGGTCCAGCGACAGAATCTAGTACCTGGCCGTAAAAATTAATACCTGCTAACCCTTGCCATCCGAAGAGGGGACGCTCTGTACTTGGGTGGCTGACCCCCTGTGAGTGGGCCCCTGCCACCAGGACCCCCAGAGCCCCCAGGGCGACCTCACCGTTCAGTGTGGCTAAGTGACGGGAAACAAGGTGTAGCGGTTCTGGGGTCCCCACGCCCTCCCTGCCCACACGTGGGCTCAGTGAGGTTCAGCAGTGAGCATCAGGCGCAGCCCGGCTTTCTTTGTTGTTCAATTGTGAAGTATTACTGTTCATCCAGGCTCCCCCAATGGTTGCACTTTGCAGCTCCACGGGACAGGAGCAAGAGCAGAAGGCTGATGCTGGTACGGCGTGAGGTGGGGGGCGATGGCGTGCTACCACAGGGGCAGCTCTGTGCGACCACGTACCCAGTCAGATCCAGAACCACGCCATCGTCACCAGGAGTCCCCTCGTGTCACGTGACACGCACACCAAGCCCTCCCTGCACTACCCCTACACTCTGGCTCCACTCGTGTGTTCTCCAAGACCAAAACTGCATCATCTCAAGAAGCTTCTACGTAAATGGAATCAAACAGCAGGTGACCTTTGGAGATTGGCTTATGTCACTCAGGAGAACGCCCCGCAGATCCACCGGGCTGTTACGTGTTCCTTCTCATTGCCGAGTGGTCGTCCCCACTCAGGCTCCGAGCTCATGCTTCCTGCGGACGGTGACAGACGGTGGCCCTACCAGGTGTTCGTGGGGAAAACCCAATACGGCAAAGCAATTTCTCAGATCAGCCCATCAAATGCGGAGTCTCTGAAGGCTAACGAAGGGTCCTCCTTATAAGCGCCAACTATCTGTGTTTTGCTCTGAAAAGGAGCATGCTTGCTTTTCTTTCATGTTACCATCTTGAACAATCTCTAGCACTCTCCTTGACACTAAGGAAAAAAAAAGAGCAAATGACACCTGGAACTTACTGGACCAGCAGTGGGTCTACCCAATCCCCATTACGGTAAGAATTACGGGCAAGAAGTTCTCTGAATACACAATAAACCCTGGCCTGTGGTTTTTCTGCTGAAAACTTCATAAATGAAAAGATTTATTTACTATTTCTGGGGGGGAGGGCAGAGGCAGAGGGAGAGAGAGAATGCACCAGCAGACTCCGCACTGAGCGTGGAGCCTGACACAGGACTTGATCTCATTTCCCTGAGATCAGGACCTGAGCCAAAATCAGGAGTCAGACGCTTCACCGACGGAGCCACCCAGGTGCCCCCATAAATCAATTCTTAAAAGTGTTAGGGGAAGCTCACCGATGTTTATCTAGGGCATACTTTTTCTCTGAAAAGTAGAATCCAGAGCTGAGTTTCAGATATTCCTCCAATCACATGGGTGAGCACACCTGCTCTTCTCGGGCTCCGAACCCACTATGGTATCGTCCCCGACAACAAAGGTCGGGACGCTTTGGCATTTATGCCAACAATGCAAGGCCACTGGGAAGGATACTGTCACTCGCTACGTGCTCTGCTGTGCCGTCTGGAGCAGGGCTGTAATCCGGCAACACACACAGACCCACGCAGGCTGGCTTGCCAGAGGGTGGGCTTGTAAGCAGACTTCGTAATGGAGAAGGGATTTCCTTTCGGGGTGGTGGAAATGTTCTGGAACTAGATAGCGGTGATGGCTGTCCACCACGTGGACGTGTAGTCGCCTTTACTGATGGTACGTATCATTAGTAAGTGGGGCGGGGAGCGTGTACACGTCCTAGCACGTGTATATGCATGTCCTGTGCATACACAAACGTCTATGTCCTGTAATGTGACACACACACCCTCCCCCGCCCCACCCCACACAGGCTGGAATAGCAAGCCGCCTGCGCTGGGAGCCGTGCCTACTTCCTGGTGAGAACGTACATTCTGGAATATGTTCAGCCACTGCCACATCATCAGTGCTGTTAAAGCAACACTAACAGCAGAGTTCACCGGCACCCCAAGGGGCGTGTCCAGTGTGGACCCCAAGCTATGAGGACACACAGGAGAGACGTGCTATGTCAGCAGAGCAGCAGGGTGTCAGCTGTGACTCCAGGGTCCCCCTTGCTCAGGAGAAAGCACTGCTTTAGTACCGTGTGCAGTCAGGGACAGACTGGTGTCCGTTCGTCGGAACCTAGTCCTGCCTCACGGACTCTTTGGCTCCGTCGGCTCCCTGGACGACCCACGTCCCCTGCTCGGAGCCCCTCCCTGGGCACGGAGATGGGCTGTGCCTTCCAGGGGGGCCCATGGGGCCAGCGTTTAGATGCAGACCATCACCAGGCACCCCAACTACCCATCAGGATGCCCGGAGAGAACAGTAAACACTTCCTCTGTGCATTTAGATTCCGTCAAAATGGAACATTTCCTGTTGAGGGAAGGAGCATCCACTCCCTTCTGTCAAGTCTGAGCCAGTCTTTCTAACCGTCTGTTCCTTCTGGGAGGTGGTCGTCTGTCCTTAAGAGGCCACATCTAACAAGATAAGGCTACACAGAGCGTGAAGTAACCGGTGGGAATGTGAATAGTGGGAACTCTGGACCCCTGGCCGCCCCAGGGAGCCCGCGGGGATCCCAGCACACAAAGGGACAGGGTAAGGTCCAGAGCAGTGGCTGCACATCTCTGCGGGGCACACGGACCCCCGCAGGCCTGACGCTCTCCCTGCAGGAGCGCCCACTGGCAAGGCTGGTCTTGGCCCGAGACTGGGAATTTGGACGTCCACAGGTTTCCCACCATGGCCTAACGGACGAGAATGGTGTCCTGTGCCTGAACTGCGCAAACAGTGGGGTGTATACCGAACCCCTGCTTTCCCTCTGGGAGTCTGGAACTGGGCACACACCAAGCAGGGGTGCCTACAGGACCAGCCGCCAATCACAAACCTTAGGCATTGAGTCCTGGTGAGTTTTCCTGGTAGCCGACCCTTCACGTGTATTGTCCTAACTTGTTTCTGGGGCATCAGACGTGGGCTGACTGATTCCACTCGCAGAGGACCCTGGGAGGCTCTGGATGTCCCCCTGTACGCCTCTGGTCTGCGGCTTCTGCTTTGTATCCTGCTGCGGTGACACGTCTCAGCCCTGAGGACAGCTGTCCGCGGAGTCCGGGGACTCCTCCCAGGGAACTTCCGAACCCAGGCACGGTCGCAGGGAACCCCGACGCAGCATCCCCCTTGGGACAGCAGGGGGAAGACACCCACACTGGTTCTGTGGTTGGGCCACTGCTGTGTTTTTAAACTTCCGAGCAGGCACGCGCTGAGGGCATCTGTATCTTGCAAAGTAAGAGCAACGCTCCCCATGAAATGCATTTCCTTCCCACCAGCTCCGTTCTGTGGGCTCCTTCCTGCAAGCTTTCACGATTACTACTGTAAGAGACACTTCCTAGGACTACGAATTACTATTTTTGAATTACAAAAAAAAAAAACACCAAAAAAACCCTCAAAAACTCACCGGAATGAAACGGAAACTGTTGTTTGGCTTCTCCTGTGTGGGCATCCCAAATTATGGTTGTCTGCGCTCCGCAAACAAAAAGAAAAAGTGAGTATTCTTCACAGAAAGATTTCTCTAGAAAAATCTAACATACAGGAAAAGACCGTGACCCCTCCCTTCCTTCTAAGCCAGCACTGTCCAAAAGAGATACAATGTGAGCCACAAAGGTCATTTTTAATTTTCTCCTAACTACATTTAAAAAAAGGAAAAAGGGGAGCCTGGGTGGCTCAGTTGGTTGAGTGTCCGACTCTTGGTTTTGGCTCATGATCTCGGGGTCCTGGGATCAAGCCCCACATCAGGCTCAGTCCTCAGTAAGGAGTCTGCTGGAGGATTCTCTCTCCCCCTCCCCTCACACACGTGCACACGCTCTCTCAAATAAATCTTAAAAAAAGGAAAAAGAAATCAGTAAAATTAATTTTAACAATATATTTTAGTTCACTCCAATGCGGCCAAGATACTGTTTCAACACGGAATCGATACACAACCACTCCTGAGATATTGGGGATTCTGTCTTTCATCTAGACTTTTGGAATCCAGGTTCAGCATCCAGGGTACATTTTATGAACCCGACAGCCACATGTGCTGGTACCTTCTCCACTGAACGCAGCAGCCGCTCCCAATACTGGGAAAACGGCCCCGATTGGTGGGGATTCTCCCTCCTCCCCCACACGGAGACCTGTAGAAAAACCTGCAATGAAGCAGCTTGAGACACCTTTCTAGCACTTTCCAAATGCAGGACTAGAGAAACTGGCATTTCTGACACCTGCCCTGCCCATCAGCGCCGAGGCATGGACGCTGGATCCAGGACAGCAGCGTGAGGCACGGGGCTCGGGCACGGAGTCACCGGTACACATGCGGAGAAAAAGGGGTCTCCACCTCGCAAAGCACAGTAAGTCCTGAATCCTTAGGAACTTGCTGAGAGCGGGAAGACAGGGAAGCAATGAGACCAGCTCAATGAACACCATGGGTCTTTAAAAAAAAAAATTTTTTTTATTTGAGAGAGAGCATGAGAGAGAGGGAGAAGTAGACTCCTCGCTGAGCAGGGAGCCCGACGCAGGGCTCTATCTCAGGACCCCAGGATCGTGACCTGAGCCGAAGGCAGATGCTTCCCCGACGGAGCCCCCCATGTGTCGCACAGCAATCAAGTCTTAATCAACTGGCACGTCTACCTTAACTGAAACCTTTCCACCTCCCCGTCCACAGCACTTAGGATTCTGCTGGAAGAAGAACTGCTTGTATTTTGTATTAACTGCAGGAAATTGCAGATGTAATCTTCAGGACACCAAGTATCTCTGAAACGCAGTTCTCTAAGTTTGGGGTCAGCTCTAGACCAATTAACTTTTTTTTTAAAGATTTTATTTTTAGGTCATCTCTACACTCAACGTGGGGCTGGAAGTCACACAAGCCTGAGATGAAGCGTCCCACAGTCCACCGACCGAGCCAGCCGGGCGCCCCTAGACCAACTAACTTTGCTTGTTTGCTGTTTGCTGGAGTGGGACTCTTTTCTTAACGCAGCCACTCACGAATGTGGCAACGCGGACAATACACAGACTCTTTCAATACTTCACACACGTCACCTAGCTGCTGTTTCCATTAAATAAACGAGGGGCGAAACAAAACATTAATCACACAAAAGCTTTTTAGGGATGGGACCTCTCCTCCTGCCACCCCTTCCAGGTTAAGCGTGCAGTGAAGGTCAACACCAACATCCCTGTCCACGCCCCCTCCTCCCCGGGCAGCACTTGCGAGAACATTATTATTATTCCTGCCATGGTTGGTGAACAACGGCAGAGAGGGTAGGACCCAAAGACTAAGTGAATTCCAAGAGTGCCTTTTCACCGGCCGTCCAGCCCCTCACCTGGAAGAGTCACAGTCGAGGGGAAAGTAGAAAATCAGGGATGGAATTTTGTAAAGAGCCCCGGGCAGGAGGCAGGTGAGGCTGCAAAGAATTTTTTAGAAGTGTGTGGGGGTCAAAGGGCAGAAGTGACTGGCAATCCAGGGCCTGCACCCTGGACCCGGGTGTCCCTGGGCAAGTGAGTGCAGGTGTCTGTGCGCCCACCGCCTGTCTCGGGGGCACTGAACGGGCAGCACACACTGTAAAGTGCCTGGGAAGGGTCAGCGACCACGTGCACAAATCATTTTAATGATCCAGTCAGCAGTATGGACGGCCAGCCACGGACCCGACAAAGGCGTGTGTGTGCGTGCGTGCGCGCGCCCATGTGTAATATCTGAACTCGACCGTCTCAGAGAAGATCGGACAGTAGTTCCAGGAGAACGCTTAGTGTCAACCACAGAACTCAGCTTCTCTCAACTCGATATGAGGCTGCCAGGTTGGAAAGAAAGGTGTGCTGGCTGAAAACAGAGAGAGCGTGCGACGGCGCTCTTCACTGACCTAGAGGGCTGCCCTCTGGTACGGGGTCAGCGCACATTGTCTGTCATCGGCCACACGGTACATATTTTAGCCCCGGGCCTGCGACAAAGTTGACAGGTTGTGGCTGCTACTGTACACTCACTGTAAAACGTGAAGGGACACGAAGCAGTAACGTAACAAGGTTTTCAAATGATCCTGACGTCCGTCTGAAAACACAAAGCCCTCTGCACACCACACGACAGTATAGGCCACAGACCCAGTCAGCAGTTGTAGAAACACAAACTGCTTGTTTCCCTTCGGCTTCATCTCTTGATAATACTTCTCTTCCAAAGCAAGGACTTCCAATTCCTGCCGAGTCTCAGGAATGACATAACCCTTCCTTCCATGTTCTTTGGGGGTCCCGATTCCTGACTCTTGGCAACTGAGGAAACAGACCCAGAGAGGGGGGCCCACACTCCGAGCCAGATGATGCCTACAGCCGCTGACTCCTTGCCCACCCACGGCTTCTAGAGGCCCCCGTCTGCTCACGGCCACTCGGACCTGACCCCGTCACATCCACCTGGCAGCCCTGTCCAGGCACAGCGTCTGCTCTGAGTGTGCCCCGTGGGCCGCCAGGGGTGTGCCCCTCGTGGGCGGGCCCGCTTTCCTCCGGCTCTCAGAGAAGCCTGCAGCCCATGACGGGAAGTCACAATTCATCGAATTAGGGAAACGAGCCTGGCGAGAGAAAACGGTTTGTGTTTCCAAAACTGCTCAGTGGGGGAAAGGTTTCTGTCCCGTGCATCCCACACCACTTTGCTTTTCAAGCATTGGATACATGCAACTGGGGGATTTCCTCTTTCCATCACTGAATGACGTACCTCAAAAAAAAGGGGGGGTGGCTCTGCACAAAGGTCTGTGGAACAGTATAATATGTTGAGAGAGCACGTGTTATAAATGAACAGTAAGATCAAACCACAAAACAAAACCTAAAGCAGCTCTTTTGCCTTGTTAAGGAGAAGCAGAGAGCCTCAGAATTAAACACAAAACAAAAAAACCCAAGACGTTACCCAGAGATTAAAAATAAATCAACATCTACAGCTCAGAGAGATGTGGGGGTTTTTTGAGACCTATTTTAAGCGAATACTCACTTTGTCTACACCAGCACTCAAGATGTAATTCCCCTTTTTGTTCCATTTCAAGGCAAAGATGGGGCCTTTATGTTGCCCTAAGGTGCTGGCCAGGTTGCCTGTTCGGTAAAGAAACAACAAGCAGGTTGACTTCAAAGCCACAGTCAGCTCACTTGCCAATTACATCGCAAAGCACGTCTTCTCCCGCCGCTCACGAGGAGGCCCGGCTTACCGTCTTCGGTCCATATTCTTGCAAAGCCATCGTAGGAACCCGTGGCCAACAGTGTCCCATCGCTCTGTGGGCCAGAAACAAACACACACCCCCAACAGCTCAGTAGAAGCCAAGACGCCCTCTCACCTGACCCTGGGGCTGGAAGAGTCTCGCATCCGTCCCGGTCTCCCAGTGAAGAGACTAGTGGATCCCACGGGACTACTTCAGCCCACACTGCTCTGAACAGACACACGGGAGATGCGGGAACAGGGAAAATACACGCAACCAGTCACCCGATGACGTCATTAAACACACCATCCGAAAGTTACAGTGAGACTTTAAGAGACCAAAGGAAGCTTTTAAAAGTGCGTTTGCACACAGAGAGGAGTTTGTGATGCAGGAAAAGTGCAAAGAAGTTCTAAAGGCCCGTGGGCTTCCCACCTGTAAATGCCTGTAACCCCCACCGCCGAACCAGTGAGCTGGACAGTCCCCTTTCCTGGGCCGCACACCCCCTCTCGCCAGCACAGCGGGCTCCCCCCTGGGACCAGCAGGCTCATCTTGCTCAGGGATGGAAAGGGAGGGCCACTGACCACCCAGCTAGCTGCCTGCCCAACACAGCCTTGCCGGACGCTCTCAGCCACGGGACAGCAGCCCCCAGGGCTACAGCTGCTAACGCGTCTGCGTGGCGGCAGGTGCTTACATTCCAGTCCAGTGAGGTCACGTCTTTATTACTCGGGACGTCATGTCCTCCTTCTCGTATACAGTGCCTCAACACGAGCTGTGTGGAGCCCCCATTGCTGTTCTCATTAAGGTTCCATATTCTTGCCGTCGAGTCTCCGGATCTGTCGAATGAAAAGGCACATGCATTCAGCTTCCGCTTCAAGTGCACACGCAGCCGTCAGACTTTCAGGCTAGGTCCAGAAGCCCTGGCGCGCGGCCTTGCGTCTTCTTAATCCCGCCCACCAGCTCTGTCCTCCGCCTCACCGTGTTTGTTGCTCTTCGCTATTTTAATTTGCTTTTCAAGTAGGCTCCACACCCAACGTGGGCTGGAACTCACGACCTTGAGATCAAGAGCCGCGTGCCCCACTGGCTGGGCCAGTGGGGAGCCCCGTAGCAACTGTAAATCTCTTTGCATTGCTCCCCAGCCCACTGGGAACACAGGGCAGAGCAAGGCCTTCTTCACCACCTGGGAAGGAGGGCAGCACGGAGAGCCCAAGGTCTGGGTCTGCACACAAATGGGAGGGGAGCACGTACCCATGAGGCACAATTCCAGAAAGGAGAGAACACCTGCAATCCCCCGGACCCTGGGGCACCCCCGGCCTGGCATCCTTACCCTGAAGCTAGGAGATCACTGACAGGGTTCCAGGCACAAATGAACACCTCGGACTCGTGGCCCCGAAGGACTGTGGCTTTGTTGGGCGGAATCTCAACGTCCCCGTCTATTTCCATTGGTTTCGAATGATTATCTGTCACAGGAAACAGGAAAAGACATGTGGCTGACCGGTATATGAAAGAAATGCATTCTCAGGGCACGTGAGTGTTAGAGACACCTTCTTTTTCTTTTTCTTTTTTTAACTTAAATTCAGTTGGCCAGCTGATAGTACATTACCAGTTTCAGGTGTAGAGTTCAGTAAATTGTCAGTGGCCTGTAACGCCCAGTGCTCCTCACATCCCGTGCCCTCTGAAGGGCATCTACTCGTCACCCAGTCTCCGCACCCCCCACCCACCTCCCTTTCTGCAACCCTGTTTGTTTCCTACAGTTAAGAGTCTCTCATGGTTTTTCTCCCACCCTGATGACTTCCCATACAGCTTTCCCTCCTCTCCCCTCTGATCCTCTGTGCTATTTCTTATGTTCCACAGATGAGTGAAACCATACGATGGTCTTGCTCTGACAGAGACACGTTCTTTTTATGTACCAGGTAATACGATCTGATGACTATATCATGACTTTTGTATAATTTAGTACATGTATTACATTTCTTTATTTCAACAGCCTGCAAATTTGATAAGAGAAATAAAAAGCTCTTTATTCTGTGTAACTAGGGCCATGCTAAGGTCTAACCACCACCAGCGGAGACTGGGGAGGGATGACGAGAGCCGGGTCGAGCCCGAAGGATGCTCTTCCGCAGACGGGATGAGACGTCTTATCCACGAGAGCCTTTCTGAAGTATCACCTCCTTACCTGGGCGCTCCCGCCGGGAGAGGCCACCGCTCTTCCAGAGCGCCCACCACCTTGCACTCCCTGCCTGCAACAGCCTTGGTTCTTGGGACTGAAGGGCTGGTTTTTTTTCTTGGTGGAGCCACCTCTGCGTCAGACTTCTTATGCCACGCAGAACTGCCAGGCTTTCTAACCGAGTAAGCCCACCCCGGATGAATCATGGACCCGGGTTCTGAATTCCCAGGTCGGCCTGGTGGCGGCGGAGACAACTGATACTAAATGCCACCCTCGTGAAAACCATCCTGCAAAGTGGCAGGACGCAGAAGATTCTAACCGATACTAAATGCCACCCTCGTGAAAACCATTCTCCCAAGTGGCAGGACGCAGAAGATTCCCGAAGGCCAGGACGAACGATCACTTCCAACACCACAGGCTGGCCCCAGCCTGCCCTGCGGCAAGATGACTGCAAAATGTAGGGGGCACCAGGCTTCAGGAGACAAAGCAGAAGTCAGTGCCACAGGATGTGCCAGAGACAAGGCAGCAGCGAGCCCTGAGCCGCGCTCCCTGGAGAGTGACCAGTAAGCCACAGGTACCCATGAGATGAAGGCCATCTGTGTGTGAGCGGCCAGTGGGCTTTAAGCTGTGTACCCGTCTCTATGCAGCTATGTCCCATTAGATTTTCTTTTCTAAGTAGGCTCCTTGCCCAGCGTGGAGCCCAACATGGGGCTTGAACTTACGACCCTGAGATCAAAACCTGAGCTGAGATCAAGAGTCAGATGCTTCAATGACCGAGCCACCCAGGTGCCTCACCCATTAAGATCCCCACCCCCATCATCCCATCAGATTTTCTTCAGATTCAAAAGAAATCAGTACAATTTTTAAAAGCTTGCAAAATTTCTGTCCTGGCAAACACAGACTTCTTGAAGTTCACTGATTATAAATTCATTTCTGTGACGGAAGACTAAGAAAACAAAGACCCTTAGTTTCTTCCAGTTTCATTTCTGAAAACGTGAGGACTGTATGGCTTGTGAGCGGATAGCCAGGAAGTGATGTGTGGCTCGAGCCACGTACTGTCTTCTTCCTTCCCGGCTCTGCTGTTCCGGACCTGATTAACGGTGATGACGGAGGGTACAGGAGGGAAGTCCTTCCATTTCTGTGCTAGATTCACGACCTGTACACCGACCTACTTATTGTAATCTGCGTTACAGCCTAGGTGGGTTCTCCGTGTGATGCCGCATCTCATTCTTTAGCTGAGGCGAATTCGTTACCCTGTGCTCGTGGACGAGAACCTGCCACAAGGCTTGGCTGCAAGCTGCAGCCTCACGTGAGACGGCCGGCCAGAGAGCCACATGTGCGCAGGCCACACGTGCACAACCGGAACACGTGTGTGCATCCACACACAGGTACGTAACACACGTGTAATGCGCTCCTGAAGCCCTCTCTGAGTTTCTAAGCCACGTATCAGAGCGGAGCCCGGTTCTCTGGGTAGAAATTCAGGCTCTCTGATCGGCACGCCCTTTACGGCAATTACCCCACAGAGATGGAGCACCCGGCATTTGGAGACCACCATGTAAGGCCACACCTGCTGTCTGCGGCCCGGTGCCCTCTCTGTCGCCATGCGCTTGACCATTACAGCAGATGCTGGCCCAACACGCTCAACACCGAAGGCGGGCGGAGGACCAGGGGCCTCCACAAACGAAACCCTCTGATGTAAGAGTAATCACACGGCTCTCCTCGCTGTTACACAACACTAGTTCTCTGGGCAGCACGACTTCCTAAGATCGAGGATGTGTGCGTAAACACTGCCGTTGTCGAAGGACTTCAATGGGAACAGAGCATGAAGCTCTTCCAGCAAATACGACGCCACACTAGGGCTCAGAGACATGGACAGCAAGCAGAGCCTGAAGAGTCCCGGCGACTCCCACAAACCCAGGACAGAAACCACCAGAAGCTCGCCAACACCCAGGGCCCTGCACGTACTTATTGCGTGTGCTCCGTTCTCCTCCCCATTCACTGTGGCCTCGCCGTTCTTTGGTGGGTGCTGCTGGGCCACGGCCGCCGTGGCTGCCGTGGCTGCCGTGGCTGCTGCTGCTGCCGCCGCCGCCGCTGCGCTGGCCTGCTGCTGCTGAGCGAGCTTCTCCCGGAAGGCCTGCTGCCGCGTCTGCACCACGTCCGGCATCACAGCGTCGATCAGGGACAGGGACTCTATGGGGCGGCCGTCGAACACCGTGCCATCCTGGGGAGAGAGCCAGAGGGGGGGGCAGCCATCAGCTCCCATGGCACAGCGGGGGCAGGACTCAGAGCGGTGCCCAGAGGTCCGGGGCGGGCCGGGGGCAGGTGCACAGTGGGGGGGAGGGGGGCGGGGTGACCCGGGATGCGGCTCAACGTCCTAGAGCATCCAGGCCGGCCCGCTGCAAAGAACCGTCTGGCCCCCACGTGTTGAGTGCCGAGTGCGAGAAGCCCTGCGGAGATACGACGACAAGGACAGGAGATCTGTGCACAAGCACACTCTTGTGAGGGAGAGGCAGCTCTCTGGACATCCTTCAGGGTTCGAGTCCTTGTACACCTGTCTGTCTGACTTAATAAAGTATTCATCCCCTGCCACTGGGGCTCAGGGTGTAGACGAAATAGAGCCCTGATACACGGGCAACAGCCTGTGTAGTTCCCACGCTCGTTTTTTCAACTTGTTTTGATTCTCTGGCTTCTATCTGCAACGAAAAATTTTCCGTACGCACTCAAAAACACAGGAAGAAGTTCTTTTCTTAGAAATCGCTCCAAATATTAGAGTCCTACAAACAGTGCTTATGAGTTGTGGCTGCTGTACGTGCAAACACGCTTTTGCACATTCTGAGCTTGAATTACCTCGGAAATCAGGAAGAAGTGAACAATAGGAGTTTCAGCAGGACACTATCGAAATGACACAGGACCCCAGCTGACTTCTGACCACCATACAATATTATATTTGAAAGCAAGGAAACAATAGGAAACCCTAGAAAATGTGTAACAAGCCGCCTGTCACCGTGTCGGCCACCTTGAGGCTTCGGTTCTGGCCATGGCGTGGCCAACGCTGACCAAGCGGTCAGCACCCTTCCCTATCACCCTCTTCACAGTCACGCCTCAAATGGATGACTGCTTGGCAAAAAGTAGGTAGGCACTGCCCAGAGTAATGAAAACACCTCCTAGTCTAAACTTTGAAAGCACGCCGTCCCACCGTTTAGTGACCGCAAACCCCAGTCACAAATGAGATGCCCTTTTTTTCATCTCCAGACATGCCGGAATGTGGAAGTGAGGAAGGGAAGCCACAAGGGCTTTCAACAGACTGAAGAGCTGGAACCCGGGGGACGGACACATCGAGATGAAGCATCACACGATCTGAGAGCTGGCGGGGGGGGGGGGGGCCCTCTGGGGTCACACGCTCCTATCCCATTTAACCGTTTTGTGGGAAAAGGAGACGAGACGGGGCCCCAAGGGGTTCTGGAACACCGCCTCTGGGCACCCCAGCTGAGAGGAGGGAGGAGGAGAGGACCACGGTCAGGGAAGAATGTGCACAGGACAGGCAGAAAGTCGGGTGTTTTCAAAGAGGTGGGTTTTCAGAAATGGGTGGGGGGCGGGCACAGGTGACCGAGGACAGGATGTATTCCTTTCGTACTTTTTAAAAGCTAAAGAGAAAGCAGAACAAGACAGGCTCGTAAGGAGGAGGTCGTTCAAGGCGAGGAAGCATGGAAGGACTCCAGCAGATGGGCCTCCGGTGTGGCCCTGCCTGGTTTCCGAGCTGCTCCCCTGTCCCCAGGCTCTGCTGGGGGAGTCAGGCCACCGCCCGCGTCCCGGGAGCGCACGTACCTCGTTGATGCTGATCTCGGCCTCCACATACTGCAGTCCCTTCTGCAGGATGGAGATGAGGGCAGCCGGCGGCACCAGCGTCCCGTTGATGTTGGACTGGCTGATGTGGCTCTCGATACCAAACGTGAACGCCGAGTGGGAAAAACCTGCAGCGAGAGACGGGGGGAGCAAAGGGTTTCGTGCGGCTTGAAATGAAGAGTGCTGGGAGGCGCAGGCACGGAGACCCAAAGGTGGCTCCACTGACTGCCAATGCTCCTAATTAGCCGGGGGGTGGGGGGGTGTGCAGTCGTGGCTGTAGGACCCCCAGCTTCAGGGGTGCGATGAAGCAGAGGAAACGGGCAGGGAGACAGAAGAGACGCAGCAGCCCAAGACCTGTGTGCGGGGGACGGAGAAACCGCTTTAGAGGGAGAGACGTTTCGGTGTTATCAACAGCAAAACGGAGCACAGTCTGCCCTGGATAAACGTTTCTTTTCTTTTTTTATATTTTATTTATTTACTTGACAGAGAAAGAGAGCACACAAGTAGGGGGGGCGTCAGAAGGAGAAGCAGACTCCCCACTGAGCAGGGAGCCCGATGCGGGGCTCGATCCCAGGACCCTGGGATCATGACCTGAGGCGAAGGCAGGCACTTAACTGCCCGAGCCCCCCAGCCCCCCTGGGGAAATGTTTCTGTTGCAGAAATGGAACGCCGGGCTTTCCCCCATGCTGCCATCACTCCTTCCAGAGCTCCCTGCTTGGGTCTCTGAGCGTCCCCAGCCCAGCTGCACTGCACACAGGGCACCTTTCTTTAGCTGGGCTTTAAGCGCTCATGGCAGGCGGGGGCCAAGGCCACACAACCAAACATCCAAAGAAAAAGAGACCACTCTAGACCCACTGGGGTGGCTTGAGTCGTTTTATCTAGTAATTGGTCACTTTCCCTTGGCTATGGGATGCTGGCTCCTCCCCCTCCTTCCCTCAGCACTCATCGCGGTGGTTACCCGGGGTGGTTACTGGGTGTACAAAACAATGCCCACTGCAAGAAAGGGAGGCGGCAGGGCAGGAGGTGCTGGGGACCCCTGTGCGGTCTGAGGGCGATGGGGAACCTGCAGCGGCCACACTTCCTCAAGGAGAGTAAGGGGCATCCCACGGCCAAAGCTCCTAGCTGCTGCCGGCCTTCCCTGCAAGGGGGCAGCCCAGTGTGCTGGGGGTACCATCCCCTTGCTCGGTCTGGGGCGGCCAGGGGTGCCCGGGAGCTGGGAAGCCTTGTGGGGTGCAGGCCTTGTGAGTAGCAGGGACCCCTACGAGGGGAGTGGGAGGTGGAGTGGGGCCAAAGGCACTCCCACCGTGGGGCTCTGAACTCTCTTACTGTTTATACTGGCCATTCATCAGGCAGTTCTGCCTTGCCAGGATGTTCTGCCCACTGTGCAGTGAGACTCTGCTTGTCCCACAAGGCTGGACCCTTGAGGCCGGTCTTGGGGTTACCCCCCTGGTGTAGTTTCCCCTCCGCTCTGCCAGACCCCTCGCTTGCGGAGGTGGGGGTTCCCTTGGATCCTGCTCCCAGGGGGTCTCCTCCACGAGCACCTCCGCATCAGCACTGGCTCATCGTACATGCTCCCCGGGGTATCCCTGCTGCTGGCACACAGCCTCCCACAGTCACGCTGCTAGCACCCCACCTTCAGAAGCCAGACCAACAGGGTCATCACGTGGGCCCCTGACTCCTGCAGACTCCCCTACGGCGGCTCTTGCCTTCCCCAACCAGCTGTTGCAATAAATGCAGTGTTCAGCAGATGGGAATGTTCCTCCGTGAAAGGAGCGCTCCACATTTGCATTCTCTCCTTTTCTCCCTCGACTTTCTGTTCCTCCTCAGCCCACCCATTCTCCCCCAGTGCCTGGTTCTAAGACTACATAAAACGCGTCCTTTATTGATTTCCTCGAGTCCCGTGCCAGCCGCTGTGAGGTCACGATGGGCGGCACAGAGGCTGCGGGGGCCCGTGCGGAGCCGCACGTGCCAACGTGAGATGCACAGGCCCGCCCTCCGAGGGCCAAGGGCCAAGGCCCTGGACACCCGTCTTCCTCCCGCCTTGACCCTGCCCTCTGTCTCCTACTGTCCCCCTACCCCGCGGGCCAAGCCGGAACCACCAGCCCATGTTAACCAGTGACCATTCCCTGGACCACTGCTGCGCTAGGAGTCTCACCGCCCGGCTTTCGTCGGTCAGGTTCCCGGCGCGGTCANCACGTACTCTGGGCCACGGCGATCTCCTCATAAGAACTCAGAACTCTTCCCGGCTGCGGACCCCACCCACGGGGCTCCCGCCACTGCCTCTGTCCACGTCTGCACCGCTGCACAGGGCAGAACGCTGCACTTCCACGGCCACGTCTGATTTTCCTGGTGTCTTTAACAAGTGCACGGTGGGGCCACACCGTTGCAGGACTCCTAAAGCGAACAGGCAGCCCTTAGCCACTGCCTGCTCTGGGCACTGCCCCAAGCCCTTGCCATGGCCTCAGGCAAGCCTCCCGGGCAGCCTTCGCCTTTGCCACCCCAGTGCGGCGTCCCCTTCTACCGGGCAGCTCTCGAGCTCCTGCCAGGGTCCCCAGCAGACCGCGGGCACTGAGCCGCAGGGCTGGGGCTGACACCCAAAGCCGGGCCGTGCGACGCCACTCTCGGCCCACCGGGTGACTCTACCGAGACACATGTACCGATGCCGCCAGTGGAGCCCACGCTGACAGCCAACATGGGCTCCCGCGGAGCAGGTGTCACTCCGGTGACTAATGGCATGAGTGGGCAGGAGAGGTCAAGCCTCTGCTCTGTGTGTCAGTGCGAACCGTTGGCATGTACCAGACCCCTGCAGACCAGGGACTTACACTGATTTCTCACACTCGCGGAGGCCGGGAAGTCTGTCTTTTCCGTGTGCTCACACGGCAGAAGTGGCGAGCCAGCCCTGTGGGGGTCTCCTTCACGAGGACGCGAATCCCATTCATGACGGTTCCGTGCTCACGACCCAATCAGCTTCCAGAGGCCCCGCCTCTTTACACTATCACATGGGGGTTAGGGTCCCAACAGAAGAATTTGGGGGAGACCCAAAATGCAGTCCAGCTGAACACTTCCTTCCTCCATCCCTTCCTGCTTCATCCTTTCAAATACCAGCCACAGAACTGCTACTCAAGGCACACGGAACAGCAGACGGTGACCACATTACACCATTAAGCAATCCTGGGCACGCCGCGTCCATGACCTTCTAGGGGGCTGTGCCGGTGGTGCCGTTACGGGCTTGCACACAAGGATGGTAAATATTGCAGAAGTTAGGTCACTGGTCCAAGGTTCATGGATGTGAGAGGAGAAGCAGAATTTCAACTCTAGCTACGGGGCTGCAGGATTCACGGTTTCATCCGACCCTGAACACCCACAGGCACAGAAACCAGAATTCTTCCACTCCCTGAGTGGGTGCCAACTCCACTCCCAGCCGGACTACACCGGCTCCCAGCGGCCACACTCACGGATGCAGCACGGGCACCCTGCAAAGGACAAGCTGCAAGCCCACGTCTAACCCAACGCTCCACTTCGTCCTTGACTCCCTTCTGCATCCGGGGCTAAATGTCACGTAGAAGGTCTGGTTGCCCAAGTTTTTTACCTCTGTGCGTGATAATGCCTTGTGAGGTAGATTCCACTTACAGAGCACGGCGATGACAACATTCAGTTCAGGCTCGCTGCAAGAAGGGGATGGAACAGTAAAGATGAACCGAGGGTGTGGGAGTCGAAGGCCACAAAGTGGGTGGGAGAGAATCGCTAGAATGAACTTCCCCCACTGAAGCACAATGATGACTGAGCTGATAAACAGGAGTGCCATGAGCCGGAACATCTGTGATGAACACTTGTGTCGTCTATGGGGAGGGAGGACAGAAAATCACGACTGGAAACCAGATATCTTCATGAACACACGGGGTAACGTTCCAGGTCACTGCTGAAACCAGCCCTCCTATCTGCTTATGAATTTACACGAGCGACATTTCTCTGGGGCAATCTATGAGTGGCCTCCAAATCGATGCTTTTTTCCTCCATTTGTTTTGAAGACTTTCTTCTGGACTTCTGGCCAACCTGATTTCATCCAGGCAAGCAGGAGGGCCAGGTGCAGAGAATGTCAGGAACGGTCGGGAGCACTGGGTCTGTCTCCCATCCCCCACCGAGTGCCCAGGCCAGGTCACCTCATTTGGCTGGGCCTCTGTTTCCTTTTCTACGATGTGGGGATAAAACGCACCTCAAGGAGCTGATGCGAGAACCAGATGTGAGACCAGCAGGCCTGCATAATTTCTGAATCTAGAGAACACCACGAACTAGGGGAAACCTTCCTTCTCCGCCTTTCCTCGTTTGTGCAGTGAGGACACTGGATGAAACCGTCACTTGGATACCTTGCAGCCCTGACGTTCGTTCACCGTGAAACAAGGAGATGTCCGCAGACCACGTAAGCAAGGCCTGTTTGAGCACTTTCTCTCAGGCCCTGGGTACTCACCCGTGTGTTGTGTAAGGCGCCATCTTGGGAGACTGGGCTCTCCAGGCGGGATGCTTCTCCTGTGGGGCTGGCCCAGCCCCCGCCAGCAGCAGCACCTTACCCCTCCCAAGTGGACTCCAAGGCTAAGGAGTCTCTTCATCCGCAGTCTGCCAGAGGGGTAGGACCCCTGGGGGATGCTTCTCCTGTGGGGCTGGCCCAGCCCCCGCCAGCAGCAGCACCCCACCCCTCCCAAGTGGACTCCAAGGCTAAGGAGTCTCTCCATCCGCAGTCTGCCAGAGGGGTAGGACCCCTGGGGGATGCTTCTCCTGTGGGGCTGGCCCAGCCCCCGCCAGCAGCAGCACCCTACCCCTCCCAACTGGACTCCAAGGCTAAGGCGTCTCTTCATCTGCAGTCTGCCAGAGGGGTAGGACCCCTGGGCCTTACGCCTCGTCAGCCTTCAGTGCTTCTCTTCTTCTGTCCGAGGGGGACATCAGCGGAACAAAGCACGTTATGTCAATGACGGAGATGGAAATACTCAGGACTGGTCCAACGGCAGGTGTGGAAGTTGTTGAAGAGGAGGAGAATAAAGGGCTTGGTGGTACCCACACGCAAGGCCTGTGTGAGGGCAACACGTCGGCGTCTCTGGTGTCTGACACTCGGCCAGCCTGGAATCATTACTGAAGCCACCTAGTACGAGGTATCCTGCGAGAGCTCTCGACAGCTCGACTTCTCAGCTGTGGCATGACTGACATTGGGGCCAGCTCCTTCTCTGCTGTGGGGAGCGCTGTTCTGTGTGTTTAGAACGCTGAGCAGTACCTCTGGCCTTGACCTGGATGCCCATGGCACCTCGTCTCGGTCATGACAACCCCATGTGTCTGAAGATACTGCCTAACTGACCCTGCCACCGTTGATAACCAGTAACCCAGAGGAACTGAACCCCGAAGGACATGATCCACAGTCTACTCACACTTCTGCTTGATTTAGAAACACAACGGATGGACCGCAGCCAGTAAAAAGCAAGTTACCCCCCTATGCGCTTGTCCCAGAATTCAGAGAACACACAGTAACAGGAAATAACCAGGTAAGGTGCAAATATATCCAAGGAGAAAAAAGGGTGTAATCATGATCTACTGGGCAAGGTTTAAGATAAGCAGTACATTTTCTAGAAAGCATGGCAAGATCTTCAAGAGTAAAGTCCTTTCGAGAGAGAAAAAGAGCGTGTACCTGAATTTGTCTCAACCAACTAGGCGATAAAAATAGATGTACAATAAACCAAGTACGTGTTTTCTGTTTCTTGCAGTTATCACACTGCTAAACCATACGTTTTCCACACAGGGCTTCGCAAACCACGACGGTCAGTCGTACAGCTGAACCACTCTGCCCAGTTCGTACTGGCCGGATTCATCAGCAGAACCTGGCCCTTAAAAATACAGCGTATCTGGCAGAGAAAAGCAGACGTGTGATACTCGTGGCAGCTGTGAGGGTGGGTTTGTGTCTTCAGCTGAACCAAACACCAAGGACACCAACGTGAGGCGTCTATAAAAGCAGAATCTGTATTAAGTATTTAAGGAACTTGCACGCTGGGAATACAGACAGTCACCCAGCGCGACGGGCACGTGTCATTCTAATTGTCTAGATCAGGAGAAGGCACAGGGAGCCCCCAGGCCCAAGTCTGGCCCACGGCTTGCACGTGCAGACACAGTTTTACCGGAACCGTGAGGAACAAACGGAGGCTGTGTCTAAGCCACTCGGTCTATGGACTTTGCTACGGCAGCCCGAGGCCCAAGACGCTCTTCTACTCCACCGGACAACGTGGGGACGACAATGGCAGCGGACATGTAGTGTCCGGCGGCAGCATACAAGACTGACAGAGGCTACGGGACATCACCCAAAACCGTCCTGGGAGCTTTGCTGACTCAGCATGCGGAGCCGGGTGGCTCCCTTCTCAAGAGCCGTCAAGAGCCTTACAGGCCAGGACAAGACCTGTCACCTGACCACGGGCCTGGAAGCCCCGCGTACCCGGCCGTGAGCCCGGGCATGTCTCAGGGGCTCCCCGGGCACCTCTGCTCGAGGAGCATACCTGCTTCCTGCTTCCCTAGAGAACGTCTCTGCTAACTGCGGTCTCTTGGTCTAGAACAGGGTTCACGGTTATCAAGGGAGGGCGAGTCTGTACCCCCAGGGCAGACGCAGGCAAATGGCACTGTCTGTTGACAGTTTTGGTGGTCACAGGGGTGTGTGGGAGGGGTGGCAGTGCTACGGGCAGGGGGTGTGTGTTGGGGGGGGGTGCTATGGGCATAACAGGGAGAGACCAGGGACACTCAGCCTCCTGAGTGTGTACAGAGGAAAGCGCCCCATGACAAGGAGAGGGCTGGGCCGAGTTCCAAAAGCCAGAGGGCAAGAAAGCCGGCTCCCGAATGCCCCTGTCCACCAGTGCGGATACCTGCTCTGTCGTCAGGGCTGTGGCCAGACGGCCTTGCTCCGAGGAGGCCCATCTTGTCCTCCCAGGGCGGAATGACTGCCGTCCCTCCTGAGCTCCCACAGCACCCAGCACTCTCCGTTCTTCTGAACCTCCCAGCTTCCAAGAAGACAGAAGCTTCTTGAAGGGAGGAAGCCCATCTGGATTCTCTTCCTGAGGCACAGAGCGCCCAGCTCGGGGCAGCCGCTGTGGCTGCAGGTGGGTGTACTGAAGGAAACTCAAGGAAGGCTAGGAGAAACTGCTCAGGCTGATGGGAGCGGAGGGGCGGTAAGCAACGGAACAAAACGGAGTCCTTGCTCTCTTCACAATAAGAGACTTGAAGGAGATGGACAAGAATGAAGGATTTAGTTCCGACAGTATAAGAGAAGGAAAGCAGTTTCTAAACAAATCTGACTACCATACAAGTAACAGCTGACAAAAGCACCAAAGAGAACTCTTGGCCAGAAGGACACGTGAACTCCAAAACGATTACGATATGTGAGAAGAATCAAGTAATGGTATTCAGGGCTTATTATGTAATTGGCCCTCGCGGCCACCTAGGGGCTGGCAACAACCCTGAGTTACTCTTACGGACTCCATGTTACTGATGGGGACACTGAGGCACAGAACAGTTAAGTGATTCCCCCAAGGGCACACAGCTTGGAAGTGGCCACCTGACCCTGGAGTCCATGCTCTTAACCCACACACAGGACACTCCTGACATTTGTTTAGAAACTTCTAAATGCTTCAAGATGGCGCCCCTTTAATAAAGAGGAAGAAGATCACCTTATCAGCAACACCATTTATATTACACATTTCAGCCCAGTAAGCTGCAAACAAGCTCTGCATTGCACAAACGAGGCGGAATGCTTCCGTACTACACAAAGCAAGCTCCGATGAACTGTATCTTTCGACACCTCCCCTAAAGAGAGCGGCGTCAGGAGTAAGACCGCGAACAAACAACATCAGATGTGGCGATGGAGGAACGAGGCACGGCGTCTCTTCGCTGACCGAGACAGCACCCTTCGCCGAGCGCTCCAAGGCCTCGCGGTCTGTCCTCACTTGCTTCCCTGGCTTCCTTTTCTGACCAACAAACAGGTGACATTAAACAACGTCCAAGGCCCCTTTTAATTCTAAAACCCTACGAAGAGGTTAAAAATGAGCTCAGTGCGCCATCAAACCCAGAGGATTTTCATTTACAGAGGTGACTCCGTGGCCACACAGAGGGAGGCGTTCGTGCCACCGAAAGAAGAACGGATCACTTACAATTCCCGAGAGACCGGGCCACGCCACGCCGGGCACACGCAGGGAGCAGGAAGCCGGGGAGACGGAGGGCGGAACCGGGACTGGCTTTATGAGTACGACGGAGGGGCAGCAGCTGGGTGGGGATGTCCCTTATTGGACAGGAAGTGGAAACACACACTTCAGTCTGTGGCTGGGAAGTTTGTGAGACGACTTGCGCGCGGGCGGCAGCAAGCCTCGTCGAGGACTCAGGTGCGGAGCCCGAGCCGCTGGCAGCGCCCTGTGGTTCCCGGACGCCCAAGGGTGCTGGCGGACACCCAGCTCCGCTCCCCCACGCTCCACGGAGCGCTCATTCATTATGCAGCACTTCCTGTCCTTTCTCCGGTATCGACACCGCCGTTAACACCCCGCGTTCCCTGGCTCATCGGGGTCCCTGCACCAGAGCGGCAGCCGTCTCTCCGCGGGGGGCAGGGGAGACCGAGGAGGGCGGGGCGGGTGCTGATCCAAGTGAAGATGGGAGGGAGGCCAAGGCCACGGCGCGGGAGCTGGGTCAGATCAATCAGAGAAACACACACACGCACACAGAGCCCGAGCTAGAAGCTGTCCACACGAAAAGTGAGAGAGCAAGAGATCGCATACCCTCATCTCCGGAACCTACTCTGCTCTGGGTTCACGTCTCCTCTTTGGAAGTGACGGATTCGTGTCACCAGAGGATCACATTTTCTGCCCAAGAAGCCGTTCTTACCATATGGAGACTCAACTTCTACCCACGGTAAAAAGCATAAAACTATGTTGAGAATTCTTTCTGATTCTGCAGTCTCAGTCACCTCACATCTGTATTCGCTTTACAATTCTTAAAAAAAAAAAAAAAAGGTTCTCAAGACCCAGCCGTCACTTTTTGTCCTAATTCTCTGACACGTGGCCACAGAAGGCTGAGTGCAGCGAGAGTGTTGTGTATTGTTTTAAGATTTTATTTATTTGTCAGAGAGAGAGCGAGCACAAGCACAGGGAACACCAGGCAGAGGGAGAAGCGCCACTCAGCAGGGAGCCTGACTCGGGGCTCGATCCCAGGACCCTGGGATCATGACCTGAGCCCAAGGCAGATGCTTCACCGACTGAGCCACCCAGGCGCCCAGCAGTGAGAACGTTTTTATGGGCTGCAGACCTGTTGTAGAGGGCTCGCCATCACACGGAATTTGGCGTGAAATGCAGCGGTCTTGGATGGCGCCCAAAAGAAATACCAGAAGGACCTCGTTAAAACAGGGTTTCACTTATAACATCTGGCCTGGACCCCAAGGGTGGCGGCTGAGCGCAGCGCGGGCCTCTGACTGTGGCAGACCGCGCGCCCTGCCAAGTTCATAATATCCTCTCGCCATGGGAAGAAACATCCAGGAGGGGAAAGCATTCATCAGGTTATAAACGAAGCCTGCGACTTCCTCCCGGGCCAACAACTGGCTGGGGAGAGGCGGCCTGGCGAGGGAGGCCGCTGTCCCTGCCGGGTTCATGGAGCCCGCGGTGCGAAGCCAGGAGCCACTCGGGGCACACATACGCCACCTGCTGGCACCACAGCCCCCCCTCGGCGGGAACCCTGGCGGATTCACCGCTCAGAAATCAGCCACTCGGAACGTGGAGGCCAAGCCAGGGGCTCATCATTGAGAGCATTCTTAACAATTTTTTAAAAATTTAAAAATTAACTTACGAGTTTAGGAAAAACAGAGAAAGCAATTTGAAAGAGAGAGGAAATAACTCACGTGATTCTACACTTGACACATCTGTGTTTGCACGCGGGAGAGTGTCTTCTTGCCCCTCTTTCTGTGCAAATGAGTTTTTTAATTTTTAAAATATTTCTATGTATTTATTTGTCAGAGGGGGAGAGAGACAAAGGCAAGCAGAGGGAGCAGCAGATTTCCTGCTGAGCAGGGAGCCGGACGACACCGGGCTCGATCCCAGGACCCCGGTATCATGACCTGAGCCGAAGGCAGAGGCTTCACCGACTGAGCCACCCGGGCGCCCCGCAAATTAGTCAGTACGTGAGTTCTTACGATCCTACAATTCTGTATCTGTGCCTCTTTCCCTAACACAATATCGGCATGCCCACTCGTTGTTAGTTGCTCTCGATAGCCACCATATCGGCAGTCTGCCCGTGTTCCCTCATCCTTTACTCATGCTACCTCCAGATTTACTTTCCAAAGGGATCAACGGCTTCCAAAGGCACAGGGCTCAAGCGTTCCCGCCCACCATTAACCTGTGGTCATTCCAGTGTCCCGGTATTTTCTTGTCATTCCTCCCATCCCGTGTCCTTCGTCCCTCTCAGCAAGCTGGCTCCTTTCTCCCTGAACCGTTTGCCAAGCCTCAGGGCCTTCCTCAACCCGGCTTCGTGACTTTGCTTGAAATGGTCTTTCCCTTGCCTCGCGTGCAAAATTCTAGCTCACGATCCAGCTCACATGCCTCCTGCTCTCTGAGCCCTGTCCAGGGATGCCGGGCTTCCTTTGCAAACGTTCCAACGTTTGCTTCCAACGTTACGTTCAGCAGCCTAAGAGGCCACCCTCAATATCTGTGCTCCTCCCTAGGCGAGGAGAAGATGCAAGACTCCCTCTTCTCCTCTGTTCCTTCGCACCCTAGCACCCAGGGCAGTGCCACCACACGAAGGACACGCCCTCGAGAGACTCCCGTGGAGGTCAAGGTCATGATGGCTGCTCTATTCCGGGACATCGAGGCCTCCCTGATGGTGCCCAAACCTCTGACGGTACCCCAAGTAAGTTTAGGTAGCACAGGGGCAAACACCTTACAATCTGAGTTACTTATTTTAACGTGCATGATGCAAGTGCATTTGAAAGACTGGTGTATCTCAGGAACGGTTTCAACTCAAGGAAACTATTAATAAATATTAATAAAATGGGGCACACATGTTGCAGATGGAACACAAAGAGCTGGGGCTGTTGTGACACAGGAGGGCCACAGAAGTTTGCAAAGGGAGAAGGAAATAACACTCACTAAGCACACACAGTGGACGGCAGGGAAGGGCAGAACGCCCGCATTCTGTCAAGAGTCTTGCACGGAGTCCTGCAAACTAAGTTCTGTGTCATGGCTGCTTCTGTGCTTCAACACACACTCAAGTATCTAACCTTGACAGAAAGCTCTCCGCCCTGCGCTAGGGGAGAGAACCGGACTAGGGGATGGGGCCAATAGGTCCCGAGGAAAGCACTTCTGGATCCCTCAACTTGTTTTATGAGGCCAGCAGAGCCCAATACCCACACCTGACAAGGACATTTGAAAAGGAACAGGACACCCAGTTTCTCCCAGTAAGATAAACACAAATACACAAGACACGGTATTAACAGACCAAATTCAGCAATGCGTAAAAAAAGGACAAACCGTCTGGGCCAGGTGGGGTCCATTCGAGGAATGCAGGGCTTAACGTCAGAAAGGGAATCAATGATTTCACATTAACAGGATCAAGAAAAACCGTTTAAAAGAGGAAGATTCTGGAGCCAGAGGGTTTGTAACGAAACAATTCACATGCACAGGAGTGTCAGTGGAGGACTGCACCCCTACAGACTGTGCAAAGGGAACGAGGGTACACTTCTCTGGTGGAGGAGCGTGGATTATGGATGCCACAAAGCCAGCCAGGGAAACGGTTTATTCTCTTCCAGATGGAAGGCATGGGTATCACCTTCTCCAGCTCCTTAACTGCCCCTACGTTTTTCAGTTGAAAGTACAACATGCAGGGGCGCCTGGGTGGCACAGCGGTTAAGCGTCTGCCTTCGGCTCAGGGCGTGATCCCGGCGTTACAGGATCGAGCCCCACATCAGGCTCCTCCGCTATGAGCCTGCTTCTTCCTCTCCCACTCCCCCTGCTTGTGTTCCCTCTCTCGCTGGCTGTCTCTATCTCTGTCAAATAAATAAAATCTTAAAAAAAAAAAAAAAAAGTACAACATGCACACACATGCACAGATGACAGATACCAACCACAACCCAGACTCAAACTTTGGGACTGTGGTGGGGGCAGCCCCAGAGCTCCCCAAGTTCTCCTTCTGTCCCCACTCAGCGGATGCTGCATGTCTACAGGACGATGCCCGACAAAGCTGGGGTGGTTAGAACACCTCCCATGCGCCCCTGTACTTGCTGCTGGGGGAATCAGGTGCCATCGTGTGAGTCCACGGGGACAGCACACCCGTACGTGAGCGCTTAGCTTCTCCCAGACCGAGCCTCACGCAACTTCCCTGTGCCGATGCTCACCTGTTTCTCCCCTCACCTTCACGCAGATAGGACTGACCTACGACATCACGTCCGTTCCAGGGGTACGTGATGGTCTGATAGCCGCATACATCGTGAAAGGATTACCACGACCACGTTAGTGAAGACCTCCATCGCCTCCCAGTTACATTTATCTGATGTGGCGAGAACACTGACGATTTTCTCTCTCAGCAACATCCAAACATACAATACACGACTATGAACTATAAAGTCAACGTGGACGCGCATGGGTGCCTCTGTCAGTGAAGCATCTCCTTTTGGCTCAGGTCATGATCTCAGGGTCCTGGGATCAAGCCCCACATCGGGCTCCCTACTTAGCAGGGAGTCTACTTCTCCCTCTCCCTCTGCTCCTCACCCCTACTTGTGTTCTCTCTCTCGTGTTCTGCTCTCTTTCAAATAAATCAATAAATTCTTTAAAAAAAATTAAAGTCAATGTGCTGTCCATTATAATCTAGATCTTTCTGCGGTAATTAACCGTGAATATAACTGTTTCTGATCCTGTGACTCCCTTGAGCGAATCGTAGGGTCTGAGTGTGGTGTTGGGGAGCCCTGACGCCTCATCACACACGTGCTGCTCACATCTGTGGGAAACAGGAAGGTGGGTCTTGTTACTGTCCCACAGGACTTCAAAGGTCCTTTCACTCAGCAGCAACGCGGAGATGTCATTCGGGGCTTCCTTATCTATGATGTGATGGAACAAATACTTTCCTTTATTATTTCTAAAGCAAAGGTGACCACGATCTCCAAGAAATGCTTGGCTTTACTGTTCCATAAAGATCCTCTCTTTAAACAGGGACACACATTAGCAATGTAAAAGTGCCTCTGTAGTCAAAATATATTTTTAGAGACTCGGATGAACAATAAGCCCTGAACTTTTGTTTAAATTAAGATAGCTGAACCATTTTTAAATGATTTCCCGAATCTGTGGAAATGTGTCTTGCATAAGAAGGCATTCCACGGTCCTAGGAAACATAGCGGAGCCTACCGCGTGATTTGTCAGATGCTGGGATTAGAGCGGGCAAAGCTGCTTCATCATTTTTGCAGACAGAAATTATTCAAAATATTAAGAGTAGCGCCCTTTTCCTGGTTATCTAACCTCCTCACCGGGAGCCCCCCCAAAATTATTATTATTATTTTTAAATCAGATGGAAAGTCTGCTACTCCCAATTATTTAATTATCTGCTGGAGATGCTTTGGCAGACTTCCGCCTTCCTCGAGGGGAAAAAGTGCCCTGGAAAAATGTAATAAAAACGGGGACTGCATTTTGCTCACTGTTAAAGCTATTTGAGATCTGCAGCAAAAGGAATCAAAATATAGCCCAAGAAGATAAAGTGTGAAGAAACCGAATCCCATTAAAACCCCACTGACCAATAAAAACCCGCCGGAAGGAAAACATCCCGGAGCTAAAGGCTATGCATCAGTGGTTGTCAACCGGGGGCGAGTTCACCCTCAAGGGGACCTCTGGCAAAGTCCACAGACATCCTTGGCCATGACAACACAGGGGAGGGGGCGTGTTATTGGCATTTAATGGATGGCGGTCAGGGAGCTGCTGGGGATCATTCCTTTTTAGTGCTGAGAGGAACCCCAGCGTCTGCAACCACAGTGCGTGGAGCCGATCGCCCACGGAGGCTCATTTGGGGAGTTTCCAATATCCTGCCATTACAAATGAAGCTGCTGTTTCCAGTTGTTTTTTTTTTTTTTAATAACTGGATTTTATCAGATAACAATTCAGCTTACAGATGACACCATGTGTGCCAAGGGCTTGTCTGGAAGACTGTACAGTTCTATTAAAAAGCCCTTGAATGTAATAATGTCGATGTGGAATTCAGGTGCTTTCTTCCCTTCCTTTGGAGACCCCAAACTCTGGAGTCATCTCTACACGAAACCTCCTCCCTGTAACACTGTGACTTATGGTGGTAAAACACACGTAACAGAGTGGACCGTTCTAGCCATTTCTGAGTGCACGGGTCACTGACGTTAAGTACGTTCACACTGCTGGGCAAACACCACCGCCGCGCATATCCAGAACTCTGTCAGCTTCCCAAACAGAAACTGTGTCCCCACTCAACACTAAGTCCCCATCGCGCCCTCTGAGCCCCCAGTAACCTGTGTTCTGCTTCCTGTCTCTGTGCATTCTGACGACTCCGGGTGCCTCGTGTCAGCCGACTTGTCCGGCGTCCGTCCTGGCATCTGGCTTCTGACTCTCAGCATCAGGCCCTCCAAGTGCATCTGTGCCGCAGCCTGCGTCAGAACGTCCCTCTTTTTAGTACATCCCCGGTTTCCGATGTAAGGTTCGATGATTCATTAGTTGCGTATAACACCCAGTGCACCATGCAATACGTGCCCTCCTTACTACCCATCACCGGTCTATCCCATTTCCCCCACCCCCTCCCCTCTGAAGCCCTCAGTTTGTTTCTCATAGTCCATAGTCTCTCATGCTTCATTCCCCCTTCTGATTACCCCCCCTTTCTTTATCCCTTTCTTCCCCTACCGATCTTCCTAGTTTTTATGTTCCATAGATGAGAGAAATCATATAATTGTCTTTCTCTGCTTGACTTATTTCACTTAGCATTATCTCCTCCAGTGCCGTCCATGTTGCAGCAAATGCTGAGAAATCGTTCTTTCTGATAGCTGAGTAATATTCCATTGTATATATGGACCACAACTTCTTAATCCAGTCATCTGTTGAAGGGCATCTCGGCTCCTTCCACGATTTAGCTATTGTGGACACTGCTGCTATGAACATTGGGGTGCATATGGCCCTTCTCTTCACCACGTCTGTCTCTTTGGGGTAACGTCCCTCCTCTTGTAAGGCTGAATGGCGTTTCATCGTGGGGACGCGACACACTTCGTTTATCCATTCGTCCACCCGGGGACACTGGGGTTGTCTCCACTGCGATTTTCGGACGGAACATTCTATGCACCCCTAAGGCAGCAGCTCACCTCTGCAGGAAGGAGCACCTCTGTCCACGACGTCCGCCAACAGCCCTGCTGCCACGGCAGCTCACGAACCCGCGACGCTGAGCGGAGCCGGAAAGGGCACTCCTTACGACACGCGCGCTCTCTCTAACCAAGCAGAGATTCCAAGAAAATGCAGCAAGAGGCCAGGAGAAGGGGCACAGTCAGTTCTGACATAATTGATGGCCCCGAGCTCAGCAGACAGGGCCTCAGAGAAAGGTTTTCTTCCACCGATGAACTACAATTCCCAGAAAACCCTTCTTGAACCCAGGCAGGCTGGCTTTAAAAAGTACCATTTTAAAGGCCCCAGGTCACCTCCTGGTGTTGTTTCTGAAGGGACCTCTGTACCCTCGTACTGTTTCTGAGCACACAGCTGGGCTGCTTTGCTCCCCCCCGCGCCCCTCCCCCCCAGAAGGAGACCCACCCCCCCAGCCCTGTCCTCAGCCCTACAGGGACCTCGGCTACTTCACGCAGCACAGCGTGGCTCGCTCTTCTCCAAACATTCTTTCCCCGCCTGGCCCCACGAAGCGGCTGTGTGCACACGCATGGTTCTGAAACCACTCCGTAATCTTTCCAGAAAGTAAGAGTTCTCTCTGTGTTTAGAACAGAACGACCTTTAGCTTTGTGCTGGGGCTTGCTGTGGAGACAAAATGCCACCCTAAGCCTCCCTTGCTCTCCCCTTAGATCCTAGCCACGCTGACCTTATACGGGGCATCACAGGGCATGGAAGGCTGCTTGGCACCTGGCAAGCAAAGCTTTACCATTTGTCTCGGCCTAGAAGCTCCATGTAATGAATGAGACATGGCACCCCGGTTCTGCTGTGAACCCCCAAAGTGTGAACACACAGTATTTCACTACCGTCTTTGGATGATACATAATCTAGAACTATCCAAGGATGATACATAATACAGAACTATGTGTACATTATGTAAATCCAAGGAAACATGCCTACTCCTGCGTAGCCGGTCAACACGTGTGCAGACACAGCTCTCGAGGAAAACAGAACCCGGCGAAGACGCAGATTTTCGTTTTAGGGAACTGCCAATGCCCCTCTGTGAATAATGCATGCATTGTGACGTTAATGGAAGCAATAAACATGTATAATAAATCGGCCTCTCGACGACAAATCATGACAAATCAGAAAAGAAGTTCTGTGTAGAAGGAGTTTGCAATCATACCTGAAACCCTTCCCCATGAAGAAAGAAGCTCATCATCCCGGTGATTTGTAAGACAGGATAAATCAATTTTTACCATCTCCCGTAACAACAGGCTCCTTTTATTACCTGAAATGTGTCAAACGACAGCCCTCGGGACCACACAGCCGGGTGACATACCCGCCACCTGACAAAACAATTTCTCACTTGCGCTTCCTTCTTCACCAGCGGAACCAGCAGTGATCGTCGAGCCGTTTTACGAAGACTCCACTTCTACGTGGGCTGCCGAGGTCAGTCCCCAAACTCGAGGTGGGGGTGTGAGCGAGGCAGTGTGAAGAATTTCAGCAGCTGCCCTACGTGGGGCCCGATCTGGAGGACTCGTGCTTTCTGCCCCGAAGCCCGCACAGAGGGACGCACGTCCAGTCCCGACGCCCAGTCGCCTCCCCTGGAGGGCTGGCCAGGCGGTGGAGCGGTCTGTTTTTACGTCCAGAGCTGTACTGCCGAAGCAGGAGACAGGGTCCATTTGTGGACGCTCTCTCACTCAGCAGGTCGCGGTGAAAGTCACTGGCGGAAACCATGACTCCGTACAGGTTCCAGAAGGCTAATTTTAACCCCAAAGAGGAAGCATGAGGCGTCCTCGGTATCCTGCAGATCTGTCTGCCGGGGCTGACGTCCTCTTACCTACCTCCCAACTAAGCACAAATCAGCACCGCTCGTCCGATCGCATCTACAAAACCACTGATGCTTCTCGAGTGCCTCGCTGCCCAGCGACCCCGAGAAGGATGCAGTGGCTTCTGATAACCTTCAACCCACACTCAGCACACGAGCCAGCAATCCCACGCCTAGCTGCTCACCCAAAAGCAACGAACACCGATGTTCTCACAAGAACACTGTACACAGAGGTTTCTAGCAGCTTTAGTCGTGATGGTCAAAACCCGGAAACAACTCAAGTGTTCTTCCACAGGAGAATGGACAAGCCAACTGCGGCGCATTCTTACAACGGAATAGGACTTAGCACCGAAGAACCGACCAGTGACGCGTCCGACGGCGTGGCTGCATCCCAGGCGCACAACACTGAGCCACAGCAGCCAGACTCCGAGGGCTGCACGCGGCCTGAGTCCATGGAGACAACGCCTCACACAGGCGTAACGCCACGGATGGGCCTCACAGTGTCGCGGCCAGGGGCTGCGCTGGGCAGACGCTCTGATGACAAAGGGGCCCGGCGGAGTTTTAGGGGTGATGGACTTCTCTCCCATCTCGATGGGACTGGTGCTTTAGTGGACTAGACACGTTTTGCAAAAACTCTAACCCCGTATTCTACAGAGGCTGAATTTTACTGCGTGAAAATTATACCTTCATTTAAAAACACAGATGCAACACAGGACGGGTGAGATCGGCCTTCTCGGAGATTGCCGAATGAGACCATGGAAACAGAGTGTGGCCACCATTTAACTGTTGGGGAAAATCTGGCTCTAAACCCCCAGCTCGGCTCTCCTCTCAAGACTCAATGGTGACACGGACCCAAGTCTGCGGACCATCTTTCCGTCCAGAAGGCATGTAGCTGGCCTTGCGGACGCAACGTAACACACACACTTTGCTGACAAATCCGCCAATACCGTGCATTTCGGGTCTTTCACCAGGACCTGGGCAACGCCAGGTGGCCACCCTCCTGCTTGTGCGAAGGGACAGCCTCCAGCAACACTTCGTGTCCACTGCATCCCTCCCCAATTGGGTCTGGGAGGAATTATCTCCTTTGTAACTTGGATTTGGGGGTGGAGCCCTAGAGGAAACACTCAGGCTTTCAGGGACTCACTGATATTTCCCACTCTCCGTACGCACTTGCAACAGGCATCCGCCTCCCACGCTACACGGAGAAAACAGCAGCGGCAAACAACCGCGATTCATGCGGTATTTGCAGGAGCCGCTCACACCAGCCTATGCAGGCTGAACCCCATTCCTACGCCCTGCTGCCTCGTTCCCTCACTGTTGGGGGGGTGAGGCGAGCCGGGGGCTGGGGGGGCACCCCGCTGCAATGCCCTGCTCTACGAGTGGCACACCCGGCAATAGAGACCACGCGGTGAATCCCCATACGGCAGAGCAAGGTCTGAGCCGCAAAGCCGGGCTGCCCCAGCTCCGGCGCAAGCCGACGCGGCCACTGTGGTGCCGGAGCGGGCAGTCCCAGCTGCCTCCTGCTTCGTCCACAAGCCTTGCTCGCCGACCAGCACTTTCTTCTTCAGAATGCCGTGAGGCCGTTACAGAGAGAGCTCGCAAGTCTACGGTATGCACCAGGCGCTTTTACGGGCAAGCCCGCGGCTCCACACAGCGAATGACGGTCACGGCGACATCGCCGCGTCCTGGCAGGTTGAGGGACGCGCCTCTGCAGTGGAATCTACCTCCTCCCTCCGGGGAAGGCCAGAGCACAACCCAAAATGACCTCGATCGTGCCGTTTGCAGGCAGAGTCATGAGCAAGCCCATCCTTGAGGTTCTGCCCAAGTTTGAAGACGTGTGACCTGGATTCTCCCAGCCAGGAAGCTGTCACCTTCAACACGCCGCCTTCCCGCTCTTGGGGAGAGACAGGTTCCTTGGGGGATTCACGGCACCCACACCGATACAGAGGACGCGGCGGTGGGATGCAGACGGACGGTGCTGGGGACGGACGGCCAGGGACGGCGTCCGTGGCTCGGTGTACAGAAGGCCGGCTCTCCCCTTGAGTTCGGGTGACCAGGACCAGGAACGCCTGGGGTTCTAGGGAACTAGCTCCTCGCTGCGCGCATGCAGCGGGGCTGGAACCTTCCGGGGCTATCCCCCGACCGGCGAGGCGAAGCGCGCAGGGACCAGAGAACCAGCTGTCTGCCTCCCGCGAGGCCATCCCCGGCCCCTCCCTCCTGCGCACCCACCTTCCTCCACACAAGGCATAAGGATGGGACCTGCTGCCCAAGCCTTGGCAACACAGAACTCCTGGTACCTCTGGCAGAGAAAGCCGGACTGGGAGAAGTGGAGGAAGGAGTCACCTGTGGGAACACAGGGCTCATTTGTGAGCCCCCGCCCCCCCACCGCTAGAAAGGAGACACCGACAGGCTGAGAAGATGCTCTCTGCACTGGGTGGGCGCTCAAGAAATATGTGCTGAACCGAAACTCGAGGATTTGAGAAAAACACAGAAAACGACCCCAAAAGGACCTCTTGGTATTTCCTCTCCTCCTGCTTTTGAACAAGTCCTCGTGGGGGACTCCAGGCCACTCCAGGACTCACGCGGTCCTTAGAAGAAGGCGCAGGCATGGCTTTCTGGAAGACGTACGCAACACGTGTATGGAAGGACTCGGACAAGCAGGACAGGGGCTCGCAGACACAAAATCCACAGGGGTGAAAGCCTATCCTCCTGTCCCCCGACTCCCCTCCTCAGTTGCCTGGTGACAGAGCTTTATCAACAAACAGGGGCCCAATGCAAGCAAACATGAGAAAACAAAGTATGGCCTTTCTGGGGGAGGGATGGTTTCTGTGTTTATTCCAAGAGGCCAGTGGTGCTCCTGCCCCCACCGGGCCTCGGGCCCCAGGGACCAGCCAACCGAGAAAACCCTCACTCCAGGCGACCCAGGCTCTGCATAAGGTTTTCACATCATTTACTTATCCTGAGGTTCGGCTTGTGATTTCTTCACACATTCTGACCGTACTTGTGCCTCCTATCTTTGTGCACAAGGGTGCACACAGAAAGGAATCTCGAACTCCCTGCTGAAAGTCCACGGGGGAGCACGCAGCTGCGTCACGGGGGAGCACCTAGCTGCACCACGGGGGAGCACCTGCACTCCAGGTGAGCGGGTCCCCCGACTTCCCAGGGGAGTAAGGTATGAGAGCCGTACTACTGACTCCCCAGGCCCACAGGGCTGAGGTCATACACATTTTATCAATTTCTTTTATTCTACGTTGGGCAACAGCCAATGCAAATGATGTAATATATATGGAAAAAGAATGTGCGCGTTCCATGAAAACGCTAGCTGGGTCCCCAGGGACGGACAGCCAGGACTGGCTGCGAAGACGTGTTTGTATGTAACACACTATGTGTCCACTGTTCTTCATTACTTTTGCCCACGATAACTTTTTTTTTTTGCAGCGGAGGGGAGGCTCCAGTGGGGTAAATAACTTGTTCGGGGGTCAGAGCCTGAGCCATGTGGTCTGGACGTAACCCCCACCCAGCTCAGCCTTCCAGGCTAACTCTGGGAGAGCCCAGACCCAGGGGCTCACGAGCTGGTTTTCCCTCAAACTCGTCCATGTGTCTCTGGAAGGTGGAGGCCCACGGACGGGTTTCCTTTTTGAAAAATCAAGTTGCAGAACATAATGATAGGATACCAAGTGTACAAAGTTTAAATAACGCACAAGACTGAGAATGATGGGTTGCACTGTGTCCTGCCCCAAATTCCTAGGTTCAAGTCCTAGGCCCCCGGTTCAGCTCCGAGAGTGGCTTCATTTGGAAACGGGGTCACTGCAGATGTAATGCGTTAAGATTTGGTTATACTGCAGTCTGGTGAGGCCCTAATCCAGGAGGGCTGTCTCCAAAAGGAAAGGATCCTGGAGAGAAGGATCTATAAGAAGGAGAAACGTGACAAATTCGGACAGAGGGAGCAGCACACGGGGAGAAAGCTGGGTGACGATGAAGGCTGACACAGGCGTGATGCCTCCACAAGCCGTGGAGCAGCAACGATGGGGGGCAACCCCCCACAAGTGGGGAGACAGGCACGGAACAGACTCCCTCACGGCCTCAGAAGGAACCCACACCGCCCACACCTTGAATTTGGACTCCGGTCCTGCAGAACGTTGAGACAACGTATTTCTGTTCGAGCCGTGGCCCCAGTCTGTGGTCCTTCCTTACAGCGGCCATCACGAACTAATACCTCAGGGCCTACGCTGCTTAGGAAGAGACCGTGTGCACAGTAAGTGCATGGGGACAACACACACCAAACCTGGGGGAGGCGGGCAGTCAGCACTGAGAAGAGAAAGGGGACGGCACCGGAGAGTCGAACACGGGCATCCCTCGGGCTCTGGAAATGCTGTAGTTCTTAATTTGGGCGGATAGGTGCTGACAACAATGTTCTTCATACATGTCATTTTGCGCATCTCTAATGAAATATTTTGAAGTTTTAAAAGTTTAAAGACAATATTCGCTTTAGAAATTAATTAAAAATCTAATAACATTAATTAAAAAAAGAATTTGGAGTCTTGAGAATGTAAAAAGCACCCACAAGCTACCCAGTAAACCGTGTGGAGGCTGTGCCGGGGGGGGCAGCTGCGACACTGTCTAACGCGTGGATCCGGGCTCGGAGGCGTCCAAGGACTTCCCAGAGGGCTGCCTTTGTTCTGTGACAAAGCCAGGCCAGACCCGGGGCCTCGGGCTCTTGTCAACCCCGTGCCCTGCCCCCTGAGGATGCCAGCTGCTATTCCCAAGGTCTACCCTGTCGATAGGGAGCACACATCGGGCCTGTCCAGTGCTTATCGTCAAGTCACGTCTTGGTCACAGTCACAAGTGTTGGAAGAAACCGGAACCATTCGTACGTTTTGGGAAACTGCCAAGGGCCCCCGGTGGGGTGTGGTTTAGAAGCTCCAAAGATGAGTGGTCTTAAATCTGAGAGATTCATAGATACAGACAGCATGAAGACACACCAGCCCATCCATTAACGCCCTTTCCATGTCCGTCCCAACTGCTCTTGACCTTAACTGCAATCTGATCTCATCCGGGCAGAAAGAGCAAGGGAAGACAGAACACAAGCCCCATCCCACCCCACCCATCTCCTTCAACGCTCTCACTAAGAACGTCACCTGCTCTTCTTTTCTAGCCTGGTTTTCCGATCACTGGTGGGTGGTTGCGCATGTGGCATACTGCAGATGGGTCTCCAGCTGACAGAAACCCAAGCCTCTTACCTGACTCCTGGAGATAGCGATACACCAGGAAGTTCACCTCGTCACTGGTTATGCTCATCTTAGCCTCACCTCGCGGCGATGAGGTCCGTACGATGCGGGAGCCACCCTCTGTGAGACGACAAGAAGAAGTGGGAAGAGCGTTTTGAAACACTGCCCGTTTTTTTGTCCCTGTATTCTTTCTTGAGAGGACTAAAAAAGCCATACCCATGACGGTATGATGGTATCACCATGAAGATAACTATAATTTCGTAATATATATATATATAAAATATTTATAAAATATATACATTCAGGAGAAAAGTTTCAAAAACATGAAAAAAGAATAAGGCACTGGTGTATTTTATAAGGCTGGGATAGGGTCAGGGATAAACCACACTAATGACAAATTCAGGGGCAACGGAAAACGAAAACAAAACCCAACTTTTTATTCAATAAAAATCACATGTGCATCGTGATCACAATGGATTTGGTAATGAGCATGCACGGAATCCTGAAGTGCTGTCTGACGAGCTTGGGTGGATAGGACACTAAGCGCTTTTCCAGGCAGAGGAGATTAGTGAGTAGACCAGAAGTCACGTCAACACCCCTAAGGCAGGTGACCACATGGACCAGATTTTGCCTGTTGTTCTAGAAGAGCAATTAGCCACAGTACCTTTCACTCATAAAGTTTAAGCGATAAAACCGACGGTCACTCTATGTACAGGCCGTAGGCAGCACTGAGAAGGGAAACACACACGAGTGAGGAATGAAGTGTACATGTCTCCTCGACATCATTTCTATAAAGAAGCCAAGTCTCAGGAAGATGGAGCACGAACACAGAGCAACCAAAGAGAGAATCTGATTTTCTTCACAGTGATCCTAGTGACCATAAGAGCAAGCGAGCCCCAGGAGAGGAGAGGAGAGCGAGGGGGAGGGGGAGGGGAGGGGAGGGGAGGGGAGGGAGGTCAATCAAGCAAGCACAACTCGTCTTATACACCAACAAACTAGAATGCACACACCAACAAGAGCATTCACTCCGAAAACAGCCGAAGCCAAGAAAGGCCACGACCCCGTTCAGCGAGGTCACCAACACCAAACATTTTTAGCTGTTGGGGAACTGTCTTCAGACCCTACACCATACATTTTCAGGCATTTTTACTGGTGGCAGAACTTTCATCATTACATGAGAATTAACTTTTTGTTTATTTAGAATAAAGATAAAAGGGCGAAGCAGACCTTCAAGGAGTCACACAAAAGGCCGCTGTAGGGGACATACCCAGTGAGCCCCACCCTGGTAAGATCCCCTCTCACATGTGGGCAAGACCTGTGACTCACTTCTGCCCCACGGAATACACCAAAGGACGGGATGTCACTCTACTCCTTAGGTTATGTCCTATGGCAAGGGTGACCAGATGTCATTCTCCTCATTATTGTATCATATAAGATCCTGTCTTAGTGGCCTGAAGGGAGACATTGCCCTACTGGCCTCGAAGATGAAGGCTGTCATCGTGTGAACCGCCCACGGAACTGGGGACAGCCCGCAGGAAGCTCTGTACAACAGTCCTACAACCACAAGGAACTGAAATTCTGCCAACAAATGAGCTAGGAAGACAACCTCCTCCCCTCCGCCCAAGCTCCAAATGCCGATGCAGCCCAGCAAGCACCTTATCTGCAGCCTGTGAGGCCCTGAGCAGGGAATCCAGCAAAGGGGGGCCCGGACTCGGGACCCAGAGAAATGTATTGTTTCCAGGTGCTGCAGAAATGTGTGGCCATCATTAGGCCTCAGTGAAGAACGAACATGCTGTCTCTTGGGTCACTGCAATTCTCACCTGAGTTACCAGGATTTTGCCACTCAAGAACGCTTATCTTCTTCAGCTACTTTGCTGATAGTCTGTACTTGTGTATATACTGAAAAGAAAAGCTGACAATCAAAATATAGATCTGTCCTGAGATTGGTTTGCATCCTGGGGAATTCATTCATAAGACAGTGTCAGGAAAATATCAGAGACTAAATAAAAAATTATGAAATCTGAGCATAACCAGGTGAAAAAAAAACATTATCTGAGAGGACGTAAACAATAACAAAAACACATATCACAGAACGCTAACGCTGAAGAGACTTCTGGAGACGTTACACGGGCAGTAACGACGAGTCAGTTACAGGACGAATTCACTCTATGGTGAATGGCTGGGCCTCGCGCAGGTGATCAGGTCATGAGGGTGGGGCCCTCGTGAGTGGGATTAGCGCCCTTGTAAGGGAGACCCTCCAAGAGCTCTTGGTCTTTCCACCAAGCGAGGACACAATGAGCAGAGGCCCATCTGGGAAACAGGAAGTGGATCTTCACGAGATACGGAATCTGCCAGCGCCTTGATTTCAGCCTTCCCTCCTCCCGAGCTGCAAGGACAGAATGCCTAGCTGCCCCGTCTGGGCTACGTTGTCACAGCAGCCTGAAATGACACACACCACCCCGGCTCCATTCTCTTTTTCCGTCAGGTTGGGTGCTTAGAAATAAGTAAAGTCTAACGGGCTCTTAGCATCGGTACTTTTTGACATTGGGGGCCAGATGATCCTCGTTCTGAGGCTGACCCGGACGCCGTGGGACGCTGACCAGCCTCCCTGGCCTCTGCCCGCTGCAGGCCAGCACAACCCCCTCCCCCAGAGTTGTGATGATCAAAAACGTTGCCAGACGTTGCCAAATGTCCCAAATGGCAAAACTGCTGGTTTTCTCTGGAGAAGAAAAATCAGCATCTTGCGTCTGAGAGGAACTGCATTTACAAAAACGCAGGGCCATGTGGGGGCAGCTCACAGATGCTGCTTATGACACAGCCAGGCTACTAAAAGTGATCATTTAAAATGCACCATAAGAGCCAGGCTTTTCCAGATAGCCCGTGTCAAATCTTTCTACAAAATTATCAGCAGTTTCATTAGAAAATTCCGATTTCTTTCTTCAGCATCCAGATCCGTTTTGTTTTCTAAGGAGAAAAGGTCCCAGCACCCCAAGAGCCAGGTTCTCCTTCGCCAGCCACGAGTGTCTGCAATGAGCCCAGGTGTCTGCACGGCGTTCACGCAGGATTCTGGAGCCTCCTCAACACACCAAGGATGGGGGACTGCTTTGTTCCTCTTTTCCTTTACGCACCATCATTTCCTGCAGCTAGGAAACTTCTGCTTCAGCTCTGGCTCTCCTGTTTCCTGATCATAGACTGAGGTTCTCTCTAAATTTATAAGTTAGGATACGCTTCTCCCAGTATACTGTTCACTTTTTAAAGGCTTTTTGATTTTTTTTTTAAAGATTTTATTTATTTATTTGACAGAGATAGAGACAGCAGCGAGAGAGGGAACACAGGCAGGGGGAGTGGGAGAGGAAGAAGCAGGCTCATAGCGGAGGAGCCTGATGTGGGGCTCGATCCCACAATGCCGGGATCACGCCCTGAGCCGAAGGCAGACGCTTAACCGCTGTGCCACCCAGGCGCCCCTTAAAGGCTTTTTGATTTGAACGCAGCGGAGAAAAGAAAACAGAAACCAGCCTTGGCCTGCAAGAGAACCAGGTGAAATGTCATCTGGTCCACAACTCTCGTCCTATGTCCCCCTGGCTGTTCTACGTCAATGACATCGTTTAATTTTTGAAAACAGAGTAATTGGATCACACCTCCCCCACAACTGAACAACTTCTTAACTAGCTTTTAAAGGATTATTTTTTTTAAGACCTAATTCCAGGGGGCCAGGCAGCCTCAGTCAGTGGAGCCTCTAACTCGATTTCGGCTCCAGTCATGATCTGGGCCATGAGATTGAGCCCCATGTCCAGCTCGTGCTCAGCAAGAAGTCTCCCTGAATTTCCTTCCCTCTGCCCTTGGCCCCTCCTCAGGCACACATGTGCGCGAGTGCTCTCTCTAAAATAAATACATAAATCTTTTAGAAAAATAATAAAGGGGCGCCTGGGTGACTCAGTTGGTGAAGCGTCTGCCTTCGGCTGAAATCATGATCTCAGGGTCCTGGGATCGAGCCCTGCGTCAGGCTCCCTGCTTGGCGGGGAGCCTGCTTCTCCATCTCCCCGCTGCTGGTGGTCTCTCTCTCGATCTCGCTCTCTCTCAAATAAATATGTAAAATCTTTAAAATAACTAAATAAATATAAAACCTAACTCAAAAAAAAAAAGGGGATTTACAGTAACCAGTGAAGGAAATGCATTTACAATATACGTGTATATTTTTAGACTGTTTCAACACAAACACGAGAACATTCTTTGAACTAACAACAATACATTTTTTTTAAAAAGATTTTATTTATTTATTCAACAGAGATAGAGACAGCCAGAGAGAGAGGGAACACAAGCAGGGGGAGTGGGAGAGGAAGAAGCAGGCTCATAGCAGAGGAGCCTGATGTGGGGCTCGATCCCAGAACGCCGGGATCACGCCCTGAGCCGAAGGCAGACACTTAACCACTGTGCCACCCAGGCGCCCCTAACAGCAATACTTAATCCATTTCAACTCCTTGGGGTTTTTTTTTTTTCTTGCACGATTTTATTTATTTATATGAGACAGAGAGCACGAGCAGAGGAGAGGGGCAGAGGGAGAAGCAGATTCCCCGCTGAGCAGCGAGCCCAACATGGAGCTGAATCCCAGGACCCTGGGATCATGAGCTGAGCCAAATGCAGACGCCCAACCGCTCAACCGACTGAGCCACCCAGGCACCCCTCATCTCACTGGGTTTGATTGCACTGCAGTCAGGAGAAACCCACAACAGTTCACAGGGTGTTTACAGTTGCAACACCTCTAAGCAACCTGCTTGAAAGCGGTGGTGGTGGTGGGTCTGATGGGTCCACTTTACTTTTTTGACACCAGTGAGTAAAATGGCTGATCTCTGCTTGGCAAAAGTTACCAACGTCCCCTCATAAGCGTGGGAAGTGAAGTTCCCTATCCTGTTTCCTCCACGACCAGACCTAAATTTCACAGGATGGGAGGAGAAAACGATGGATTTCCACCCAGGGTTGTGCTGTGCAACTGAGTGTAGAGAAGCACACTGGTATTCGTGGCACTGAAAGGTCTCCGAGGGCAGCAGCGGTCAGCGGGGAGGGGAGGGAGTCCCCACTCAGCGTGTCTGGTTGGAGCGTCTGCAAGGACATTCCGCCTCTCCGGTCATCTGCCACTTCTGAGTCTGTCCGCGAGCCAAGGCCGAAGGAAGGTGCCCCCGTGCTCGTCTTTACCATAACCGGTCATGAAATATCACGTCGACAGGAGGAGTTCCGACGGTCGTGTTACTTCTCAAGCCCCCCACTCCTGCCTCTGCTTAAAGATGAAACAGCTCTTACTGATGGAAAAGAGAAAGTCAGGCAAGGCTGTGAATCCCTGAGCGTGGGCTGCTCTGTGTCTGTCCACGTTCTACTCGGGGACAGGACAGCCAGGGTTCTCTACATCACACAAACAAAAGTCACATTTCCATGAACATTTCCACTCCGTCTCTCGCTCTTTTGTTTTGAATGTGGTAAACAGAACATATAACTTACACTCATAAGCCCTTCAGTGTACAACTCGTTAAAGACATTCATACTGTTGTACAACGATCCCCACCGTTCATTTCCAGAACCTTCTCATCTTCTCAAACTGGAACTCCATTAAACACTAACCCCCCACTTCCCCCATCCCCTGGTCCCTGGCACCCTCTGTTCAGTCTACTTTTCATCTCTATGATTTGGGATTCCTCCAGGGAACTCCTCAGTCTGATTTTTAATTTATACGCTTCATGTCAAGAAAATGGGACAACGTGAAATGACCAACGGTTTGATTTTAAGGGGCAGCATACTGGGGCCACAGGACATTTCTCTTGGGTCCTCATGACCTCTCATGTCCCCTTTCCAGAGAGTCCTTTCCTGCAGATGCTTGGCAGACGCACTCGGCCACCGTCCCCGCCCGATGAGGTTCTGGGCTTCACACTCAATAGGCCGATTCATCGTGGCCCGTGTGCACCAGTCCCTGTTTTGAAGGCCTTTCTCGCCACTCAATAGCCGAAATAACAACCCCACAGTAAAGAGTGAGTTCCCTAACTTCACCTCACCCTGCCTTCCCTCCAGTAAAGACTCAGATATTTGAAATGAGAACACAGGCCAGGCACACCGGACACGGGGAGGCTGACGTGGGTCTGTTCAGAGGCGCCGCAGGGCTGCCAATCCCATCACGGCCCTAACTCTGGCTGCGTGCTTTACCGAGCTCTCAGCACCGTGCACTATTTCCAACAAAGTCCTCTTAGGAAAGCAAGCGTGTGGGGAGAATGAGGTATGAGGAGGTAATGGAGCAATTACCGAGTATCTCCTAGATTCAAGGCATGGTGTTTTGGCAATACTAGGAATTAAACACATTCATACGCACACTGACACACGCACGCACTCACGCACACCTCTTCCTTTAAGCTGTTTAGTAAGATCTCTATGCAAATAATGAAAGGCGCCAACACTTAAGCCCCCCCATAAGCCACACAAAGTATTACGGGGAGTGGGGGGCCGGGTTCCAAGGAGGGAAACTTTGGAAGAGGGGGAGCGTAAATTCCTGCTGATGAAGACAGCATCTGGGGAGGATGATGGGAACAGGGAGACAGAAAAGCAGTACAGGAGCCGTGTGTGGTGTGTGTGTGTGTGTGTGTGTGTGTGTTGTATGAGTGTATGACTGTGTGTGTATGTGTGTGAGTGTGGGGGGGGCTGCTGTGTAAAGAACAATTTGACCTTGTACGACGTACCAGACGCTGCCCTGGACCCAGGGCAGGAAGAACTCCGTCTGTGCTACGGTTTGCTGTGAAACGCCGTTAACGTCTATCATGTGAGGCAAGCTGGCCTGTGTCCTGTCTTCATTCTGGAAGAAGGATTTTCGCAGGCACATGCCTGCGCTGGCTACAACCGTCAGGGTACAAATGTGTGGGATTCAGGGCGCCTGGGAACTAAGAGCCAGTCAGTCTGACTTTTCATCATACCCCCAACCCCTTTCTAGCTCCAGGTTGGCGGGCAGGTTACGTGACTCAGCTTCTCATCTCCTAACGTTGGATCACGACAGCCCTACGCCCGGGAGAGGCTGTGAGAATTCAGCGTTTGTACAGAAATTCTCAGAGCAGGGCCTCAGGCACAGCAGAGATCCACGACTTGCTAACTACTCCTCGTATTTGGCCGACGGTGCACGTCCCCAAAGAGAGTGAAGCAAGCCTTCTGGAGGCATCGGAGGGACACAACACCCTCAGCAAACGGGCTCGGGGCTGGTCCCCTGGGAACGGTTCCTCGGTGGTCTGCAAACACGCCAGCAGCACGTGTAAACCCGTCAAAGCCAGCACCATCCGGAGACACCACATCTAGTGGGTTTCCAGAACGGCATCCGTGCCCAACTCCAGTTCTGAGAACTCCAGTGCTGCTTCCCAACCTCTCCAGTTCCAGGATAAAAGACAGCTGTGGTGGCACCAGGACACCGTCCTTGGCCTCAAACAGATGGGAAACAACAACAAAAAACAAAAACCCAAACAGGTTCTTAATGAGTGCACACGCGTGTCCTTTCTGGCCTGACCCAGTTGTGATCTGAGACACCTGCCATCAGGTTGATCTGAGGTCTTCAGTGGGAGGGAAGGGGAGAAGCACCCCCCCCACAGCGAAGGAAAGCCACAACATCCCCTCCTGGAGCTGCCTGAAGACGTGGGGGCAGCGGGCCAAGGGCTGAGCACGTGTGCACAGCGCCCCGCCGAACAGAAGCGTTCCAGGACACTCGGGCACTTGGGGTTGAAGCCGCGGAGAAGCGGAAGATGAGTTATTTATAGTATTGCTTTTTGCAACTGCATCTCGAGGTGGCAGAAAGTCCTATTAATCACGGTTCCCTTCCCAAATCAGTGCAAAGTTCAGTCACAGAGAAATGTCGCTGAAGGGTTTCATTCGATTTAGCACGTACTTACGGGGTTTTCTAGGCTAGCATTCTCCAGGAAGGGAGGGGATCGCCCCAAAACAACAGAGTCTGAATGGCCATTTAATTACCTTAAACGTCGTAACCCCAAGAGACCTACTTGGGAGTTGGCGCGGAAGGGAAAGGCAGAAAGGGCCCGAGTCTTGCCAACAGGAGGGGGCCTTGTCCCGAAACAGTGAGCAGAGCACACAGGATTAAAGGAGGAGAACAGTGCTCGTCCAGCATCATTAGCGGGAAAAGCTTCTCTTCTAACAATCTGCCCCATTGTGAAATCGTCTCCTGAACTCTTTTAAAGCAGCCCTTTCCTCTGGGGATGGAAGAAAGTTTGTCTGATTTCTCGTCCCTCCTCGCCCGCTGGCGTTGACGCTGGAAGAATCCATGGCTTAAAGTAATCTTCTGGAAAAGGCTCAGCTCTCTGCGACTTGTCTCCATGCCGCCTGAGGACCGAGAGCCAGAGCAGCTGGAAAATCTGCTCGAAATGACCTCATCCCACAAAAGGCACTTCCTGCGTTTCTCCGTGGACGTTCTGACTCGAGTGTCGTGGGTCCTACCCTCCCTGTTTGTTTCCCTTGCGATGTGTTTCTCTCTTTCAACGGAACGAGGTTTATTTTTTTACACAATCAGTGGTCAGCTGAAGATGAAATTTTTAATGCGTGTAATAACACTTCCATACCGTCCTTCTCTAAAATCTGCTTGGGGACCAGCTTACGTTGGAGGTGAAAGAGGCTCGCTTTATCACTTTGCATTATCTCTTTCTCCTACGTAAGTGTCATTAAGACAACATGTAGCTATGCAAACACTTTGCTGTTCAATGACGGCATGATTCAATAAATTATGGCATTTACAGTTTGACCCCGATTACGGGAAGATATACACGTGGAAAATACTGGGAGGAAAACACATGAAAACATGAACGGGGTTTCACGCTGGTTGCTTACTTTCTTGGACTTTCCGTCATTTACCACTGAGTAGATGTCTTTATTTTACAGTAAGAAAAGACACCCCCCAAAGATAAGATTTCCACTAAACTTATTTATTTACTTGCAGTCAGATGGCCCAAAATTATAAATATAATCAAACAACTATTATTTTATTACTAGAGTCTTAGCAACAGTACTACCATTTAAAATATGGGAATAAACCAGTAGAATAAGATGGAGTCCTTGAAAGAGTATTTCATGACCAGGGAAACGTCCATGATACAGTGTTATGTAGGAAAATAAGTAGGTTTCAAGATGGAACGTGCACGATGCCAAATTTTGTTTTGCATACACACACAGACACACACACAGACACACACACACACACACAGACACACACACACATACACACACACGGAAGATAACCCTCCGAAAAGTCTCCCATCTACTTCTGGGGGTGGAATTTCGCTAGAGTTCTCTCTCCGTGTGTGCTTTTCCTATTTTCCAAATCTTCTCCTATGAACGTGAACTGTTTTCACATTCATTAAAATGTAATTAAAACCTGGCAGTGTCTCCAGAAATAATCTGCATGAGAACGACTCAGCGCTTCTAAGGAGGAAATGAGGCTACAGGGCTGGAGAGCAGAGGAGGGGCTCGTGTTAGGAAAATAAAGCCGCTCTTCACGGAAGAAAAAACATCCCCAGGGTGAGGCATTCAGAAAGGGTCCTTTCTGCGCTTGGCCGCCCTTCTGGGTTAATTCATGGCTGGCTGGGGGCCTTCATCCAAAGCCCTTGTGCACATCAATGGCCGATGCTGACGTGACAGGAAAGGCGTCCGGTCCCTGGGGTTACCTCCAAAACCGCCTGCGTGCCTCCCAAGTGGCCACAGAGTCCTCTCTCCAACTGTGCAAACTGGCCACCCTGTTCACTGACACGTCTGGGCCCATCCACGGGGAAGACCCAGAAGGAAGCCTTCCTAAAAGTGCTCAAGCTAGTAACAGCAAACCGCTGCTCAGACAGGCTGCGTCACAAGAGCCAGACGATGTACGCACAAAGAGCATGACTGTCCTTTCCTCGTCCCCTCCCCTCTACACACTGCAGTGCAAGCTCATGCGCCCCAGACTGCAAAGCAGACCGCCTTGGAGACACGGCCAGTTACGGCCTCCGCAGAACAGTACTGCTTTTCCCATGACGTTGGTTTGAGCTAATACTTCCAGTGCATCGGTAAATCAATGTACAGATTCAATTATCTTTAAGACGGAAAAATTGGAAACAGCTTGTCCACAACGTACATGAGGCCCTCCCACGAACTTGAGGAAGACGCGCGGGCTGGCGATGCAGTGTCTGAGACACTGTGTTGTCTTCACAGACAGCACTGGTTGATGCTTCAATTTAAATGAATAAGAAAAACACCTTTTAAAACAACACTTGAAGGGACGCCTGGGTGGCTCAGTCGGTTAAGCGTTAAGCACCTGCCTTCGGCTCAGGTCATGATCCCAGGTCCTTGGTTCCCTGATCCGCGGGGACTCTGCTTCTCCCTCTCCCTCTGCCCCACTCGTGCTCTCTCTCGCTCGCTAACTCTCTCTCAAATGAAATCTTAAAAAAAGAAAATACTTAAATATTAAGAACCTCAGTATCAGATGAGAGTCCAGGGCCCTCTTATTTATGTCAGCAAATGCAGGAACTCAGTTTTATCATCAAATGCTCAGCAGCTTACATGTCATTTCACCACAAGGCTGGTGAGACTTACCATACAGAACAAAATACCGACAGCGGTAGTGAGTGGGCTCTGCCAATCTTGGTGCTCCTGACACGCGGCACCAGCTACATCCCGGCGGCGGGGCGTCCTGTGCACCGTAGGACGCGGAGCAGCATCCTGGCCTCTGCCCCCCAGACGCCAGCAGCACCCGTCCCCCTACAAACTGCGTCCAGACATGGCCGAATGTCCCCTGGGAAGGGGTGAGGGCTTGCCCCTGACTGAGAACCCTTAGTTAAAGCGGGTACACAAGTCCAGGACCGCTGCTCATGACAGGGCAGGACAGCCCTCAAATTCCTACAACTCGTAGCTCCCTGAACATCCGCAGGGCCTTTGCCAAGTAACCACGGTTTGGATTCTGTCGTAATCACATCATGGGCCTCGCAGAGCTATACCCCAAGATGCCCTCCAATTCACAAAGCCAAGTTCGGGGAGGCAGAGACAAACAGGTGCGTTCCTCTAGTGAGAGTCAGCAGACGGTGGCCTGGGGCCAAACCCCTCTTGCTACTTCCCCTCGTCAGGCCTGCGAGCTAGGACTAGTCTTTATATTTTTAAATGGTTGAAAAAGAAAATCAAAAGAATCCTATTTCATGACTCATGAAACCGATCTGCCATTCAAATTCCAGTGTCCGTCAATAAAGTTTTATTGGCACTCACCCGTGTCCACTCATTTACGTACGATGGACGGCTGTTTCTACACGAGAGCGGCAGAGCCGAGCGGCTGTAACAGAGGCCGGCTGGCCCACGAAGCCTCAGTGACTTACTCTCCGGCCTGTGACAGAAAATGCTGCCCTTGCTCTGGTTCTGCCAGCCCTACCGAAGCGTGTCCCGTTTCTACACTGGACAACCGTCTGCCTTGTCTGTCCGCAGCGTGAAGCCGCCCGCCCGCTGACCTGCAGGGCATGCCCCAACGTGCGCACGTCCTCAGGAACAAAGCAGCCCCTGAACCCTGAGAGCAGGAAACACCACCGCCACGCTCTGCCGTGGCTCAAAGCCCAAGCTCCAAAGTCATCTCTAAAGCTCCACACCAGCGCCTCCCACACAGTAGGAATTCAACGTGTGCTCCACTCAATGGAAGCTTCTGTTCCCTCCGTACTGAGTGAACTCCCAGCCGAAACACCGAGGACCGACAGCCCTCTCCCGTCGTCCCTCTGACTTTCGGAAGATGGTTCAACTCCATTTCAAAAAGTACGGACTGATGAAAAAGCCTGGCAGCTCAGTAAACGTGAAACACAGTCACCATGCAGCCCATCACTGCTACTCCCTGACATAGACCCAACACAAATGGAGAAGACGTCTGCACAGAAACCTGTACACAACGTTCAGAACAGCAGTAATATGAATAATGATGGTTCATAATAACCGAAAGGTAAACACAACGCAAACGTCCACCAACTGATGAGCGATCTGCAACAGAATGTGGTAAACCATACAATGGAGTATTACTCAGCCACAGAGAAGATTCAGGCTACAACACGGATGACTCTTGAAAATACTATGTTAAAGCCAGTCACAAACTCAGCTACATTCACATTTTGCAAATTTTTGTTTTTATTAGCAAACTACATTTTTCAAATACTTCCGTAAAATACCAAGATTCTTATACATTACTTTGCTATTTTTACATACTTGGGTGTTTTTTTTTGGGGGGGGAGACAGAGAGAGAACCTTAAGCTAGGCTCCACACCCAGCACAGAGCCCCATGCAGGGCTCGATCGCACAACCCTGAGATCATGACCTGGGCCAAAAGCAAGAGTCAGACGCTTAACTGACTGAGCCACCCAGCTGCCCCTTTACGTACTTGGTTTTAAACAAAAATACCTCAAGATTCTTACTGTAGTTAAATGTAGGCCTATCACTTTAGTCCTGATTGAACTTTTTAAAGCAATAAGCAAAATTCTTCCCCAAATTTCCATCGTTATGTTTTTTAAAATTATGAAGGCTCTATAGGGTTTTTTTTTTCCCCCTAAAAAAAAAAAAAATGAAGACAAAAATAGGAAACAAACTGAGGGTTGCCGGGGGGAGGGGGTGGGTGGGTCAGGGGATGGGGTAACTGGGTGATGGACATTAAGGAGGGCACGTGATGTAATGAGCACTGGGTGTAATATAAGACTGATGAGTCACTGACATCTACCTCTGAAACCAATAATACTTCTATGTTCATTAACTGAACATAGAACGAAAATAAAAAATAAAAAAAAAAGGAAAAGGCAACCAAATTGATAAAGAAAAAAAATACAAATACAAAAAGTAAATAATGAAATCAGACCCTAAAATCCCATGTCTTGGCACCTGTTGGATTTGCTCTTCTGGAAACTTTATCATCTCCTAGCTCTGTAACAGGTGTAATGATCTACCTGTTGTTTTAATTAAGTTTCAGGGTTAATTAGCCAATCGGTTTGCAGATACACACAAACTGCATTACGAAACTAATAAAGCACAGGGACCGTGGCTGCCTCAGTCAGTAGGGCACACAACCCTTGATCACAGGGTTCTAAGTTCAAACCCCACGCTGGGTGTAGAGACTTGTAAAAAAAAAAAAAAAATTAAATATTAAAAATTTTAAAAATAAACTAATAAACTACAGAATTAAGTTACAAGAGATAAAATCTATACTCATGCGTCTAATCATAATTAATGTTTCGGCTTAATTTTAATACACAATGTTGACAAGATTTGGTGTTAGAAGGTGTCATCCTCTCCTGGTAAGACCCAGAAAAGTTTGTAATAACTGGTTCAGTATCCACAATTCTTGGAAGGCAATAAAAGGTGAATTCATCATTTAGAATTACCTATACAGAGCCCATAATGACTTCACGGTGTCCTACCTACCACCTGCAATTTCGGCAACGGCAAAGGCCCGCAACTTGAAAAAAGCTCTTTTAAAACAGAAGATGTTCGGTTTGGGCAAAACGCACTTCCACTTCTCCACGGGATTTCAGCTCAAGGACCAAGATGCAACAGCAGGTTGGGCCGCTTACCTTTATGGTGACTTCATGTGTAGACCTTTGAACCAGTGAGCGCCCCAGCATCCGATCATAGAAACTGCAAAGTGTCTGCCAGGAGCCGGCTGGTGAGAAACGAGGAGATACGAAGAAAAAACTTAAAATTCTTTGGGAAGTATTCACCTCTAGCCTCTCCCATTTCGTGGTTTTTTTTTCCTTTTCAAATCGGTGGCATTGTTTCCCTTTATCATCTCAACTCAAATGTCACTCATTTTATGACGTCACAATCTCTGTCTTACACTTGAACGCAGACACTGCAGGTTGGCTTGCAAAGTGAAAGGCGAGAAAGGAGGGAGGCCAGCCCGTACCGTCGTATGTGTCGAAATCCCGAAAGGGAAGAGTCTCAAAGTAAATAAAATTAATTTTAGTTCAGATATTGCTACTGCTATCGTTTAATGATCATCAGAGCCTATCCAAAATGCTTTTGTTTTCGGGACCATGTCCTCTGCAACCAAGAAACTAAACTACACATACCTCTAAGGGAAGAAACCACGCTTTAAGGAAATTTTATAGACATTACTTGGGCTAATGTTTATGACGATATTGCATGCATGTCCACGTGTATATACACACCTTGCTATATTCTGTGCTCATAAACACACAGAAACAGCGTCAGAATCTTTTTTTTCCCTTTCGGCTTCCCCAAAATAAAGCAAAGGAAAGGCACTAGACTCACTATGGTTCCACTTACCCATTGGTGTTGTCATGCATCTCAATTTCACGAGCGTTCCCCCATGTGCACTTCTGAAGAAGCCAGATCTGTAAGCTCCTAAGTTAACCTTCGCATCGAAAACGTGTTTCTACTTTTCGGCCAGTATAAACACTAAGCAATCAACTAGCATTGACTTAACAGTAATTACCTTCTTCCTCATAAAACTTCCTTGGTTATGAATGAATCCAGCGTCCTACATTTAAATTATCTAATATTGTCTATAAGCTCAAAATCTAAGGAAATGAACTGCCTGCCATCTTCTCTCAATTCTTGTTTAATCATAAGCGATAAGAAGGTGCCAGGGTTAATATAATTCAAATTCACGAGTGAAGCTTATGAATAAAGCTGTTTCTTATTAAGTGAATGCAGACCCTCATGAAATGTTTTAAGGAAATTCAAGGAAATTATCCCCAATGAGTCATGTTTATAGCTACACTGCTCAAAGAAAGGCAGTTGAAAAGATTTTACAGGTAGGTTCATAGGCGCTTAAGTTTCATTACAGTACATTTTTTTAAAAACACCATAAGGATATGTAAGATATAAGTAATAACCAGGGCAATTTTTAAAAATCTACCATTGAAGAAAAAGAAACTATTCACCAGAGGGAAGCAGGCATAAAGGAATATTGATTTTGCTCATAAAATAAAAATACATTTTGTAATGAAAAAAATTCTGTAGTAGAGATAAAATAGGACAATACTCCTCACAGTACCTGAAGCAGAAAGCAAATTACTATTTTCGGGATTGAGTTGTAAATTACCACGGGGGGGAAAAAACAGCCTTATGATGAAATCGCTAAATACCATGAAGTATCAAAATATGAGCAGATGTCACCACAATAAGCCCCAAATTGCTTCGAAATTAAAACACTAAAATCCATAATAATTCAATAAGTAATTAATATATAAACAGCTCCTATTACAAGCTGTTCAGAAAAACCTTTAGAATCAAATTCTTATTTTGTGGTCCAAAACAGATGGTAACTCTTGGAATTGAAGATTATCTTTTATATATGTTGTTAAACTCAGGAAGTGTAATTAACATCATCTGTGTGTTATAAACACACAAAAACGGGAAAATAGGACTGGTTACCAACACTCTTCCGCTTATGAAACATGTCAAAATTAGTTTATTGATAGAAACAATAAATCTGATCTTCCAATACTTAATTGTAACTGATTTTCCCACGATCAGTACCCAGAACCACCACCAGTGAGCAGTACTGGCAAGAACGTTCACGTACTGCGAGGTATTGGTGTGAAATGCCAATGCATTCACAAATGCAATATGTTCTTTATTCTCAAAGGTAATAATGAATATAAAAAGGACTTTGTCACAACTTCCTGGTTGCTCCTCAGCTCTAGGTAAGGCACAGTGTAGACCTGTCCCGGCAGTCCCTCCACGGGGGAGGTACAGGGCCCTGACAACACTCGCCATGTTGTGCAAACATCCCCTCTGTCAAGTCCCAAAACATTTCCGTCATTCCAAAAGGAAACCTTGTACCCAATTAAGCAGTGACTGCTCATTCCCTCTGCCGGCGGCCCTGGCAACTGCCAGTCTACGTTCTCTCTGGATTTGCCTATTCTGAACACGACACGACAGTGGAAGCATCCGATAGCTTTTGTGACTGGCCGCTTTCACGAAGCAAAATGCTTTCAAGGTTCCGCCACGATAAGGCGCGTCTCGGCACTCATTCCTTTTCGCGGCTGAATACTGTTCCACCGTATGGATGAACTACACTTGGTCCATCCATCAGATGCGGGGCGTTCTGGCTTGCGTTCACTTTCTGCCCATCGTGACTGGGGCTGCTATGAACACTCGTGCACAAGTCTGCGTTGAGCCCCCATTTTCCATCCCTTGGGGCGTACCCCCTTGCAGGGGAACTGCCCTACATCAGTTTGCTTTGATCCTCCTTCGTGGAAGCCTCATCCTCTCCAGGACTGACAGATGCAGACGGGACAGGCAGAGAGATCTGCGCAGGGAACAGACGTACAGGAGGGAGCCAGGGAACCTGCCTGCCTAAGAGCTCCAGCAGGCAAAGGACAGACAGCTAGAGCTCTGCACAGCGAGCACCAAGAAGAAGAAGAATTCTCTCTCTCTACGTGGAGCGAAGCAAACTGCTCTCCCACTCAGGAGCTCCTCAAAGTGTATCAGGCAACCAGAGAACCTGGACTGGTTTTGTTTTGCCCTTGCCGCCCTTTCCCACCTCCCCAGGCTTAGCACCAAAGTTCTGAGTTCAGGGCTGCTCACATTTCCGCTTCGATTCATCAGGGGCAGTTGAGTTTGACAACGGTTGTCCACGTACCTTCTTAAACGTAATACTAAAATTTAATACTGATCCATGCATGTGATACCTAATAAAAGCGTGCAATTATCACAGGGCATCTGCATTGTAACACACTGCTTTCAGCCAGCGCCGACGGCGCCTTCCACCCCAGGATCTATTAGGCACGGTCTGGAGACATTTTTGGCCGTTACACCTGGAGGAGGGGGTCCAATGGCAACTAGTGGGGAGAGACCAGGGAGGCCACTAAACATCCTACACCTCCCAGGACAGCCTCCCCACAAGAAAGACGGATCCGCCCCCAAAATGTCCAAATGCTAAGGTTAAGAAACTTTATTTTCACAGAACAGGTTTTAGATTAAGTTCTTCATGACTTCTGATTTGTACTATGAAATATCAGAAGGTGAAAGAACACTTTCACGCCGGTCTTAGATTCAGAAGTTAGAGTCTAGGGGGTGCTTCCGTAGACTGCCATAATGCTTCCTTCGTCATTGCCCCAATTTTTTAAAACCAATAGTCCACATGAATCATTAAGTCAAACGGACAAACATACGTTTTCACTGATCATAAATTAAATGCTTAACTATATAAATACTAATTCTATTTCCTGGTAGACTAGAATCCCAGTGCTTTAAACTCACGTCATCCTTTATTAAACAATGAAAGGAGCCTGCCAACCAGACCCTCATGCTGCGTCTTCACCGCTGGACCCCAGGCCACACCAATCACTGCGTCACACCAGGTGATCTCACACAATAAATCGTCATTCTGCTGTCAGGATTGGCTCACGGCTCTGAGCCGTAGGCAGCAGGAATTCTGGGAACACCGTCTTCGTGGGGCTTCACTTCCGGCAGGCTCCTTCACGCACACAGGTGTCCCAGGGGTGAGGACGCCTCACGGTCACTCTGCCGTGGTTTGCCCGACTCTCTCAAAGTCCGCTCTGAACGGCTTTCCAACAATATGTTGAAATTCAAAAGACGATTTTCTGATTGACTCAACACATCGGTCACTAGACATTCCAATTAATTGAGGTTTTGCTGTTGGAAGGCTGTGCGCTCTCCAAGAGAAATATAAAAACACACTTTTCAGATGTTGGAAGCTAGAAATCTAAAGATGACAGTGCTTGACTAAAACGAACACAAGTGTGCCAAGATGGTAATGACTTACAAAAATAAACATCACTTTTAATATTATAATAGTATCGAGAAATAGGGCAGTTCCAGATAAGCCTTTATCCACTGGGAATTAATCAGGCCATCATCCTCATTTCTCCTTTTACTCACTGAACTGGGCAAATGGGTACTGCAAAGTGAAAAGTCACAATGCATGAATTATCTCCTCATATCTTATCTCATCTTTAAAAAAAAAAAACCCTCACTTTTGGAATACACTTAATTTAGGTGAACTAATTCTTGCCCCTGTAGTAAACATGTGCCCTATTTATATATAAGGCAAAAGAGACAACATCGATGGAACCCCTTCCCTTTTAAAGTTACGCTTTTGACCCAGGAAAAATGTTTTTGTATTGTTAATGATAAAAGATACTAATTTTGTACACAAATTCCAAGGGCCTAACCTTTGATGTTCTTTAAATATAAGCTTATATGTCATAAACATATAAATTAAAAACAAGGAACATCTTAAAACATTTTTATTTTAAAAACAGTCTGCACGGTCAGGGCACCTGGGTGGCTCAGCTGTTTAAGCGTCTGCCTTCAGCTCAGGTCATGATCCCGGGGTCCTAGGACCGAGCCCTGCATCGGGCTCCCTGCTCAGCAGGGAGTCTGCCTCTCTCTCTCTCTCTCTCTCTCTGTCCCTCCCCCCAGTCGTTCTTGTTCTTCCTCTCTCCAATGAATTTAAAAAAATCTTTTTAAAAAGTCTGCATGGTCAGATGACAAAATTGTTGTCACTGTTGTTCAATGTCTATGGAAAACATTTAGTCCAAATGTTTTTGGAATTAACACTTTATGTATTGTTGGCCGTAGCACACGAACTCCTTTAGGGCACACGAACTAGACAATGGATTGTTACTGTGCCACCGTGAAAAAGTTTGGAAAAATGGCTACTGGTGAAGTGTGCCCATATAGCTGGCAGTCACACACAGAGAGTTATGGTGACACCTCTTTCACAAGTCATCCCGTTTGAACACTCTGCACACGACCAGGGATATGTCCAAGAGCTTTCTCTATCGCCCCATTCTCCATGGTCCAAGTAGACAGTATAGAGTTAGAAACCGTGCAAGACTAATAAACACTGACTTTCACATTGCCCAAACTTGGGGTGGGGTTCATTTTAGTATTTGTTCATAAAACGCCAGTCCTTAGATACGATAACATGTATTACTGAAAAAGCAAAGCTTGTAAGATCGAGTAAGTTTGGGAAATTCTAGGTTAAAAAAGGTAAAACAGATCCATGAAGCTGAACAAACCCCAAGCAGGATAAACACCAGAGAAAACCCTAATAAGACACAATCAATTTCCTGAAAACCAGCAGTAAAAAGAAACTCTTAAAAGCAGCCAGAGAAAAACACAAATTACACCCAGAGGGAAAGTTAACAAAACCCACAAACTTCTTGTCAAAAACGATGTAAGCCAGAAGACAATGGAATGAAATCTTTAGAGAGCTCAAAGAATGTGTCAACTTAAAATTCTACTCCCAGACAGAAGAGCTTTCAAAAACAAACACTAAATAAAGACTCTTTAAGACAAACAAATGTGGAGACTCCAATGCCAACACGCCTGTCCTACAAGGAAAATTAATGGAAGTTCTTTAAGGGGAAAAATGAGGAGCTCAGACGGACCTCTNNNNATTCCTGCAAAGCCATGATGAGCGGCAGAAAGGGTAAACATGGCGGTAAAGAGAAAAACATTTTCTTCTCATTTTAAAATTTCTTTTACATATAATTGAGTGTTTAATGCAAAATTAGTAGCTGTTTTGTGGTTTCTTAAACATATAAAAGTACAATGTATGACAACAGTAGTACCAGGAAGTAGGAACGGAAAGAGAACAGACGTACACTGTTGTTAGGTCCTTACACAGGATGTGGTTAACAGACACCGATGCCGACTGTGACAAGTTAAAGAGCCTTATCGCAAGCTTTAGAAGAACACTAAAAATTGAGGCGCCTAGGTGGCTCAGTCAGTTGAGCATCGGACTGTTGATTTCAGCTCAGGTCAGGATCCCAGGGTCTTGGGATGGAGCCCTGAGTGGGGCTCCCAGCTTAGTGGGGACTCTGCTTCTCCCTCTCCCTGGGCCCCTCCCCACCCCCTGCTTGTCAGTGCACTCTCTCACAAGTAAATAAACAAAATCTTAAAAAAAAAAAAAACACTAAACATTAAAACAAAGAGGTACAGTTAATAAATTAATGGTAAAGTAGGATCAGAAAAAAATTCTTAATTTATGCAAACATATGCAGGAAGAAAGGAAAACAGAAACACAAGACGGTACAAATACAAAACAAATAGCCAGTGGTAAATGGTATAACCATTCTGATTAAAAGGCTGATTGCGGCACTGGACAAAAAAGCAAGATCGAACTACGCTGTTGATGACAAAGCCACTCTGGATAAGTATATATTCTGTCTATGAATGTAGGTATGCACGTATGTATATATGTTACACACATTGGCCGTGTATTATTGACACGTGTTGTCTTTGCCTGTACGTATTCTGCTCAATTTAACATTCTCCTTTGTGATTTCTTCCACTTCTTAAGTGCTTCATGAGTCTGGGGAAGACACATTAGAGGTGAAGAAAACATAAAGAAGAAAATTTAACATGGAGTGATTCCTGGACACGGACAGCACTCTGCCTTCAGTAAGGGATTCCTACGTGATGGTAACGCGACACAGTGCCCCTGGACTGTTGGAGGCGAGCCGCAGAGAGCCCGGACCCATCAGGATCCTCCGGAAGTCCGAGCGTCAGCACACAGAGGTTGCGTCCAGCATTTACGGAGGACACACACCTTGAGGTAATGGATTAAGGAACGGAATGCTGAGAAGTCACAACCTCTGCTCTTGAAGACCAGTTCAAGCGAAAGAAATGCTTTGATTGGGGTGGCAGACTTGGAAGAATGGGGCAGAAGTGGCCTTCCAGAAGGCACGGCAGCTCCACGCCCAACCAGTCCTGCTCCCCACTCTCCAACACGTGTTGGTCTCTAACCCCGGAGACCCTCCCACGCAAATCCATCTGAGAGTCTGCGTCCTGAGAAACCGTCTTGAAACAATGGCCGCACCAGCAGCCGGTACGATCTCATACAAAACTCGCCTGGGCTACCAAGTGCCTCTATCACAAACGCTCCCAACGCTTCCTTCTAAAATCACAGAAAATGATGCTTTGTATCTTTGACGGGAGAGCGTGCAAGCCAGCCATTTTAATAAATACACACGGGTACATGCGATGTGAATCTTACATGTAGAGAAACTCACAGGAACTCCCAAAGCACCAAAGATGCGATGTTCTCACTGTTCGCTATTACCTACGATGGGCTCCTCTGTTTACTCCCCTCCCCTTTTCAGAAATCGAGCTTAAGAGTTGGGAGACCTATCTGGACATGGCAACAGAGGGCAAATGCCAGGGCCATGAGCAGGGGTGAGCACACTTTTTCTTTAAAGAGCCAAAGAGTAAGCGTCTGGACTCTGCAGCCGTACCCTGTTAGAACTACTCAGCTCGGCCTGAAGCTCAAACGCAGGAACTGACAATACGCCAACAGGTAGGTGTGGGGCTATTTCAGTAAACTTGATCTACGAAAACAGGCTGTGGGCTGGGGTGGCCTCTGGGGCGTTACCGTGCTGGATTTATCAAGTTGTGCACACGTAACTCATTACTACATTTAAACAGACAACCTGAAATTGCATCAGGGTGACTTTACACAATCAACGTGCAAAGAAAAAAGTGCTCTGTTCCAGAAGTAAAGCAGGTGTGCGCTTTGTTACAGAGAATAACCACAGTGAAGGGGAAACAGCAGGACGGGCTTCTGGTCCCTGGGGCCTTCACGCAGCTGCCCCCAGGAGTCCTCTGGACAGTCGTGCAAATGTCACAGCACATTAACATGGGGCCTTCAGGATCCAAGTGCAGAAAGTTTCACTACAACTTCCCAGTTCTTTCATGGGTCCAGAAGTGTGAAATTGAACAGAACAATCGAATCAGTTTGGAAACGACATCCTTCATTTATTTTGCCTGTGAAAATTATTATATTGAAACAGAGTTCCGTTTTTAGAGTAGTGTTAGGTTCACAGCAGAAGCAAGCAGACGGTGCAGAGCTCTCCCATCGGCCCCCTGCGCACACTCCCGCACGGCCTCCCCATTCCCGACATCCCCCACCAGAGCGGACGTCGACAAACCTGCACTGTCACTACCACCTGAAGCCCCCAGTTTACTCCAGGGTTCACTCTGGGTGCTGCGCGCTCCACGGACTGAAGCAAACATACGGTGACAGGCACCCATCCCTACGGTCCCCCTACAAAATCCCGTGTTCTGCCTCCTCATCGCTTCTGCCCCCAACCCTGGGCAACCACTGATCTTTTTATGCTGTTTCCTTAATTTTTCCTGTTCCAGAATATTCCGGTGTTGGAGTCCTAGAGTACGCAGCCTTTTCAGATTAGCTTCTTTTCACTCAGTGATGTGCGTTCAAGGTTCTCCCCTATGTTCTCATGGCCTGATTCAAGCTCATTTCTCTTTAGCGCTGAATAACCGTCCGTCATTTGGACGGACCGCGGTTAATTTAACTGTTCACCGACTGAAAGACACCTCATCTTGGTTGCTTCCAGGTTTTGGCAACGAGGAATAAAGGTGCTATCAACATCTGTGTGCAGGCTTCTGTATGGAGAGAAGCTTTCAATTCCATCTTTTTAAAGTGCCATTAAAGGGGGCCTGGGTGGCTCAGTCAGTGAAGCGTCTGCCTTCGACTCAGGTCATGATCTCACGGTCCTGGGATCGAGTCCCGCATTGGGCTTGTTGCTCAGCAGGGAGCCTGCGTCTCCCTCTGCCTCTGCCTGCTGCTCCCCCTGCTTGTGCTCACGCTCTCCCTCTGTCAAGTGAATAAAATCTTTAAAAAATTTTTTTAAATAATAAATGACATTAAAATTATATAAGTAACACATGTTCACGGGAGAGATTTTAAGTGGTTCTCAACTGCAGGCAGTTCTGACCCCTGAGGGTCATCTGCCCCAAGGGCAATGTCTGCAGAGACTTCTGCTTGTCACCAGATGGGGGGGGGGAGGTGACAGTGCTATTAGCATCTAATGGGTAGAGGCCACGGATACCTTTCCACACCAACAGCACAGAAGACATCTCCCCTACGAGAAAGGATTATCTGGTTGCCAATGCCAACAGAGCCGAGGCTGGGCGATCCCTGTACGCAGGTAAAACGTCACCAGTCTTCCAAGTCACTCTGAGCTGCGGGCTCTCGGTGTGGAGGGAGTCTCTACTCTAAGCTGCTTCCGTGTGTTCTGATGTTTAACGCAAATATATTCTACAAAGTATAATCTCTTAATTCAGTAACGGGAGGCACGGATCAGCTGTTGCCATTATGGAAATTCCTGAGCAGCAAGGCTGGCTGTCCCCTCACCTATACAACATCACGTCCTGCCCCGCCCCCACGTGCAGAGTCCGTGTATCCTCTGTAAAGCCCCTCACGTCCATTATACAACACAGCAGCCCTCTTCATTAGTCCCGCTGTGTAGGTAAAAAGGCTGGGTTCTAGAGAGTTTAAGGGAATGGCCTAGACTACGTGCACAGCTCCCAAGTGGTAGATTTGAACCCCAACAAATTTGTTGGGGTTCTGGCTTTGATCTGAGTGCTCTTATCATTTCATATCACACCAATTCATACTTCACAGTAATTTGGATGGAAGGGAGGTAAGAATTTATTTGGCACGATGGAAATAAATAGGAATTTGCAGCTGATAACATAATTTATTGAAGGGAAGTGTTCCAAACACTATGAATAATTGATTTCGTACATGCAGCGTATCCATTATGTGTGATTAATTCGGTTCATCTTTAATACTCTGAGTTGATCTGAAATGGATTTAACCATTTACACTCTACCGACAAACAACTGGGTTCAACTCATTTTTGGATTTTCTGTGACACGTTATTTTTTCCGACCGACTCACATCAGGCTTTCCCAGCCAGGGAAACTCTGACACTCTCAGGTGTCTAGACCCCGGTAGCTGGAACGAGAGTGAGCCATCCTGGGCTCTGCGTTTTGCTCACTCTCTCTCGTTCTGCAAAATCCAGACTGACTAGAGTCTTCGACCAACACCGAATATCTTTTTTTTTTTTAATAGTTTTTTGCTATTTCTTTTTTTTTTTTTTTTTTAAGATTTTATTTATTTATTCGACAGAGATAGAGACAGCCAGCGAGAGAGGGAACACAAGCAGGGGGAGTGGGAGACGAAGAAGCAGGCTCATAGCGGAGGAGCCTGATGTGGGGCTCGATCCCAGAACGACGGGATCACGCCCTGAGCTGAAGGCAGACGCTTAACCGCTGTGCCACCCAGGCGCCCCAACACTGAATATTTTATTTATGGAGATCATTCCTTCACGGACGAGAGGTATTTATTCCTGTCACCAAGAAAGCAGCAGAGTGCACGGTCGGTTGAGGAAGTGAAACTGGAAAACAAGTTTCCTTTTGATCCACAGAATTCCAGCCTTCAGATGTAAGTGCCACGCCATCGCTACATGCCCTCATTCCCGTGACAACCGTTCCTCCGCTGCTCAATTGGTCTTTAACATGTAACGCTTCCCTATTCCATCACTGGTACTGGATACTGGCGAGGTCACGAGCAGCAATAATTATGAGAAAGGACTGTAAAATCAAGTGAAACACGTACGATGTCCCTCAGAAGTGTGCGTTCACATCAGGCCCAATTTCGCGTGTTTGTAGCTACCGACAACAAGTACTTTCCCATTTATATGAACATCGCTACCTCTAGGAACTGCAAGTCCTCCATCTACTTTCAGACCTTTCCTTTCTTACAATCTGACATTGCTCCCTCGACCCAGTGCAGGGGTGGATGCTGCCCAGGCAGGCCCGGAAGACCGGGACTCGAAAGGACACACAGTTTGGCTCTCTTGGACATGAGGACCAAATAGTTCCATCTTCTTCCTCCTCGATGTAATGGGGCTGAAGTGCAGGGACACCAGCTCATTCCCGTGCGTGACGGCTGCAAATGACAGTTCGTCGTATTCCATCCTCTGGGGAAACAAATACTTGAGGCGGTTTGCCTGAAGCACGACCAAGAACTCTGCCATCTCGTTCAAACGCACTCTGCAGTAACTCGTGGGAGGCAGGCCGGCAGGCACCACTGACATCCACAAGTGAAGGACACGGGACGCTGACAGAGAGCAGACCTCGTGCCCAGAGGAGGGCCCAGCATGACACCTGCCAGGGAAGACTCTGGTTTTCTGGGGCACCTGGCTGGCGGGCTAGGTTGGCAGAGCATGCAACTCTTGATCCTGGGGTCATGCATGTGTGGCCCACACTGGGCGTACAGATGACTTAAAAACTACAACAACAGGGGGCGCCTGGGTGGCGCAGTGGTTAAGCGTCTGCCTTCAGTTCAGGGCGTGCGTGGCGTTCTGGGATCGAGCCCCGCATCAGGCTCCTCCACTAGGAGCCTGCTTCTTCCTCTCCCACTCCCCCTGCTTGTGTTCCCTCTCTTGCTGGCTGTCTCTCTCTGTCAAATAAATAAAATCTTTAAAAAAAAAAAAAAAAACTACAACAACAGGAGGAGGAGGAGAAGACGAAGAGAAAAAAGAAGACGACAACTCGTGGTACCCTACAATTTAAAAAGATGACTGAGGGGAGCCTGACTCGTTCAGTCAGTACAGCATGCAACTCTTGATCTCGGGGTCCTGGGATTGAGCCCCACGCGGGGTGTAGGGATTACTTACAAATAAAACCTTAAAAAAATAAATAAATAACAAAAAATACAAGGGCAACTGAATCTTGTGACAGAAAAAAGAACGCACGATTTAAAAACTCTTAAGCTCAGCGGATAGGACATCAGAACCCCAGGTCTCCAAGGGCTTGTGACGGTCCCGCTGGCTTCCGAGTCTGGGCTGGGATGCTGATGTCACGTGAAGCAGAGGCATCTTATCTCGCCCAACTGGGAACACACAGGCCAAAACGTCCGTATGTAGTGCAGAAACACCCAGCATTTGTGCGAAGCTCGAGGCTGCGGGAGCTCCCAGCTGAGTGTGCCGCTATCCCCCGTGCCGGCACGACCCCCCAGCAGCTCAGAGACTTTGCAAGTGCACTGCCAGGAAGGTGTGAAGCTGGAGGTGATCCCACACCAGCTGGCCCTAAACCCCATCGCCCTCCCCCCACTCCAGTGTCTGTCTCCAGGGTGCACTTTTAAGGGACTCTTAAAAATAAAAGATAGAAAGCCCAGTTGTTCTCCAGTGGTCTGCATTTCCCCTGAAGGTTAAACTCTGGCCTCAATTCTGCCTGCCCTGGTCCATCACGCTGTACTTACACCCAGTCTTAGTTGGCTTCCTCCTCCTTGGATTCCAGTGTGGTCTTGTTTCCCAGAAATCACAGTCCATGCTGGGAAAGGGTCATGTCTCCTCTGCGAGGCAATTTGGCAGACTCTCGCAGAAGCATCGGGGCCCTGGAGTGAGGCCGGCCGGGGCTAAACCCCAGGATCCCCCCCAGAGGCTGTGCGAGGTCTCCTGATGAATACTGTAACTTCTCTGTGCCACACGGTGAGCACGGCACTCTACAGTGACACTGCACAGATGGACATATTCAGATAGGTGTAAAGCCAGACTCGGAGGCTTGTAACAAGCGAAGTTATGATTATAACCACAATCCTGGCCACTAGAATGCTGCTACGTTCCTTCTGTTCTATGACTCATTCCCTCACGTTTTTAAAGGGGGGGGGGGACACTCTGAACCTAAAAAAATAAACAAGATGAACCTTATTTGTAATTCACCACCATTATAAAGGTTTTAAATAAAAAATAAAAAGCCAAGATGAACCTAAAACCATTTCATGCCACTCGCTATTCTAAAGAATACGTTTCAAGGCATTTCTTTAAAGGGACTGAAATAGTCACGTAAGTAAACATGTGAGGGAATGGAGCTTTCTTTCAACTGGAACATAATCCCATTTATCGGTGGTTCCCTTAAACGGAAGCATATTACTTGGTGCTCGAACAACTGAGTTTTTAAATGAGCAAGTGTGTGTGAGGAAGGAAGGAAGCAGAGTCAGATGAGAAAACAAATCGGATCGGACTAACTGTGGATACTAACATTCCTGAACGGCGCAGTGAATCACACCTTCTCGCTCAGCTCACCCGACGATTCCACCTGCTTACCTCATCGCTTCTATCGATACATGTTACCAGTCTAGCGGCAAGACTTTCCTTCATGCAAACAGAATTTCAAACACAATCTCAAAAAGAGAAAATGCCAACGCTCCATTTCCTTCAAAAAAGGAAACAGCGAAAGTAGAATTTCAGTGCATTTTTTCTCGTGGAAGCTTAGCCTGATTTCCTTTGCGCCTGTTCAAATGTCTGTCAGGTCTAAGATTGTGTGCATGACATACAGAAAATCCAATGTGGATGGACCTACGTGGCGTTATGCTAAGCGAAGTGAGGGAAAGACAAATACTGTATGATTTCACGGACAGAGAAACAGAGAACAAACTGATGGCCGCCAGTGGGGCGGGGCGGGGGGGGGGCGCGGGGGCAAATACAGTCAATGCCTAAGTATATGGGTACCTGTAGTACCTGGCTGGGTCCATTAAGAACCTCCGGCGGTGACGTGTCTATAACCACAAATTAAACTCTGAACAAAGTGTCACCCGAAAATGGTATTCTGAAGATTTCGTTAAAATGAAGGAAAGGAGACGTTAAACGGTGGAAACAGATGCTATTTCAGATTTCCGGTTGTGTGAATACAACTTTTCACAATGCATACACAGCCCTCACTGCAGAGAAAAGCTCTTTGCAAAAAAAAAAAAATGTTGGAAACACCCTACATGTAGTTCCAAATATGACATTTACATGGTTTTATTGAAATATCACAGATTAAAAATAGAAGACTGCCTTTTAGTAGGGTACAGACCTTGTCCAAAAAAGTGGAGGGGGGGCGCCTGGGTGGCGCAGTCGTTAAAAGCGTCTGCCTTCGGCTCAGGACGTGATCCCACCGTTTTGGGATCAAGTCCCACATTGGGCTCCTCCACTAGGAGCCTGCTTCTTCCTCTCCCACTCCCCCTGCTTGTGTTCCCTCTCTCGCTAGTTATCTCTCTCTGTCAAATAAATAAATAAAATCTTAAAAAAAAAAAAAGTGGAGGGGAAAAAAGTGAATTTTGAGATATCATCCTCCAATCTGGTTCCTCCATTAGAGATTTCTCTCAAATTCGCCGGGAAGAGAGCTATTCCTTAAAAGATAGGACAGAGAGGCGAATTTTGGAACTGGGAATGGAGAAGGAAATGTATCTGAAATGGGCAAGTCTGGAAACTCGGCTGGGGTGAGGGCGTCTGGTGGACTCAGCAGGTAGAGCATGCAACACTCTTGATCTCAGGGTCGTGAGGCTGAGCCCTACGTCGGGTGTAGTGATTACTTAAAAATATAATCTTAAAAAAAAAAAAAAAAAAACCTAACTTGCCCGAGGTTTTAAACTCTATACCTCTGTGGGCTTCGGCAACGAGCACAGGAGGCTTCCATGTGAAAAAGGGACAGAAACGAGTTTAGAAGAGCGTGAGGTGGACAGCGTGATGTACCGACAAAGACCCTCGGAAAAGCCTGCGTTCCGTAGGCGCAGTGGTCAGCAGTGGTAAACATGCTTGTGTAACTTCTGACAACTCTAACCTGTCAGACCAGAGGTTGGCAAACTTGTTTTCGAAGGGCCCAGGAGTAAAGAGCTTCAGCTCCACCGCCCATACGATCTCTGTGACCACCACTCCCTCTACCTTTGGAGGGAGACAGTCATGCACAACAAAAAAACGATGGGCGGAGCTGCGTTCCAATGAAATTTCGGAGATGTACAATAAAATCTGAATCTCACAGAATGTTCACGTATCATGACATGATTCTCCTTTTGATATTTAAAAATGTGAAAACCATCCTCAGCTTGCTGAGGGTACGAAAGTAGGCACTGGGCTAATTTTGGCCTGTGGGCGTTCGCTAGCTCTCCTGTTAGATAACATGAGTCATGGTTAGATGCCATTTCTAGAACATCTCACCAAGATCACTTCAAAATGAACCCTCAGGAAAACAGTAGGATGGTTCCCAAAAACATTAAATATAGAATGACCGTATGATCCAGCAATTCCACTTTCAGGTACAAAACCAAAAGAACTGAAAGGAGGCAGCTGAAGAGTATTTGGACCCTGGTGTTCATGCAGCAGCAACATTATTCACAACAGCCAGAATATGAAAACAACCCACATGTCCACCGATGGACGAACGAATCCACAAAGCTTGTATAAATTATAAACACACACACACACACACACACACGATGAAGTACTAGTCAGCCTTTGAAAAGAATAAAATTCTGACACACGCTACACTAGGGGTGAACGCTGAGGACATTACGACGTTAAGGGAAATCAGCCGGACACCAAAGGGCAAAGAGTGTATGACCCCACTCGGGGGAAGGAGCTAGAGTAGTTAAAAACAGGGACAGAGGGGCGCCTGGGTGGCACAGCGGTTAAGCGTCTGCCTTCGGCTCAGGGCGTGATCCCGGCGTTATGGGATCGAGCCCCACATCGGGCTCCTCCGCTGTGAGCCTGCTTCTTCCTCTCCCACTCCCCCTACTTGTGTTCCCTCTCTCGCTGGCTGTCTCTATCTCTGTCAAATAAATAAAATCTTTAAAAAAAAAAAAAAACAGGGACAGAAAGTGGAATGGGGGTTGCCGGGAGCTGGGGGGTGGGCATGCTTTAACAGGTACAGAGTTTTTATTTGGGAAGACGAAAAAGTTCTGGGGGTGGACAGTGAATCTCTACTTAATGCCACTAAACCACGTACTTAAAATTTACCATTTTGACCATGTTTATTTTATTTTTTTAAAGACTTGAGAGAGAGCGTGCAAATGAGCACAGGCGGGAGAGGTGGGAAGAGACAGGAAGCGAGAAACACCAGCGGACTCCACACTCAGCACGGTACCCAACGCCAGGCTCGATCCCAGCACCCCAAGATCATAACCTGAGCTGAAGTCAAGAGTCAGACGCTCAACTGGCTGAGCCACTCAGACACTAGATGCCCCAAAATGGGACGTTTTACATTATGTATATTTATACCAAACTAAAAGAAAATCTCAAAGAAAATGAACCTTCAATGCAAATGCATTTCTTCCAAAGACCTTGCATGCTGGTTAAAAAGGAACTTAGATCAGGGGCGCCTGGGTGGCGCAGTCGTTAAGCGTCTGCCTTCGGCTCAGGGCGTGATCCCGGCGTTATGGGATCGAGCCCCGCATCAGGCTCCTCCACTATGAGCCTGCTTCTTCCTCTCCCACTCCCCCTGCTTGTGTTCCCTCTCTCGCTGGCTGTCTCTGTCAAATAAATAAATAAAATCTTAAAAAAAAAAAAAAAAAAAAGAAAAAAGAAACTTAAGATCAAGATGGTGATGGGCGTCAGATCAGACGTCAGCCATCGCACTTTGAGGCGAGCGTGAGGAATAATGGCCGCTTTCTTTTCCTGAGCCGCTTTCAAGCCCTTAACCGTGAAACACAAAATGGACTCCGTTATCTTCAAATTCACAGGAGACACTTGGAGATACTTCCTGGTGGAACAGAGCCATTCTCTAGAAACAATCTCAGAACCTTGGTACTTTCTGAAATAGCTGAACGTTAGTCAAACCCAGGAATTGTTAGGCTAGTTTTTGTCCTTGAAGAATTTAGCTACATGTAGCAGAATGACACATTTTGGTTAATTAAATTCATATTAATCTCTGTGGCTGGGAAATGGGACGGAAGCTCCTGTTCAATCAAGATCATAAAAGCCATTTGAAAAAAATTTAACACATTTGGTTATTGGCAAAAACTCTAGAAGCCTAAGAACAACAACAGGTATTCAGATTTAATTAATCTCAGCTGAATCATTTCTCCCTACCTTGGGTGAAAGCTTCATAAAAAAAAGGAAATCTTTACCTAATTCTTAGTGGAAGCTGTTCCCCTTACTTTACAACAAGAAAGGAGTTAATAAGATGATGACATTAACAAATTTCTCTCAAAAAGTTCCCAGATGGTGGGTTCACTCAACTCTGATCTTCTACAAGCTTGTGTCAGTCTTTATGAAAATACAAGCGGTTATCAAAGGACTGTGGCACCTCAATTTTTGAAAGGCATCTTTCTGACCTCTGGGCCCCTCCCACTGACTTTGAAGTGAGTGCCTCAGGGCAGGCCTGCACCGCCATTCACCTCCCTGCAGAGAACTCATCCTGTCCCTGGCTTGAGACCCCAAATGCATTTCTGGTCCTGGCCCTCCCAGCAACACACTCATCCCACATGAGATGTCCACCTGCAACTCCAACTGGTAGCCCAAACATGGCCTGTCCACGACGGAGCCCTGCAGCCCCCCTCCCACACCAACACCAACACCAACGCC
>NW_024423319.1:118644789-118704519 GCF_017311325.1 Ursus maritimus
CCCCCCCCCCCCCCCCCCCCCCCCCCCCGCCTGCTGTCCCAGGGACCGGCCCGGAGCCAGCCTCCTCCAGCCAGGACATCTGCTGGGGATCTCAGCTGAAACGTCCCAAATCTGGGCTTTCCTTCTTGGACCCATGGAGCTTGGCTAGTAGAAACTGAGACTGCCTTCTGCCTGGGACCCACCAGGAGCCACTACCGTCCCCCACACCCAGCAGCCAGCCACGTGCTGGTGCCGTGGGAGGCACCGGAGGGTTTCAAGTCCAAACTCCTCACCACTAGTATCACGTCCCGCAAGGGACTGACGGTTGTTCCGTGCACACAGCTCTGATCCCATCACAGAAGTTTGCTCCCATCACATCATGCCTGCCCGGTCTGCTTTTCACCTCGCAAGTTCCTGAAGCTCGGGCCCACTGCCCGGGCCTTGCACGGGCTGTTCCCGAACTCTCTTCTGGCTTTCCCCAGCTGCATCCTCCAGACTTCAACTCAACGGTCTCCTCCTTAAAAGACCTTCTTACCTCTAACGTGGAACCCCTTCCACCCAAGTCTCCTGGTCCCACACTCCTGCTCCTTTCCCTCAGGATGTGTTGTTACCAAAGCATCTGGTCTGTTTCTCTGTTTAGGGCCTGTCCAGCGCCAGCGCAGCAGGGCCCTCTGCACCCACAGCCCTGAGCTCAAAGGCTGTTGAACTCAACACCTGTATTATCCACAAAGCTTCACTTTGTGCTTCATACAAGAATGAAACCTAACAAAGAGCTAAGTACGTAAGACAAAAAACCTCAGAATACAGTAAGACATAGTTAACCCCAAAACTCACTGAATATTGCATTTTCCTTCTTGATGACTCATGCACCATTTTGGGGTCTTGCAGGGCTTTGTAATAAGCACCACTGATAATCATAAAGTAAGGGTAGCAGCAGCAGCTGTGTGAGATCACAGCCGTCTAAGCATCCCCGTGTTACCAACACTCAAGAGTTAATATCACATAAACCTCACAGCCAAGTGAGTCCAACACATGCGTAACAACCGGACTTCACTCTTCACTGTAAGGTCTGACAGTTAGAAGATAAACAGTAACCAGTTCTCGGAAAGGATTCCGCTACTCCCAGCCCCGGGATTTTCTTCAGATCTCTTGTGTCTCCAAACCCATCCAGGGTTGCTCAGCGGCGCTCGGCTGTCCGCGCTCCCGTTAACTACAGGCTACGGAGACCTGACCCAAACGGACGAAGTCTGAGTGCACACAGAGCCCATTACTAGCTTTTCACGGAAATGAAGCTGAATGCCCTACAGACAGGGCAAGTATGAGTCCTCTTCAAAAATGTCATGGGATTCGGTACGAGCAAGACAACCGAGCAGGCTGGGATACGGTGGCAATCTGGGGAGATGCAGACAAGAGATTTCTGTGCAGTTTTCATGCGGGAGACCTAGAAGCTAGAAATCCCGCAGAATGTGCTATGCGCTATGGCTGGAGTCTCTTGGGGGAAAGCTCTGGCGGGGACTCCTCCTCCGAGCAAAGGGGAAGCCTGCCCTCCGAGTATGGGCACATGACTGGGTATTCACATGCTTTAGGGTAAGACAACAGAACACATAAGATGTGTATGCCTCCTTTTTTAGGATTCCCAGCTTTTACTGACTTTTTCAATTAACGTGACAATGCTCAGGCCAGATTTTGGGGGAGGGGGATAAGGGCCGACTTCTATCTTTGCACACAAAACTCCCTACGTTATCTCTGAGTGATAAATATGCATTTATAATGTGCGCAAATCAGAAGTCATTTCAGCTTACATCATGACATTTTTTTTTTAAGATTTTATTTATTTGACACAAAGAGAGACAGCCAGTGAGAGAGGGAACACAAGCAGGGGGAGTAGGAGAGGAAGAAGCAGGCTCCCAGCGGAGCAGGGAGCCTGACGTGGGGCTCGATCCCAGGACCCCGGGATCATGCCCTGAGCAGAAGGCAGACACTTAACGACTGAGCCACCCAGGAGCCCCTACACCATGAAATTCTAAGTAGCTGACAGTGACTGCATACTTTTTGGAGTCCAGAGAAGGCCCAAGATTACATGGCCAAAGTTTCACAAGGTGAAATTACACAGTAAAATCGCTATACTATTCCAGACACTGCCCCCCACCATATCCTCTGATAATCCTTTACAAAATGAAGTATCTAAGTGCCTAATATATAACATAGATAAATTAAGATTATTTTCACTAAAACTGGTTTCTTAGTATTAGAAAAGGATGGTACTTTGAAGTAAGTACATTCAAATCGAAAAAAGTAAGCTTTCCACTTTGTTAAATATGTTAGCTTATAAAAACTCACTTCGTGAAAAATTTTTCCTAAATGCAGCTGTCTGCAAAGGGAAATACATACCTGTGAAATAGGATAAATTTTAAAAAGAAGACAAAATGCTGATCTTTGATCTAGTCCCTCAACCTCTCTTCACCTCCACCTTCACAGAGTGGCTTAAAACTCATTTCCTCCACGCAACGGTGGCGTATAACCTTCTTGACCCCAAGAGGAATGGTTTGCTCATTGCCTCCTCCGGCTCCCGGGGTATTCTGTATGTTGCACGTGACAGAACCAATTCCAATGTGCTGGGATGGGTTCTTTACATTTCTCATGCCTCCCCCAGATGCAAGACCTAAGACCCTTATACCTGTTTCTCAATCTATTCCAGTGGTTCTCCACTGGGGGTGACACTGTCCTATCTCTGGAGACAGTTGTGGTTGTTGTAACTGTTGCGGGGACAGTTACTGGTACCCGGTGGGTGGAGACACCAGGGCTGAGGTTCAACACCCCACAATGCCGAAGACAGCCCCGGCGCCACGAACGATCCAGCCCCACAGGTCAATAATGCCCAAGCTCAAAAACCCTTTCTGCCCCCTCATGGGGATTTCTGTGGTTTTCCTGCAGTCAGTGTTCATGTTCTACGCAAGTTTAACCTTTTTTCTTGTCCTATGTTGTCTGCAAGGCACCTTCACTCTTTTGGTAGGAACTCAAGCTTGCTTGTATTTTTCCAGCATTCAAAGACTCTTCACATGATTCTGGGCATCACTGTAGGGAGGTTGGCAATCCACAGAGTTTTTATGTTTCTATCTTCTAAAGCTACTGTCCTTAAAAAAAAAAAAAATTCAATGGAGCACCTGGGTGGCTCGGTTGGTTAAGCGTCTGCCTTCATCTCGGGGCCATGGGATCGAGTCCCACATCAGGTTCCCTGCTCAACTGGGAGTCTGCTTCTCCTTCTCCCTCTTCCCCTGGCTTGTGCTCTCTCTAGCGCGCATGGGCGCGCTCTCTAATAAATAAAATCTTTAAAAAAATAACGTTCAATATATTTGAGACAAAAGTATTGAGACAGGGGCGCCTGGGTGGCACAGCGGTTGGGCGTCTGCCTTCGGCTCAGGGCGTGATCCCGGCGATCTGGAATCGAGCCCCACATCAGGCTCTTCCGCTGTGAGCCTGCTTCTTCCTCTCCCACTCCCCCTGCTTGTGTTCCCTCTCTTGCTGGCTGTCTCTGTCTCTGTCGAATGAATGAATAAAATCTTTAAAAAAAAAAAAAAAAGTATTGAGACAAGCTCTGCCTAAATTTAATAGAATAAAACACTTACCATATGCCACTCAGTTTCATTAATTAGCAGGTCAGATAACACTGCTATCAATGTACGGTAATTACCACAGAATATTTATATTTAGAGCATCTTCTTCATCAAGATAAAACACACACACACACACTAGAAGAAATCCTCAAGGATGGTCTGACTCACAGAGATCTCAATGAACCTCAAGTTCTATCAGAAGGCATTCTGAAATTTTTATTTAGTTATTTTAGGAATCTCTACCCACAACGTGGGGCTCGAACTCACAACCCCGAGATCAAGAGTCGCACGCTCCTCCGACCGAGCCAGCCCGGAGCCCGCAGAAGGCACTCTGTACGGCGCCCGCAGCGTTCTGCTACGAGAGAACGGCGTCCACCATCGGAGCAGGCTCAGTGCCGAGACGGAGGGCAGGCGAGAAAAAGAAGACCGAAATGATCAGATCCACACAAAAGACTCAGGATTCCCAGGACATCTATTTAAAGTGCAGAAGACGAGTCGTCATGAACACTAGTTCACCATCATGCCCGCCTCAAGGGGCAGTGCCCGCCAGACACCAAAAAACTAGCCAATTTAGCCCAAAACGATTGGTTGAATTAAAATTAAATTAAAAACACAGGCGCTGTTGCTCCCGTCTCCCCCGTGACACCACTCCTACTGGATTTTAATGGCTCAATTACTCAAAACAGCGTCACACAGATGAAGCCCACATTTAAGCAACTGTCACCACTCGCTCTGCTGCCACGTGGACATCAGGGGTGTCAAAGTCGCCATAAATGTAGGGGAGCAATCCATCACACACCGGAGCCTCCAACGGCTCGGTCTAACGGCACTAATCTCTTCGTAATGTCTATGGGGCATACACCTCCATTCAACGAGACGATTCTCACGGAATGGAAATTCAGCATGGCAGGTCAGGAGGCGTGCTTAGAACCAATATACTGGGGAACCGGGAGGACGATTTACAAAGCTCCCCAGGAAGCAAAATACCACCAAAGCCTTGGTAATAATAAAAAGTGCTCCGTTTGCATATGTTTTTTTTTTTTTAAGATTTTATTTATTTATTCGACAGAGATAGAGACAGCCAGCGAGAGAGGGAACACAAGCAGGGGGAGTGGGAGAGGAAGAAGCAGGCTCCCAGCGGAGGAGCCTGATGTGGGGCTCGATCCCATAACGCCGGGATCACGCCCTGAGCCGAAGGCAGACGCTTAACCGCTGTGCCACCCAGGTGCCCCGCGTTTGCATATGTTTTAACGGCATCACCACTGTACGAAAACATAGCCTGAATTCTCCTTATTGGGTCAGAATATGCTATTAAAACAAAATCAGGGGCTTCTTATTAATCAGCTCACCTCATTCAACCTGCCATGATTACAAACCTCTCGGTAGTTTAAACGAGATCATGCTCAGGGAAAAGCATTATGTTTGCTAATTTCTACACAAACCCCAAGAGAAATCAATTTCACTTTACAATTTTTCTAATTGGCAAAGGTACATTAAAAAGTGTGCAGGGTTTTGTTTTCCAACCAAGCACTACTGGATAACAGAAAATGGTGTTTTACCTATTTCTCGAAAACAAACAAGAATTTAAAAGAACTTGAGTTTCTAATGACACGGCTGAAAATCACAAAAAGATAATTCAAATACACCATAATAACATTAAAAAATAATCAATACTTCAACACCCGTACTGCATTCTTCTTTGGTGGGAGTGGTGGAGGTCCTTATGACTGTTTAGTATCTGCTCTTTGATAAATATTGCCGATCCCTGAAATCTATAAAATGCAATATAAGGGGCGCCTGGGTGGCTCAGTTGGTTAAGCCTCTGCCTTCGGCTCAGGTCATGATCTCAGGGTCCTGGGATTGAGCCCCACATCGGGCTCCCTGCTCAGCAGGAAGCCGGCTTCTCCCTCTCCCACTCCCCCTGCTCGTGTTCCCTCTCTCGCTGCCTCTCTGTCAAATAAATAAATAAAATCTTTTTAAAAAATGCAATATAAATGACAGCAAAGGTGATTTCATAGGCTCTCATTTTTAGCACCGTATCGCATGTGTCACACACAGCACATATTTTTCAGCCCACCAGAATGGAAGATTTTTGTCTGCTTTGTTCCCTGCTATATTCCCTGCATCTAAAACAGTTCCTGACATACACACAGTAGGTGCTCAATCAGTGCATGCTGGTTGGCTGAATGTTTTACACTCAGAGATGAAGAGAATGCAAATTACTAAAGAATAGGAGTGTCCATCAAGAGCGTAAGGTGCGCAAACACTACGCACCGTGCTGTGGGGGGGGGGGGGTTCAGGGGAAGGTCACAAAGTCCTTCCCCGTGCAAGCAGCTCACGCTATGTACAACATGCACACATGTGAACGGTAACTCAAACCCTGCATGAGACTATGTCTGACCTAGGACAGCAGAGACGAGAGAAACCCTCCCTTTCATCTGGGGTACTCCATTTAGCCCTCACAGCACAGGGGAGATCCTAGTCCATTCTGTGGACGAAGAAAGAGGCCTCTGGTCACCTGGCAGAAACTCAAGAGTAAGCAGTGGGCAAGAGACAGAAAATGCTCCCAGTTGGGCTTCGGCAGAGGGAACAGAGATCTCTCTCTAGAAGCTCCCGCTGCACCACGCCTGGCTCCGTTGTCTGTCGTCGAGAATCCCGCGTCTCACGTGTGGGGTTTCAGTAAAGCCACCTCACTAGAGAGAGAGCAGGGACTAGAGCCCAGTCGGCTCGTCTCTCCTCACCCATCTCCCCTCTTCATCCTTGCAACACAGCGGGACTCCATGCGGGCTCATGGCCACAGCCTCCCCAAGGATCCGTTCTCCATGCGACCCAGTTCTGGCCGATGAGTATGAGGAGAAGTCCAACAGGACGCTTCGCGACGGCGCTCCTGACGTCACACTGAGGGCCGCAGTACACAGGCAGCACCTGCCGATCCCCTTGGTAACTTACTGGTTCCGGATCTGGCACCGAACTTTAGGTCTTTAGAGCCCTGGCGTGTGGCACCAGCCCACAAGGCTTGAGGAACAGCGCCTTCATCAGAGGAAGCATCCCTGGGCTCAATCCAACTCGGAATTTGTACGTTTCCTTTGTCCTGGTCAATGACTCAACCTGTCTGACACCCTTTATCTTGAGTGTACAAGGGGAATCACCATTTTTATCTCATGGGGATGCTGTGGGCAAAAGAAAAACAGTGTGGACGGAGCGTGTGGCTCCCTGTCAAGGGAGACGAGCCTTGCCTTCTCGTGGCCAACTCTCGATACTGAGGAGCTTGGCGGAAGTAAGGTGAGGTGGCCATGCTTGAAAATGGCCCAACACTGAGCCAAACAAATCATCAAGTTGACTCCCCTGAGTGTACAGAATGCTGTTCAAAGGGGAGAGTGAAAGCAGGGTCTGGGATCTGATCATTACCCGAGAGCCTGTAACTCTGAGCACTCCTTCCTTTGTTATAGGAGAACTCTGATGGAGACCTGCACTGTCCAACAGAAAGAGAATGTCAGCTTCTACACAGCTTAAATTTTAAAAATGTTGAGAGACCTGTAAAGTTATTGTTCATAATGTATTTAAATTTAACCTACTAGATACGCAAAATCGCATCATTTCAACATGTATTCCATATCAAATATTACTGAGCTCTTCTAATTTCCTTTTCCAACTCAATCTCCAAAATCCTCAGCATCTATTTTCTACTTATGCCACATCTCGATTAGGAGATTAAATTTTCACTGGAAATACATGACAGCTATTATAGTTCAGGAAATGGAGAGGTGAACACAGATCACATTATCCACATGATTCCCAACATATGTAAACATTTAGGTACTGAGGTTTAAACTTAAATCAATTAAAAGGCAATACAATTTTAAAGTCTGTTCCTCAATGACCCTAGCCACACTTCGAGTACTCCGTAGCTCCACGCGGCTAGTGGCCACCTTATTGGACACAGCAGGTCAGCATGGCTACTAAGTAAAATCCTTTCATTGCGGTCTGCAGGATGGCGGGATATGGGGACTTTCTAGGTCAGATGAGTCCTCTGTGACTGGTCCACATGCAGATTTTTTTTTTTAAAGATTTTATTTATTTATTCGACAGAGATAGAGACAGCCAGCGAGAGAGGGAACACAAGCAGGGGGAGTAGAAGAGGAAGAAGCAGGCTCATAGCGGAGGAGCCTGATGTGGGGTTCGATCCCATAACGCAGGGATCACGCCCCGAGCCGAAGGCAGATGCTTAACCGCTGTGCCACCCAGGCGCCCCCACATGCAGATTTTTAAATTATATGCTCACATTTTTTTTCTCGATCAATTCCACATACTAATAAATTAACAAAGTTTAAAACTATCTCCTCCTAAAAATAGTGTTAAGTTTCTTCTTGAAAATTACTTTTCATATCATGAGCTAATTTTCATAATTTTAGACAGATGCTGGAGTTCAGAGTCTCCGACTGGACTGACCTAGGAGTCCACATTTACAGCATGGACTGTAAATCCAAATTACACACTGAATTTCACAGACAAGATGGCAGGAAAAAGACAGACATAAAATATCTCATGGATAATTTTTCATATGGATCACTTGTTGAAATGGAATGAGAGTCAAATAGAATATATTATTGCATTATTACATACTAAATTGTTTTGCAGTATTAACCTGATGTATATGAAGATATGTTGCAATATTAATTTCACTGGGTTCTTTTTACTTTGTATTGTGGCTCCTAGGAAATTACATTTGGGAATCCTTCTATGGTGCCTGTAGGCTTCGACATGCTGACGGCAGTCACCAAGCAGAAAGCAGTCTACTGAGGCCACATGATTCTTGTTTCAGCTGTGACCACTGCCAATTTTTAATTCTATGCCAGAACATTTTCTTTATTCCTCGACCAATTCAAAACACATTAATAATCACAAACTATTCTAATTGAAGACTAGCTTTCTCTTGGAAAAAATACAATTTTCTGTTTGAAGTTACTTATAATATAGTGAATTACTAGAAGTTCCGTCAGACCCCTGAGCAAGGTGTAGATGAAAGCCCATAAGCCTCAGAAGGCCAAGGTCACCAGCAGGTCATGCACGGGGTGCGCAAAACAGCCCAAGGCTCACCTCTGTGCACGTTACACACTTTGATTCTGGAGCTACCTGGCCCAGCAGGTGGCACAGGTCTCGTTTCCAGGTAAGGACCCAGGTTGGTCAAAGCTCCATCATCTCTAAAATGGGGGTGACATCACGATACCTGTGTCCCGCTTCCTCGCACGTGGCCACGGGGACACAAAGGCCACAATGCCAGTAACGGGCTTTGTACAACAGCCAGAGCAGCATAGCTCAGATCCCAGAGGGCCGCTAATGAAGACGGGGTGACTCTGAACAAAACATCTTCGTCAGGACTACCGTTGGTTACTTGTTACTATTGTTACACGAAGTCTTCCAGCTGTGACGTTCTGCCCTAACTCGCAGGGATCACTTTGGCTGAACACAGCCCCGCCCATCAAAAGCATTGCACAATCACTGCGTGCAGGTCTCCAGCTTCCAGCGCCTGGGCCACGGCACGCGTCTCCTCAATGATGACAAACTGCGCACTCCACGGTCTCTGTTCTAGTAACAGGAATACTCCCGCCGCCTTAAGCTCTACGTGGAACCGCTAAGACACAGCCCCTACGACGGAGCGGCACGAAGGAGCGGAATTGCACCGTGGCTGATGCAGGCGCTGTGTGCACACCCACGCGCCCTGTGAAACTGGGTTCAAACTCAAAGTCCTCGACCTTGAGCCATTTCGGAGAGGCGCGTGAGAGAAAGCCCTGTTCTCGACTTCTGTGCCGACTGCACGCCGCAGAGCACAGAAAACTTCTACTCTGGGATAGGAAAACACAGACAGGAAACGGAATCTTGAGTCCTAAGGAGATGCCCAATATTGGAAAAATATGGCCATTTCCCCATGGATTATCTCATCTACTGAAACTTGGCAGGAAATGACTCATTCAAGCCCTGGCTAGCCTCTTACCTATTCAACGTACTTTGGAGCAAATACACACAGACACCACTAAGACGCTCCAGCTGTCATGCTGTGAATGGACAGGTATCCCACCCCAATATTATCACAGCGTTTCTCTGAGTAAGGCCTTCAGAGCGCTTTAGAAACTTCCCTGTCCCGAGCATATGATAAAATGGCTCAGTGCTTCACGCCCAGCACAGAGCCTGTCACAAAGTAGACACTCGATTAATTCATTTGCATAAGAAGACATATGTCACACATATACACACATTCACGCGCATACACACATCCTTTGGAAACACTGAACTTTGGCTAATGATGAGTAGAAACAAACTGGCAAGTTTGCCAATTTATAATTATATTTTAAAAATCTTTTATTGGCTAACATAAGAATCTGTGCTTTTCCTACAGCTGTCATTCTATAAAAATACTGACTTTTGATAAGCCTACTAGGAAACAGGAGATGAGTGGAAGCCACATGCCTGTGTGACATTTGAACACATCAACTCACATGATAACCGGTGGTCATACCTCTGGTATGCATGGACTCCTTGAAGGAAAGGGCTCGCACCAATGACATTAGAAACACACGTGTAGGTATGACTTTAGTAAATTAATTTGCTAACTTCCTTCCTGCTCTCTAGACATAGATCCTGTTTAAAAATGCAGCCCTAGTATGTAAATTCACGGTTTGGCTCAAGTCAGGAGAATAAGGTACCACCAAACATCAGAAATGGCCCATTTAGGGGCGCCTAGGTGGCTCAGTCAGTTAAGCAACTGCCTTCAGCTCAGGTCATGATCTCAGGGTCCTGGGATCGAGCCCCACATTGGGCTCCTGGCTCAGTGGGGAGCCTGCTTCTCCCTCTCCCTCAGCCTCTCCCCCTGCTTGTGTTCTCCCTAATTAATAAAATCTTTAAAAAAAAAAAACTTATATAAAAAAAGAAATGACCCATTTAGCTGAAACGCTGACACTGCAAATCCTTAAAACAACTGCCATTCAAGGAAAATCCAGAAAGTGTCTTGTTCAAAGAACGAACCTGAGGTACACCTTTTAAAAGGGCTTTTGTCCAATTCACAGAAAGAAAGAAAAAGAAAGAACATGGCTGATAAACAAAATATTCCACCTCATTAGTAAATCACAGAAATGCAAATATATATATAAAAAGATGCCATGCGTTCCCAGCTCAGCTGACCACCATCGTGGGAGCTGCTGGAGAGGGCTGCCCCCCGGGCCCCCGTCCCCGTTCCCAACGCCATACAGTCGGAACCACCTTTCAGGAAAGCAATTTGGTCATCGGTCTCAAGAGCCCTACAATTCTATTTCGAGCAAGCTATCCTAAAGCAAAAACTGGAAGCAATCTAAATCTCCAGCTATGTGTGTTAAATAAATCACAGTTCGTGAACTTGACAGGAGAGATGCACAAAAATGTTTTCATTACATGTTGGTGGATGACCAAATGCTTATTCTGTAAGGTTAAGTGGAAGATAAGCATGACAAGCTGAACAGACAGTATGCCTCACACGCACACTTGTAAACATTGGGGAGAAAACATACCACAACACTGATGGAACTTCCAGGGGTGAGTTTAGGGGTCTAGTTTCTTTCCACGCTATTTTATTTTTTCAAATTGCTCACAGCACATTATTTTTTAAATCAGAAAAGAGTTATGAAAGCCCTGGCAGGCAAAGAATAATTACTAGGTTCCACATCTGGTGAGTCTTAACAAGATAGATAAGATAGCTATGTATCTATTTCTTTTCTAAGAACATCAATGATGCTTTTCCTCCTGTAGTGTGATGTGTTGGGGAAATTCTTCTCTTCCCTAGGTGTACATGCATCGACCCCCTCTGAGTCACCTTCCAGAAGTTTTATGATGCTAAAGTCTATAAACACAACATTAAATATTTATGATTGATATTTGCTGCTTCTAAAAATACACGGAGGAGGAGGTCTCTTAACGAGGCCTCCAATTTGATTTTCTCGCTGAATTAGCCAGGACTGTGCGCTGTGCAGACGTGCTGACAGCTGCCCACAGGCCCGGAGCTCACCACGCTGGGGGTTCCTTCCTTCTCCCAGGGCCCAGGGGCCTCCCTGCCGGAACCGGCACCCGCGCGCTGCATGAAAACCCGTGTCCACTGTCCCCAAACCTGCTCGTGCCAGCTGGACCTGTTAAGTGCATTTGTGAAAAGTAATTCAGTATTGAATCAACCTATGAACTGGGCATGCGAAACTTTTTTTTCTCCCAAAACTACTCCGGATGCTGTGCTACAATGAGATCAACTCGAGACAGACCGATGGGGAGGCCCGGTTAAGAGACCTTCTCCTCTATGTATTTGTAGCACATTAGACATATGGCATCCGGACAGCACATACCCTTGATAGGATGTGAGCACAGGGCATTTGACCTTTGTGGTCTTTGTCCCCAAAACTCATAACCCCAATCTGATCGAGCGAAAAACATCACCCAAGGGATGCCTGGGTGGCTCAGTCGGTTGAGCACCTGCCTTCAGCTCAGGTCATGATCCCAGGGTCCTGGGATTGAGTCCCACATCAGGCTTCTCCCTCTGCCTGCGGCTCTCCCTGCTTGTGCGTGCGCACGCGCTCTCTCTCTCTCGCAAATAAATCAAATTGTAAAAAGAAAAAAGAAAAAATCAGCCAAACTGAAATTGAAGAGCATCTCTACAAAATGCATGACCAGCGTTCCTCAAAATGATTAGAGCCGTGAGAATCAGGAAAGCCTGAGAAACTGTCACAGCCCAGAGATTTACCCAGTGCTGTCTGATACCGAGCAGCTCTGGGTCTTGCTCCCGCAGGTAAGACGGCTCGCCTGTGCCCAAGAGAAACCATCGCAGAAGCAGCAGCACCCGTGAGCCATGGCGTGCCCAACTTCCCCGGCCAGAGAACCCGCCCAGTCCATGAACCAACCAACCCGATCTGGGTCAACAGCTGTTACTGAGGGCTGCCACCACTAACTCGTTCGGAGTGATGAGTCTGCCTCAGCACATCAAAGAGCGTTAGCCTTGGCAACCCCGGGGCAAACACCTACCTGTTCTTACCAAGTTCCAGCTTTTATACAGGTCTCCCATTTCCACCATTCAAAATGCCATTCTCTTTATTATTCTGTTTTTATTTTCAGCTTTCTCCCCACCCCTCCACCCCCCCTTTAACCCTTTGGATTATTCCTCTTAGCCAGACTTGAATAGCAGGGATGAAAATCCTTCAAGGACAAACTTAAAGCCCTTCAAGAGCTTGGCCTCAGGGTCAGGACCACTAACGGTAAAGTCTGGCACTACCAAGCTTCAGGCCAAAGCAACCGGCCACACTTAGGGCAAGATAAGGCCTTCCAATCTGGCACGAGAACTTGTAAGTGCAGGCGAATACATCACCTGGAAGCTTCTGACCTTCCAGATGCTGACAGACACCATGTGACCTGGCTCCTGCTTAGGACACCCTGGGGGTCAGAGCATTGGGTCCCTGGCTCTCCGCACAGGAAAGGCACTCCCCTCTCTGGACTGCAATGCCTTGTCCAGAGAACACAAGAGCTAGACAAGAATCTTAAAAGATTCCTTCTCAACTCGAAAATCAGGATCCTATGAAATGTTCATTAAGTCATCCTGAGTGTCCTGAATTCGTAAAAGGGAACTCCTACTCACCACGTTCATTTCCCTATATCTGATTGGCTTTAATTACTGTTCGAAAACGTTTGCCTTTATTACTCTATTCCGCCCTTTACAGCCGCATCTCAAGGACATCACCCAACTCCTGGTGCAAAGAAGTTCTCGATCAGTATCTGCCAAAGGAATGAATGAATGAATGATTTTAGCGCTGCATGAGCAAAGAGCGATAGAGATGCTACCATCTTTGAAATCATGAGTAAGAGAGAAAATGCTGTACGGTATTGTTCTGGCACAAAAACAGACAGACAGATCAATGGAACAGAATGGGAATTCCAGAAATGAGCCCATGATTCTATGGTCAAATCATCTATAACAAAGGAGGCAAGAATATGTACTGGGAAAAAAGACAGTCTCTTCAAGAAATGGTGTTGGGAAGCCTGGACAGCTACATGCCAAAGAATGAAACTGGACCACTTTCTTACACCACACGCAAAAATAAATTCTAAGTGGATTAAAGACCTAAATGTGAGAACTGAAACCATAAAACTCCTAAAAGAAAATATAGGCAGAAATCTCTTGGACACTGGCCTTAGCAATATTTTTCTGAATATGCCTCCCCAGGCAAGGGAGATAAAAGCAAAAATAAACAATTGAGACTACATCAAACTAAAAAGCTTTTATAATAGAACAAAGAAAACCATCAACAAAACGAAAAGGCAAAACAAAACTTACCCAAAGGGAGAAAATATTTGCAAGTGACAGACCCAAAAACGGGTTAATCCAATATACGTAAAAAAAACTCACACAACTCAACACCAAAACACAAATAATCCAATTAAAAATGCGCAGCAGAGATGAACAGATATTTCTCTAAAGAAGACATCCAGACGGCCAACAGACACGCATGGAAAGATGCTGAACATGACCAATCAAGGAAATACAAATGAAAACTGCAACGAGGTATCACCTCACACCAGCTGGAATGGCTGGAATCGAAAAGACGAGAAACAGTAAGTATTGGTGAGGATGTGGAGAAAAAGGAACCCTTGTGCACTGTTGTGGGGGGCGGAATATAAATTGGTGTGACCACGGCTGAAAACAAGATGGAGGTTCCTCAAAAAACTAAACACAGAAGAACCATAGGGTCCAGTAATTCTACTCTGGGTATTTACCCGAAGAATGCAAGAACACTAATTTGAAAAGATACAGGCACCCCGATGTTTATCGCAGCACTACTTACAACAGCCAGGATACGCAAGCAACCCGAGTGTCCAGCAACAGATCAAGGAGACGTGGTAATACACACACGAAGGGATACTACTCAACCAAAGAGAAGAGGGAAATCTTGCCATCCGTGACAACGGGGCTGGACCAAGAGTGTACTAGGTAAAGTGAAATCGGCCCGTCACAGAAAGACAAATATCACGTGATTTCCCTTCCACGTGGAATCTAAAAAACAAAACGAATGAACAAACAAACAACGGCAATTTAAAAAAAATTAAGGGGCGCCTGGGTGGCACAGTGGTTAAGCGTCTGCCTTCGGCTCAGGGCGTGATCCCGGCGTTATGGGATCGAGCCCCACATCAGGCTCCTCCGCTATGAGCCTGCTTCTTCCTCTCCCACTCCCCCTGCTTGTGTTCCCTCTCTCGCTGGCTGTCTCAGTCTCTATCAAATAAATTAATTAATTAATTAATTAATTAATTAAAAAGCAGACTCACAAATACAGAAAACAAAGCCAGACGGTGGGGGTTGGGGGATGGACCAAACAGGTAAAGCGGACTAAGAGGTACGAACTTCCAAATTATAGAATAAGTCAGTCACAGGGATGAGAAGTACAGCATAGGAAATATGGGCACCATGACTGCAGTCAGTCTGGTGACACACGGTAACTACACTATCACAGTGCGCATTTCATAATACGTGCAACTGTTGAATCACTATGTTGTACACCTGAAACGAACAGAATACGTCAACCAGACTCGAATTAGAAACAAAAATTTTTAAAGAATTTTCGAAGGAGATAAAATTCCATAAACGCTGGGAACAGTTGGGGGAAAAAACATCTCATGAACTTTTCTTTTGCTAACTGTGCATAGAAGACAGGCAAGAAGGTAATTCAATTTCATTATCTTGAAAGGGAAAGGTCAGCATTTCCTAAATGTCTTGGGGGCAGAAGGAGTGTGTGGCGGGGCAGCACTCCTGACAGTAACTGCAAGATTACCAGGGACACACAGTGAAGACGGGCACCAACAAGGTTCATCCATTACGGACTCAACAAATGTTTCCAGTTGATCGGAGGGAAAACGATTTTTCTGTCCAAGAATACAATTAGGAGCAGAAAAGAAGCACCTAATCATTGCTCTTTAACTGACTGCTATGCAGTAAAGTGAGAATCTTCCTAGGTAGGTTCTAACGGTTCCATAGGTTACACCATGGGCGTGGCTAAATAAAGAATTTCTCCAGCATTTTTTTTTTTAAAAAAGAGTCTTTCTAGGTAGGTTCTAATGGTTCCATAGGTTACGCCACGGGTGTGGCTAAATAAGGAATTTCTCCAGCATTTTTTTTTAAAAAAGAGTCTTTCTAGGTAGGTTCTGATGGTTCCATAGGTTACGCCATGGGCGTGGCTAAATAAAGAATTTCTCCAGCACTTTTTTTAAAAAAAGGATTTATTTATTTATTTATTTATTTATTTGGGGGTGGGGAGAGGCAGAGGGAGAAAGAGAATCTGAAGCAGACTCCCCACTGAGCCGGAGCCCAATGTGGGACTCAATCCCACGAGCCTGAGATCATGACCTTCTTAACACTTACCAACTGAGCCACCCAGGCACCCCTCCAGCATTTTCTGATAATCTGTAATGTAGTCAAAGGAGTAATTCTCTAACCAAGATGCAAATTTATGGGTGTAAAAGACAGTGCTCTGGTAGGCAGCCTCTTAGATGGCACCCAATGAGCCCACCTCCTGGCATTCAAACCCTGGCCTAGCCTCACCCACCATTTACCTAGACTGGTCCGTGTGACCAACAAACATGGCAGAATTGATGGTATGTTGTTTCTGCAATTAGGTATGAAACCACTGTGGTTTCCAGTACTTTCTTTCTCTATCTCCTTCTCTCCCACTCCTGCCTCTTCTCCTCTCCCTCTGTCCATTTTTCTCATATGGATCATCACTCTGGGGGGAAACCAGGTCATGGAGTAGCCCTACAGAAAGGCCCACAAAGTTAGGAACTGAAGATTCCTGCCAAGTTGCACATACATGAATGAGCTTGGAACGGATCCTCAGCTGGGACAATCTTCAAAGATCGAAGCCGGGGCCAACAACGGGACTACGATTCATGAGACGCCCTGGACCAGACCATCCAGCGCATCTGTACTTGGATTCCCGATTCTCAGAACCAGTAGGAAATACTAAATGTTTGTAACTTTCAGCTGCTGAGTGTTGGGATAATTTGTTACACAGCAATGGATAACTAATACGGGGGTCTGAAACTGGAGTATGCTAGGAGAAATGAAGGAACCTGGCCTGGAAACTAACCCCATCGATCCCCTCCCCGCCCACCACCTCCAAGTCAATAATTACTATTTAATTCCATTTGTTTACCTTCTAGCAAGCATCCAAAGAAAGATCCAAACTAAATGGATCTACCTTGCCACCATCCAATAGTTTTGCTTTGTTTTGTTTTGAGACAGAGAGAGAGCGTGGAGGAAGGAGCAGGGGCGGTGGCACGCTACAGAAGGAGAGGGAGGAAGAGCATCTCACACAGGCTCCCACTGGGTGTCCAACATGGGATTCCAACATGGGGACGCATCTCACGACTCTGAGACCATGACCTGAGCCAAAATCAAGAGTGAGGTGCTTAACCCACTGAGCCACTCAGGCACCCCCCCAAAGAGTTCTCTTTTAGGAGTAAAATCCGCGTCTATTGGGTAAGTCATTTACCTCCCAGATCCATGCGGCTTTCGAAACCAGACTATTTTCTTCTCCTAAATCCCCAGCCAATACTTTGCTCCCCTCGGCTAAGCACTTCCATGTCCAAACGGTACAAGCAGTATTTTTCATTAGATGAGAAGACAAATTCCTGTTTCAAGTTCTTGGTTTCCTATGAGGTAAATCCTAAACTTGTCTGATTTATTTTAGCAAATTCCTGACGTAAAAAATGCGTTGTATTTTGCATCCCCACAGGACAACAGATTTACCCGAAAGAGCCCCTTTGTGGCTTTAAGCTACTTATGTTCCCTCATGTAACTGAACTTAGATTTTTGACCCCCAAGGTAAAATTCTAGTTTGTCTGGCTGCCTTTTTCGTGAGTCTGACATTAACGGCCGGAATGGACGGAACTGATGGCTGCTACACACTCTAATTGGGACTCTAATTATGAAGCTGGATCTTGTTTGGGGAGTGTAATTACGATGCGAAGTCATATTCCCTGTTGTCCAGACTGCTGCTAGCAGCTCATCCTCCAGGGCCCCGGGTCTGTCTCCAAGGAGTGAATTCGGGGACAGAACACCCGCGTTACCTCCTGTTTACTATCTGAAGCCACCAACGCTGGAGAGAGAGAGAGGAGATTCAAGGTCCAGGTTTCACCCGCCATGCTCTCAGACTTGCAACGACAGAGCTCCTTGGAGCAGATGCTTAACACGTTTTCCTCAAAAGAACCAGAGAGTCTTGAAAGATGTCTAACTGCGCACCAAAGACTCACCCACGGTGTAATTTCTTTCAGAGAAAACTGGACAAGACTCCACAGACACGCCTTCGGATTCCAGGCACCAAGACCCCATGGGCACAGCTGTTCCTCTTCCTGCCCCCCTGTGGCTAACACAGGATGGGGGGCTGCGCTCAGAGCCACCAGGCTCTGCCCCCTAGAGGCCAGGGGCCTTGAAGAGTCCTTGCTGTGTGGTTGGATCACGGAGCTTCCAAGGGACAAGGCGAGTGGGCCCAGAGATGACCTTGTCACCCGGACTCGGGCTCATTCCTCCTGCTCAGCCGTGTGAAGAAGCCTCGTCATGCAGCGTGACAGAGAGCGGGTTCCCAAGCTGAAAATCGGAGTCAGTGCACAAAGCCAGAACACACCAGAAACGCCACCCTGCACGCACCTCTGTGAACTGTGATTATCCCCAAATCCCCTCCTGAGGGACAGACTCTTGGAATCTGCAGAGCCTTGGCAGAGAAACATGAAATAAAAAGTGCACTGAGTCAACGCCAGCCTCTGCCTGGCTTTTGACCTCATCGCTTGAATACGCTCCTGTGTACCAAGACTGCAGCGGCCTTGACCTTCCACGGAACGCTGCACTTGGGAGCCTGTTGTGTTTACATGCTAATTTTATTAACGACAAAGAATTTTTAACTGGACTTCTTTGCTTGCCCTGTAAAAACGTCTGAGGGCCACGGGCATGCGTCACTCACGGCTGGGTGGCCACCAGGGAATAGCCGGAGGGTCCAGGATAGTAAGAGCACGGTGGGATGAGAAGGCGTGGGGAATGACCACTACTGGGGCTTGAACTGCGTCTTCTCCAAAAGAGAGGTTGCAGCCCCGACCCCCTGCACTGCAGAATGAGATCTTACTTGGAAATGCGGCCATCGCAGATGGAATTCATCAAGATGAGGTCATTCGGGAGTGGGGTGTGCCCCTGATCCACGCGCTGCGGGGAAAACAGAGACACACGGAGAAGGCGGAGGAGGGAGGGACTGTCTACAAGTCCAGGAATGCCCAGGGTTCCTGGCAGCCACGGGAAGCCAGGAGAGAGAGGAAAGGAAGGATCCTCTCCCCCAGAGCCTTCATTCAGAGGGTGGGTGGTCCTGGGGACACCCTGATGTCAGACTTCGGGTTTCCAGAGCAGAGAGAAAATAAATCTCTGTTAAGTCACGCAGTGTGGGGTACACTTGGTAGTCCTGGGAAACGGACGTAACCACTAACAGTGAGCTTGAATCGCACTCTCTCGGCAAATCCGCGGGGAGGCTAAGGCACCTCTAACTGGCTTTGGTCCTACGTTTGACCTTGGCTGTCACCCTAGCTCGACAGCACTGACACGTGCCTCCACCTTTCCCTTCGTGTCCGGGGACACACCTGGGACTGGAAAGAGAGGACAGACCAGATCTCAAACTGCAGATTTGATATTTTAGGGATTACAAAATGTCCACAACTACACACATATAGCCGTGTTTTCTGTCACTGGTATCCAAATATGTGTCCACAAATACGTTGTTAGCTTTTGTAAAGCCGTGCGACCTTTACTGTATTCACAAAATCACCACATAATTATTCGAAAAACAAAGGTGGTGCTGTGGGTCTCAGATCAATAGGAGAGACATTGGAACTACAGCTTAGCCTGGCCCCCAGGGCCTGTGACATCAAACCACAGAACGGATGAGAAGCCATTACTATAATGAGCTCTTTCTCCAGGCCCAGTAATGAGTCCACTTGAAGAATTAATTAGAAATTCTGAAATGGCTTCCCTTAAAGGAGAAAGATTCTTCTAGAAGAATAGTAGGCAACGAGAATCTCTATGCACACCTATTCACCTGCTTTGATTTTCACTATTTAGGATGTCTGAAGAGCAAAGGAATCTTCACTGACTCCAAGATCTCTCCAGTGTATCGTTCAACGACGCACGTGGCAAGCCTACTTGTGGCCAGCGACTGGCACACATGTCCACGTGCACCATGACAAATGTGCCGCTATCTAGTCAAGAACGAAGCCTGCTTTTGGAACCTCTGGACCTACATGTCCACACGCAACCAACTGGGACCGATTACTAGAAGCTGTAAGAGACGAGGGGCGCCTAGCCGGCTCCCGTAGGTAAAGTGTGAGGCTCTGGACCTCAGGGTTGTGAGTTCGAGCCTCACGCTGGGTACAGACATTACTTAAAAATGAAATTAAAAAAAAAAAGAAAGAAAGAAAATATAAGAGACTTAAATCACTTAAAATCCTCACATTTATAAAAGAAAAAACGTGAAAGAAAAGGAAAAAATATGGTCAGTTATCATTAAATACCAGATACCTTGTAAGAATTGAAATTCAGCGAGTTTGTGTAAGAGAAAAAGAGAAACTGTAGTCAACTCTACCCAATACGTGGCATCCCCTTTAGTGTGAAAGAAATCACCTCTGGACTACCTAGTTCATTAGCTACCATTTAAAAATATATTGACGTACAACTTCAAAGCCATACATTCAAAGTGATGAGCCCCGCATCCAGGACCAGCCACTGCTCTCGATTCGATTTCCGCAAAGCTTTCCGAGCCAGCAATTCTCAGACCTAGAGGAAGGGTTGTGAGACAGACAATGCGTTGCTGAAAATCACTCCGTTTGCTCAGAGAATTAGTGGCAAGACAAGGGGACATTCAAACGCCCCTGGCGTACAAGAAAAGAAGAGGAACTTGAAATGTATCCAGAAATTTGTACTTCATGGTTATGAATATTCTGCTTCACAGCCTTGAAGTCACCTAACTTAGCTTCCGCACCGGTATGAGGCATTCTAGAAAGTTCTATACATGGGAACCATACACAGCACCAAATACTACTGTGCTTATTATATTCCTCCTCAAAAAGGCAGCATGTGTGAAATCATAAAAGGTGAAGAAGGAAATCGCGTGGTCGTTATGCCTTTGACCTCCCGTACACGTATTCCGTATTTCTATCTAACACAAGGACACGCTTGTAGGCCAGGCTGCAACTCCAGTGCCGTGTTCCCTGCGATTTCTTTCTGCCCGCCGGAGACCTGCCACTTCCTCCCCGGCTGTGGTCACAGGGGTGGGAGAGGGGCCCAAAGCACAGTGAACGGGGAAGAGAGCCCCAGAAACGTGCAACAGGGGGCCGGGATGGAAGACGCCACTGTGCCTTACGTGCCTGGAAGATGATCATCCCCAAACTACACTTCTGGGAGCAGTAGCTAGGTCTGCCTTTACCACTCGCTTCCAGAAACAAGTTCCATCCTTACAGAGGTTGCCCAAAGCTGGACAGCTATCATCTCACCTTTGCAATTCACGGAATGACGGAAAAACAAACCTCTCGGGTGTACCCTGCCCGGGGAGGCCATTCCTGCCAACCCTTGTCCACCACCCCTTCCTGAGCTGCTCCACAGACAGCACACCGGCCATGAATCCTGGCCCTATTTGACCCAGATGTCCACACTGGTCCAACTGTGAGCACAGAGATTGGCTGAATGCAAATGTTGGGTGCACAGGTATAGCCCTCCAGGCCCTGAACACCCCCCTGCATTTCTGCTACAGTCTATGACTAATGTGCTCCCCCCAGAAACTCGGACACTAACACGGCCAGAAGTAACGCCCCAAAACACTGATTCATGACATCATCCTCTAGTGACCAAAACTCCCAGTGATCCCTCACGCACACGTAATTAAGTCCACATGTCCTGAATGGTTTGTTCCCGCCACCAAGAAGCACCTTTGCTTTCTCCTGTGCATAAAGTTCATTCTGGAAAGGTCCAGCGGAAACGTCAGTGCTGTCCGGAAGCCTCTGTCACCCTCTAGGGCATAGGCACACCTTCGCTCTGCTCCCACAACAGTCAGGGGTCTGGCCGTGTTTGGACCTATCCTATCCAGTCCAATCCCATAAAATACTAAGTTTCATTTATTGGTATAACCTTCCACGCAGGATACACAGGAGATACTCAGCAAGTGTTGGCTGCACAGGATTAAAATCAGATGTAACATCTTCCTAACACTATAGGAAAAAGCATGGCTTTCCATGATCTGAGCCCAACACAGCAGACTGATGGGCCTCCTGGGTTTTAGAAGTAAGTATTCGTCAACAAATATTTCCAACTGGGGTCGGAAATGCTCATCAACATTGCCTAGGTGGAGAGGACAGTATCTTTCTGCTACAAAGGAATGAGACCATTCTCGGTGGTATACCATCAAGCTGTAAGCCCTGCGAGATCTCCAGCACAGATAGTCAAAAGCACGTGAAATCCGAGTGACCTTTACTGATGCAACGGAAAGATACAGCAGTGCTAGACGTGCATTTCCCATCACGGAGGCGGGTTTCATGCGTCCACTGACAGCAGAGGATCAGAGATGGAACTGGGGCATCTCCCTCTCCCCCACCCCGCTTCTGTGGGGTACGTACACCATCACCGGTCCCAGAGAGACGAGCCCCTCTCATTCTACACATTCCCCCACAAAGGACTCCAGTTCCACAGCGGCACCGGTCACTCGCGCTGTGCTCCAAGTGCCGCAGGAGAGCTGCTCCGCGTGTGCTCGCTCGTCAGCCGCGTTAGCACAAAGTCAGCTCTTTGCAACTAGAGGAGGGCACACGCTTGGTATTTTAGTAACAACGACTGTTTTCCTGGGAACCCAAGAGGGTTGATGCCTCCCTCGCCCACCAGGTAGCCCCGGTGGGAAAAGGAAAGAGGAGCAAGGTCCATGCCAAGGCTCACTCGCGTTTTCTACAGGAACACCGCCCGGCAGTGAAGTACACTCCTCCCGGTGACTCACACGCAGCCCTGGCCCAATACAAGCCCAGGTTATGTGTCCACAGCGACCGTATGTCTTCCCACGTGTACCGTCTGGGCGAGCACGCCCAGCACCCAGCTCGTGATGGACAGCGTTCTTTTCCCTCCCAGCTCCATCCAGTCCACACGGGCTCTGCCACGTTCCGCTTCACGCTGGATCTGCTCGGAAAGCCTGGCCACTACCAGCGTGCTGCTGTTGCTGCATCTCACGTGATGAAGATGAAGAGAACCAGAGAACCTCACTTCCTCGTGTGCCAACATACGACGTGTTTTATTTTATAATCAAGATATTGTTAGTCAATCACAGACTCTTGTCTTAAAAATTTTTATTTATCTGGGTTTTTTTGAGGGGAGGAGGGAGGGAATCTCAAGTAGATTCCACCCCGAGGCTCGATCTCAAGACCCTGAGATCATGACCTGAGCCCAAAGCAAGAGTCGGACGCTCAACCGACTGAGCCACCCAGGCGCCCCTCAATCACATATTCTTATCGATGAGCAAAATCTGTAACATGGGGCGCCTGGGTGGCTCAGTCGTTAAGCGTCTGTCTTCGGCCCAGGGCATGATCCCAGGGTCCCTGCTCCGCTGGGAGCCTGCTTCTTCCTCTCCCTCTCCTCCTGCTTGTGTTCGCTCTCTCACTGGCGGTCTCTCTCTATCAAATAAATAAATAAAATCTTAAAAAAAAAAAAAAAAACACTGTAACATATTCATGGGCAGCCTTGGTTTTTTTCTTTTTCTTTCTTTTTTTTTTTTTTTTAAGTTTTGGGGACACTAACAACCAAAAGTAAATTCTGAATTACAAGTCACTGAATCGATTACACCAGGAGTCAGAGCCACCCAAGGAAATGGGGAGAGAGAAAGACAAGAGTGGAGACTTGTGAGAGAACGCTTCTGAAAATCAAGTGAACTCTCCGTAGAAGCTCGAAGATGCAGGGCTCACAACCGCTGACACAGGAATTCTGCTCTTGCGTGTCTGTGACCCTCTCCTGCCTGTTCACCGCAGTGACCCGACCACGCTCAGAAACATCCCCCGCCACCCGTCGTAGCCAGGCAGGTCTACCGAACGTGGTAGCACTGTGCACAAGAAAACAGAACCCTCTAATGCACGGTGTTATGGGTTGAATTATGTTCCCCCAAAAAGATACATTGAAAACCGAACCCCCAGGACCTCACAATGTCACCTGATGTGGACATGGGGTCTCTGCAGAACGAATCAAGTAAGTGATAGTCCTTTCATCTCCACTGCCACAGTGAGGAGCTCCCACACCAAGCCTGGGCTCCCTTCATGGACTAAAAGACACTGAAAGGCTAAACCAGTGTCTTAGTTTCACGGGGCGACTGTAACAAAGGGACACAAGCTGGCACGCTTAACAGAAATGTGTCCCTCCACATTCTGGAGTCCGGAAGTCCGAGATCAAGCTCGCGACAATCTGTTGCAGGCCTCCCGTCTGGGCTCGTGGATGTCTACTTCCATGCTCACATGCACCTGTGTCCAAATGTCCTCTTGTTACAGGGCCCACCCCAATGACCTCACTAACTTGATTCCTTCTGTAAGACCCTATCTCCAAACGAGGTGACATTCTGAGGTGCTGGCGGTTGGGAGTCCAATGTATCTTTGGGGTGTGGGGGGAGACACAGTTCAGTCCATGCCAAACAGTGACATGGACTATCTGATTTATAAAGCCCTAATTAGTGGCGATAATTAACAACATACACGCAGACGGAGAACACTGTTTAGAGACAGGACTAGGGCTGCCTTGTAACTCCCTCCCCGGCTAGCTCTTCAGAAAAACGTGTGAGCCTACACATCTGGGAACCAGGCTGTGCCAAGGGCTATCCCGCCACACAACTCCTGAAAGACACATCTGACTCGAGGACTGCTCAATCGAAACATTTTCCTATAAATGTTGGGCATATCATGCATTTCTTTCTTTTAAAAACCACAGTCTGTCACTGTCTGTGGCTTTTGGCATTTAGCATATATTGTGACCAGTGGGTAGCTGAGTATGTGTGTGGGCTAGAGGACCGTGAGAGAGTGGGCATTCGCCGTTGTTCCCAATTAATATCTTTGGGAGGAAAAATGCTCACAGAATTTCATAAAGAAAATGAAAGGCAAAGAATTCCATAGGGTCATTAAGAACGTCAGTGGTAGAGGCCGTAGGTCCTCTGAAAAGATAATTAAACTCACATCTAGAGGCGCCTGGGTGGCTCAGTCGTTAAGCGTCTGCCTTCGGCTCAGGGCGTGATCCCGGCGTTATGGGATCGAGCCCCACATCAGGCTCCTCTGCTATGAGCCTGCTTCTTCCTCTCCCACTCCCCCTGCTTGTGTGCCCACTCTTGCTGGCTGTCTCTATCTCTGTCGAATAAATAAAAATAAAATCTTTAAAAAAAAATAAAAAATAAACTCACAATCTAAAGTAATGCCTCAAGTCCGAGTCTTTGAAAGGATGTGTCTTCCTTTCCTACGGACACTGAGGCTGCCCGTCTACCTTGTTTTTTCCTGAATCTCCTCTCCACTTAGGTCTCAGCTCTCCTCCATAACAATTAGTCTCGTATGACTGTTTCCTTATGAATATTTGAGAATCAATGTCAAAAATTTATAGCCTTCACCTAATTATTTATAACTAGGTAATTTGGCCCCGATTACGCTTACAGGAAACCACGGGCTATGGGGCTTCACGGTCCTGCATCTTACTCCTAAATCTTCCCCAAAGGGGTTGGGGAGGGGGGACTGCACGAAGACACGCGATCATTTCATCAGCTCTCCCCACCTGTGTGGACGTCTGCACTCCGTGTTGCCCTAAGGACCACGGGACCACTTGGGGCACAGCACGGATTACGACACACACCTCGGAGAGAACTGTCTGTACCTGGAATTAATGCAGGCAGGGTCTGTGCTGAAAAGTTTTTCGATGACTTCTCATTCTTCCACACGTCTCGTGCACATGTAATTCACATATCCACCAGCCTCCATGAGCGACTTGAAAGCGACATCTAAAATAACGTAAAATCCGGGGCGCCTGGGTGGCAGAGCGGTTAAGCGTCTGCCTTCGGCTCAGGGCGTGATCCCAGCGTTCCGGGATCGAGCCCCTCATCAGGCTCTTCCACTATGAGCCTGCTTCTTCCTCTCCCACTCCCCCTGCTTGTGTTCCCTCTCTCGCTGGCTGTCTCTATCTCTGTCGAATAAATAAATAAAATCTTTAAAAAAATAAAAATAAAAAATGAAATAAAATAAAATAACATAAAATCCACACCACCCAGACGACAGCTCAAAGCAAACGTGCACGTCTCCAGAGACCGTGACCGCACTCCGGGGCTGTGTCGGTGGTGGCGCTCTGGATAAGCGAGGTCGGAGGACCTCAGGGTTCCACTTCTGCCCCCGGCCCTGCCAGTTTCTAGAAGCCACCTACACGTCCCTGAACTCCAGAGGCCACGAACAAAGGGAAGGGCACTCAACAGGTGATCTCAGAGCCTCTGAGCTCAGGGTGGTGGTTCCCAACCAGGCCGACCGTGCAGTCAGAGGACGTTGGCAATGTCTACAAACATTTTGGTTGTCACAGGAGAGGGGGATTGGTGTCCCCAGCGTAGACTGGGGCAATAATTACCTGTGATGGGGCCGGCCTGTCCACTCTGCAGTGCTGAGCACCACCCTGAGCTCTATCCACTAGATGCCAGAAGCATCCCCCCGGTGCACCTGTAACACCCAACGATCTCTCCAGAAACTGCCAGATGTCCCTTAGCGGGCTAAATCGAGCCTGATTGGGAATTCAGTCTAGGCGAATGGCTGATTTCCCTAACCCCTTGTTTGTTTCTAAAGACTTATTTATTTGGGGGGGGGGGGGGGGCAGAAGGAAAGAGAGAGAGAGAACCTCAAGCAGACTCCACACTCAGCGTGGAGCCCGACACAGAGATCGATCTCACAACCCTGAGATCATGACCTGAGCCAAAATCAAGAGCCAGACACTCAACTGACTGAGCCCCCCCCAAGTGCCCCATGACCCCTTGTTTTGCACGGATGCTCAGATTTAGACGGTCAGCTCGTATAAGAATTAATTATAAAAATTTCTCGTCTTCCCTACTAGTCGTGAACAACTTGAGAGAAGAAGCCGCAGAGATCATCTCCAGTTCAGTGTTTTAAAGTATGTTTTTCAAGACTTCACATCTATTGTTCAGAGATGAAGCCACACGATCGCCTGCAACCGTCTCCCACGTTGACTAATGCACCACTTTGTTCCCTTCCACAGGCTACAGCGTCTCCTGGTGATCTTGTCTACAAAATGATTTATTCCATTTAGCCCAGGTGCGTGGTGAAACGTCGCAAAGCCCCACACGTGCAGGGTTTCTGCATATTTGATTTTTAGCTCTCCTTACGTCTAAGACGATGGCTCTATGCAAACAATTTAAAAATCAAAACAAAATTACCTAAAACTTCAGGGACCACATCTCCAACACGGACTGCATGATTTCTGGGTGTAGTCTTTCGAACGTGGCACAGCACGTCCTCACCATGTGCCGGCCCCTGGCACGTCTGGGCCACCGTTGCCCAATGTCGGCTGTGAAAATTTGGTGCCGCTGGACACGCGTGCTGGTGAGCAACCCACTGGGGGGCCGCTGCACAGACAAGGGGAAATAACCTCAATTTATAAGCTGTGCTCGTTTGCACTGAGGGCTTTCCATTCTTAAAGTGCTCTAGGGATTCAAGTCATGATTAAGAATTCGCTTTCATCTCCAACTCCCTTTTCCTAAAAGCCAGCAAGACCGTGAACAGAAGGACACCTAACTCGTCGTCAGGAGGAGCGATGCAATCAGGGACTCTATTAAGGGAATTATTTATTATATGAACCCTCCAAATTGAAAAACTGAAACAAGATGAACATTTGGGCAAAAAGGTATTTACATTTCAAACACGAAATAATGAGTTCCGTCTTATCAGCACGGTTGTTAGGCACCACGCTGTCCCCAAACGCCAACAGCACGTAATACACTGACTTCACCGTATTATTGGCGGACAAACCGTCACCACTGGAGTTACTGGATCATTGCCCAGCCCCCGCACAGCCTTGAGGGAGCCACATGCGGGACTGAGTCACGCGGGGACGAGAATCAGTGCACAGGTCACAGGGCGGACGGGACAGCCCCGCTCACAGTCAGGAGACCTTGCCAACTGCCCATGCACAAAGCCCCCTCTCCACTCAGGGGGCTCCCAAAGTGCTTCTGACTCTTGCTCCAAAGCATAATTTCTACAGCCTCATTCATAGAAGAGCACAGCTCTGCAAACACAAAGGTGAGAAGGGAGAACAACTCAAAAGGAAAGAGAGAGCAATGGGAGGGAATTCACCTGGCCTTTGGTTCTGTTCGGTTCTGATGTGTATACACCTTGCAATCACCGGATGGATTTGAGCGCATGGTAACTTTGCTCTGGAAACCTCTCAAGCCAGGACCCTGCCATTCTGGTAGCTGATACTGTGGTCGGAAAACAGTGCCAGTTTTGAAAGCTCTCGGATTACTACTTCAGGGTTAGCACTCAGAGGGACTCAATGCCAATCGGGATTTGGAGCGATGGGGGAACGCCTGGAAGGAGGCGGGCAGAGGCTAATGATCGGACAGAGGAAAATAAAATCACCCCAGGAAGCAGAACGCCGTGATCCCGAGGAAAGATCTTTTCTGTCCTAAGTCAGGATGTGGGCCGATGAAAATGCTGAAAACAACAATTCGGTATACGAGCATCCTGTGTTCCTGAAAGTCTCTGGCTCCCAAACAATCCATTCTGTTGGAAGCTCCTCACTCACAGAAGACCAGGGCAAGGATCCTTCGAGGCAGAAATCCATTCCTCGTGGATTCTTAAGACATCAGCCTCCAAAATGACCTGCCCCTATCACACACCCAGCACAGGCACGGCTATGGATAAATTCCTCTAACTCCCAGGAAGAGGACGTCAGAAGAGGCAGAGTGGCTTCAATAGGGAGTGCTCTCATTGAGAAATTTCCCTAAGTACTAGCAGGACACCACTATCACATCACTGCCTTTTTATCCTCCTAGGAATCCTGAAAACTAAAATCCCTAAAAACGTGTCCACACACCACTATGTTCCTTTTAAAATAAAGATACCTAGAGCTGGTCGTTGCCATCTCATGCGCTGATGTAAAAAACTGCTGGAAGGTGTTTCCTTGGAATCTCAAACAAGTCCCCACTGGGAGAGTGCTGTTTCACAAACACCGTCCGACTCATTGTGCTGCACACATGCACACCCCTAAGCTGAGGGGCGCAGTGAAGAGCAGCTTCTGGAAAGTCGTATCCTAAGAAATACACTTCCTTGAATAACTGCACGCCAATGGCCTCTTGAATCCTATTTTTGTTTGTTTTTTTTGGAGAGCGCGTGTGCACACATGCGAGTGGGGGAGGAGGCGAGCAGAGGGAGAGGGAGAATTCCAGACAAACTCCGTGCTCAGCATGGAGCCTGCCGTGGGGCACCATCTCACGGCCCTGAGATTGTGACCTGAGCCGAAATGAAGAGTGGGATGCTTAACCGGCTGAGCTCCTACCAGACACAACCTGCCCCTGCTCCACGCCAGCCCCTGACCCCGGGGCATTTTCCCGTGTCCCACCTGCACCAAAGGACCCATTTCCCAGACGTGTCCTAGGAGATCACAGTGCCCTCTTCATGAAAGATGCCTTCCTCTGGATTCCAGAAACATCCTCATCACTCATGGCCTCACTCCGCTGTCCCCTCTCTGACCTCCGGCAGGCAGCTGCAGCCCCACAGATCCATCACCACCGTGCAGGACGATGCTCCATCAGTGGTCTTCCTGCACGGCAGAAATGCAGCTTTGCTCCGCATCCGGGCACTCTACACTGTAGGAGATGTTTAATGATCGGCTGCTCTGTGCACTGCGCCCCCACCACTTAACTGCCGTAACCCGCACGAAGCAGGCAGTGAGTAAATCACTCTTGAATGAATCCTTTTCAGAATAACAAAGATTTATTTTTAAAATATTTAAATATGTCAACACTAAGAGACAGCTTAAATCAGCTGGGACGAGGGAAAGCAGTAAATTGGGACACGGAGCACCGCATCCGAAGAAAGAAAGAAAGACAGCAGACCGAGCAGTTCAAAGATTTCTTTTGCATTATAAAATGATGGCAGAAGGCAGCATCATCAGATCGGCCCACTGTTTGCAACACGAGGGGCAGGCAGTGTGCTGAGAGCTTTCGATGGAGAACTACATTTAATGCCGATATTAGGGGAAAGATATTATTCTTTGACAGAGCACAAAAATGAGGCTTAAAACTTGGATGGAGCTTCTGCTCCAGGGCACATGGAGCGATCAGGAGTCCCCAGGAGCAGAGTCCCAGCCGGGACAGCAGACCCCAGGCTGGACCCACTCCAGCCTCTGCCATCTGTCCCGGGTCTTCTGTGCTGGGTCACTGCCGGCCCCGACCCAGCACTTCCACCACTCCCCTCCTCACAACCACCAACACACACACACACACACACACACACACACACACACCATCATGGCTCAGGGGGAGCCGCTGAGTTTCAGAGGGAGGCACAGCCCCTATGGCCCTGCAAGATATGCCAACCAACATTCAAACAGCTCCATCCTCTCGTTGGTTTCTTTTAGATTTCTAAGAATGGAAAAGAAAAGCCCCTTCCAGTGAGGTTGAAAACAAGATTACAGATCAAACAGAATGGTACACAGCAGTGATTTAAAACCTAGATTCAGGGGTACATGGTGGCTCAGTCGTTAAGCATCTGCCTTCAGTTCAGGTCACGATCCCAGGTCCTGGGATCGAGCCCCGCACTGGGTTCCCTGCTCAGTGGGGAACCTGCTTCTTCCTCTCCCACTCGCCCTGTTTGTGTTCCCTCTCTTACTGTCAAATAAATAAATAAAATCTTAAAAATAAATAAATAGATAAAACCTAGATTCAGAGTATCCCCAAATACCTCCAAACAAAAATGCAAAGAAAAAAGAAAAAATCTTTTAAAATTCAAATGTGTTTAAAAGATGTTGTGTTTAGAACATGAACGGCCTTTCTTCTACAGAGAGAAACACGATACAACGAATTTTCTTAAGAAACAAGTCGTCCAAAACTAGTCCCGCCAACACAGCACTTTGTTTAAACTAACTAAGGTCTCAGTTGATGCTGTCACATGAAGATAACGTCTTGATGCACATTCTTTAGCATGACACAGAACCACACAAAGTTATGGCAATGCCAACCAAAACATCAGTCCTATAAACACATCTAAAAGGTTTCTTTAAAACAAAACACTCTTTATTTCGAAATAAGTTTAGATTTACAAAAAGTTCCGGAAATAATACAGCGTCCCTGTATATACCCTGTCCCGGCTTCCCCTCGTGTCCGTATCTAACACGAACACGGCAATGATCCAAACAGAGAATCAACATGCATAGAAAACAATGAGGCAAATGCCCTTTCGTCCCTAACACGCTCTGTTGTCCCTCCTCTTCGTCAGTCAGATCCAGACACTTGGAACAAGAGCAACAGTTATTTTGTGGAATGCACCTCAGTTCGGGATCGTCCAATTCTTCTCCTGATTAGATGCATTCTGGGCAGGAAGACCACAGAAGTGATAACGTGTCCTTCTCAGCCCAGCATGGTGTCCCGTGCCGTGTTCCTGGCAAGGTTAACCCCTATAACGTGGCTCCAGTCGTGCCCATTCGTCACTGCCCTTGTCCCTGTAGTAATTGGTAAATATCTTGGGAGAGACACTTCTCGCCCATCCTAAGGTTACCCAAAGATTCCTCAATGTTACGGAGACAAAAATGAACATACAGCTCACAGGGTGTAATTCAAAGGGCTAGCTCATTTGCATCCTTTTCTGAAGGAAAAAAACTCCCGAGAAGAAATATTTTTAAATGCAATTTTTAAAAAGAACGCTCGCATTCAATCATGGATGGGGAATTAAATAAGAGCACAGGGAATACTGAAAATGTCAAGGGACGTGCGTGTGAGCAAGAATCCAGGCAGCTCACCAGGGAGCAAGACAACCCCAACAACTCATCCCGAGTGCAAGGCTTTGGTCTACTTACCAAAGAGCCAAACGATGGGCCTCATCACGGCTTAACTCTGGGTAATTTTTATCCTGACTGTAACAAAAGTTCTATTCCAAAATGATACTGTAAATATAACGACGCTGATGGCTAAGTGCATTGCCGATACACACAACCATTTAAAAAAAAAATGCTTTAGTAAACCTAAAACTGCTTTTAAAAAAACAAAGTGTATTAGTTAAAAAAAGTAAATAAAAAGGTATAATGAAAAATAAAAACAAGGGGCGCCTGGGTGGCTCAGTCGTTAAGCATCTGCCTTCAGCTCAGGTCATGATCCCGACATCCTGGGATCGAGCCCCGCATCGGGCTCCCTGCTCAGCAGGAAGCCTGCTTCTCCCTCTCCCACTCCCCCTGCTGGTGTTCCCTCTCTCGCTGTGTCTCTCTCTGTCCAATAAATAAAATCTTTAAAATAAATAAAAATAAAGACAAAAACCCACATGACGTGAAGTTACGAACACACACATTCTAGATCCATCATCATTAAGACCTAGGAAGCGAACCCAGCAGATTCATTTATCTGCAAGCATCAGTTTGCAATCACGATGGAAGAAAAGTATCAAGGCATGGAGAGCCCGCCCCGCCCCCATCCTATGTTCTTGGTGGGCCGTGTATACGTGAGAACAATAGCTGAGGTTAGCATATTTAAACAAAGAAATGCACTAAAGACATACTTCGGTGAAGTCTTAAAATAAATGTAAAACCCTAATTTAAAAGCAGTATAGTAGTTGCCCCTTATACGCAAGGAATACAGTCGAAGAGCCCCAGTGAGTGCCTGAAACTGCAGAGAGCACTAAGCCCTGTATATACAACATGGTTTGTGCTATACATGTATCAGGCACAGTAAGAGATTCACAACAATTTTTTTTTAAAGATTTTATTTATTTATTCGACAGAGATAGAGACAGCCAGTGAGAGAGGGAACACAAGCAGGGGGAGTGGGAGAGGAAGAAGCAGGCTCATAGCGGAGGAGCCTGATGTGGGGCTCGATCCCATAACGCCGGGATCACGCCCTGAGCCGAAGGCAGACGCTTAACCGCTGTGCCACCCAGGCGCCCCTCACAACAATAATTTAAAAAGAACAATTAGAAGAACAGACTGCAATAAAACTTAAGAGAATATGGTCTCACTCTCAAAATCACCATCTCTGTCATGATGATGTAAGGGGACAAAACGCCCATGGTGGGTGACATGAGCGGAGGTGGACGACACAGCATTAGGGTACGACTGACCTTCTGACCTACTGTCAGACCATCTGCTTCCAGACCACAGTCGACCACAGGGAACTGAAACCGTGGAAAACAAAATCGCGGATGGGGGTGGGGGGTGGGGGGAAGACTACTGTATTTTTTAAGCAGCAACAACTTTTTTAAACAAAGGAGTCGTTATACAGCCTTACCAAAACACAAAATCATCCAGGATGTAGTTTATGCTCTAAAAATTCAAGCAAACATTTCTCATGACCCTGCGTTGCAAACCATGACCAGTTTCCTTGGATGTGGAGCCAACCCGGCCCCGTTACTCACGAGAGGTATGACCCTGAGAAAATACACTCACCTCCCTCCCAGGCATGGGATGGTGGGTAAAAGCACCTCTCAAAGGGAACCATGCGTATGATGAACCCACCAGGCCGCAGGAGAGATTTCTGGGAGCTGACGTCAACGAGGGACAGCTCGGTGTGGGTGGGTGAGGGGCGTAACCACATTATCACTGCAGTGGGTTGAATTGCGTCCCCTGAAAACTTAGGTAGAGGATTTAACCCCCACGACGTGCAAATGTGACCACGGATGGAAACTGGGTCTTTTGCAGATGGAATCAAAATACGTTGAGGTCATCCTGGATTAGGGTGGGCCCTAAATCCAATGACTACCGTCTTTGAAAAGGAAGAAGAAATTTGGAGACAGATACACGGAGGAAGGCCGCGGGAGGCCAGAATCAGAGCCTCGATGACGTGGCCGTCAGCCAAGCTCACGTGAAGCCACAACAGTGGGGAGAGAGGCACGGAAGGGGTTCCTCCTCAGAGCCTCCAGAAGGAACCAACCTTTCCAACACGGGATTTTGGACTTCTGACCTCCTGAGCTGCGAGGGAACAAACTCCACTGTTTTAAGCCATTCAGTCTGGGTTATTTGTTAAGGTGGCCAGAGGAAGGTCATACAGGATAATAACGGTATCATGGTGTGTGTGTAAATATACATATATTTATATATAATAATATATTATATTACATGGTGTGTGTGTATATATATATATGTAAATAAAATCCTATATCAGAGGTATATCTTCATATATTAATGTGTGAAATGATGGGGTGTCTGAGATTTAAGTTGCCCTACTAAAACTAACACAATTGTGAGGGACAGATGTTGACGGTGGCTGAAACACGAGTGAGAGGTACATGGGAATATAGGAAATATTCTATACGCTTCGAGTACGTCTGACGATGTCCACATTAACAAGGTAAGAGTGTACGCATCGGGGACTAGCAGGCAACCGTGTAAATGACATATGCAACACCTGTCCCAATCTTTAACCAACGCAATCAACTTTAACACCCAATTTTATCCGCTACCCTCTTAGAAAGAGAAACAACAAAAGCACAGTAACCCCATTTACTGAAGCTGCCATTGCACGCTGCCCTGTGGCCAGCAACCATCCGAGTTTCTTGAAATAAATCTGACGTTCGCCAAGCATACCTTCCTCTATACTTGCTCAGATGAAGACCATCGCCAGGGTGACAGACATACACCCACGTCTGTAGGAAAATAAGGGGCCCTTTCTTACATGCAGTCTACCAACGGCACTTAAACAGAAAGGAGGGAATCTGCATGCTGAAAAGATCACCCTTTGCTAAGGTGACCACTTTAGGACTGTGGCTCCCAGGGGGCAGGCTGCCTGCAAAGCAGCAATGGGCTTACGGGCTAATCAATGTAATGTAATGTAGGCCAAGGCCCACGACACGACCGTCACATGGGGGGATCCCACCTAAAGCTACTATGAACACAGACTCGTAGCTCTGAAGCCATCAGGAAGGATGTGTCTGCGTGGGCGGGAGCTCTGCAACACTTCATCTGTCCAAGGGAAGCTACAGCCATTTGCTGCATGGCCTCCAACCCCGACGATGGTGTGGGAAATGGTTAGCCGCATTCCTGTAAAGATGTTGAAGTTTCCTGATACATTTATTTAGCAAAGGCCGGGCCTGATTCTCCTAATCCCTCCTCAGGGAACATTCTGCTCCAGCTTCACCTAAATTGCACTGGAAAGAAATGAAATCAGAGGGGCAGCCTTGAGGCCACGGGCTTCATGAGAAACCTCGGCACAATCGGAACGAACAGGGGAGTGAGAGACAGAACTCAGCTGTGCTGGGAGGTCCGCCTCGGCCAGCTCTCCGGCCCCTCTGATTTGCTCCACGTGCAGAAGAACTCCTTGGATGTGACCCTCACATTTCCAATTTCCTTTCAGAATTCGGAGACCTGCACATCTGGATGGGACGGGGACTTGGCCTCTCCAACAAGACAATCTTGTGGCAGAGAATCCATCCCACAGCGCTGAGCAAGTGAAAATCACCGCAGAGCACGGCTTCTCCACCACTGACCTTGGCGGGCGGGGAGCCTGGGAAAAGGTGCTGAGCAGCTTCCCTGGCCTGCACCCACCAGATACCAGCAGCACCTCCCCAAACTGCACAATCAAAAATATCTTTGGGCCCTGCCAAGTGTGTGTGGGGGGGGGCAAAAATCCCCTCTGTGAAAATCAGAGTCCTAGGAAGCTCCTCATTGGAGACTCCAATCCCTAGAATGTTCTGGGGCAAAACATAAACTTCCACCTCCTTTTGATTTAACCTTGTGGACAAGAAATGGTAGAACCAATCAATCATCAAAGAGACCACGAGAAAAGAACTGTGGATATGCAAGTTGAATCAGACTCACTCAGATGGCCTTCCAGAAGGTTAAAAAAAAAAACTTTTTGAATAATTACAATGTCAGGCCTCACAGGAAAGAGGTCTTTAAAATTTTAACTTAACTGTGTTGCAATTTCTAGGCACTCAAGATGGATGGTGCAATCATTTTTCCAGCAGCAGGGAGAACCATAACACCACGAATAATGACAGTGGTTTGAGGACAGATCGGATTTTAACGTACATCAGAGCCAGCTGCCAGCCTGGCTCACTCTATCTTCATGCACCCAGGTGAAGATCCCCCAGCTCTGTCTGTCTTTACGTGTTCCCCGCCTGACTTTCTCACAGACGCTCCCGATCCAGGGGTAGCACGCTGCAATGCATGCACAGCCGTGTGGGGAGACCGCGGAGTCGTAGCCCGGCCTCCATCCCCAAACCGCCCACTTCTCTTGCACGTCTATCTGTGCTTCTGTCTCCCACGGGACTCGCTGGGAACAGAGAATCTTCCCCACGCGGGGATCCCGACATCGAACCCACCAGATCCCCACACACTGAGGACATCGTGGGCTGTGTAATGTGACAACCGTCGCCAGCGATTCGCTTCCCCGTCACTTCCTCCCGGAGCCTTGCAGGAGGCCATGCTTCCGAAGCCCGTCTCAGCTCACACGTGCAGCTGAGAGCCAATCTAATTATCCTCGTTCCAAATGCCAATTCTATCAGGAAGCATTCATGCAAGAAATGGGAAGGCCAGTCCGTCAAAGAGGTATAATCAACATGCTCGAAGCAGTGCATTTGCTATCCCCACAGTCAGGGGCGAAAAGTTCCCATCGTAACTACACTGAAGGACAGCGCTGGTGAGGACGCTTCCCAGCGGGTCAGAGCACTGAGTGAGGAGGGGACACGTCGGTGGCCCATTTCAGATCTGTTACAGCCTCTTGCATCACGCTGTTGTCGGGATGGATCCTGTTGTAACTAGATGCTTCAATTCTCTGCTGAAAAGGAATTTATTTGACACTCCCTCCCCCTGCCTGTGGTTTTATTTCCCATGGTTAGCACACAGAGTAATTCACACATTCACAAATATTTAGGGGGGAAAAAAACACAATAAACTGCCTGGAACCATAACATAATGCCTGTGAGTCTTTGCTTCAAGGAATTTTACATTAAATAAGATCCAAAATCCCCCTGGGGCTTCGGGTTTGCCAGAGAGCTTATTTCTCAGAATGCTTTCCACTTAACTCCTTGGATAACGGTCTTCTGAAGTTGCTGACTGTCCTACTTCCATCTCTGGTTTTTGCAAATAGGATAAAAATCATTTTCAGGGAATAGAAGCATCATGGGTTCCCTTTATTTCTTTTTTAAACCATCAATATTATCTGCTTGGCAAGCCATCCGAGCTTCCTCAGGATGACAGATGCAGCAACCATTTGCAGGATCCCGCAAAGAAACGGCCAATTCAAGTCCCGTTACGCCGGGCGCGGTCTCCCTGCCAAAGCCGCCCCTGCATCCCATCACAGGCGACCCATTTGTCCTCGGGCACAGGACAGCACTTGTGTGACCGGCAGCATCCCGGCCCACGTCGCCCCGCCAACAGAGCCCCGTTTCAGCCCTCCATCTCTGGGGCTTCCCTTCTGCCTGCCGCAGCTCGGCGGCGACGAATTTTCAATCCCAACGCTTAAACATGTGTGTGTTACTAATTACGACGCCAACAATTTGGGTTTCTCCTCATTGGGGCCAACCTCTAGCCACGGCACTTTGGGGGGAGCCCTGGGGAGCCGGGAAGTGGGGGACCACCTCCAACTGGTGTGTGTGCTGGGGGCAGGTTTCCTGGTGAGCGCTCAGGAATGTCATCACGGCACTGAGCGGGAAGTTACAGCTCCCTTGTGATGATCCAATGAATCGCTTTTGCTTTTGCCAAATACTGCCGAGACTGGTTTGCAAAAGAGGACCTTTCCAAATGCTTTCTAGGTATCTTGGAGAGGTGAGTAAGCGAACCTGAGCGTGATGAGGGCGTATTTGGGCATCGCAGCTCCCTCTCATGATGCTGGGGAACAGGGGTGTGCAGAGCAAAGGGTCAGGTTTCTCTAAATTGGATTTGAGAGAACAAAGTGCACAGGCAGAGAACTCTGCTTCCCCTCTCATTTAACGACATAAAGCCAGTACACTGAAACACTGCTGCTGTGTTACTGTTCTGCCTCCTAACGAACATCGACTTTCTATTTATTTCTACACTCGATGTCCAAGCCACACGGAGGCGGATGCCCGGCTTACTGTCCTGGCCCTGGCACCACCGGGCTGTGCACCTGCCCGAGGCCTGACCCCACGAGCAAGCCCCATCTCCGCATGTATGAGACGGGTCTGCAGCTGTCTCCAGCATCACCAAGGACCATGCCAGCCTTGTGAATCTAAAGCATGGTTTCACTGTTGGTGGGAATGCAAGCTGGTGCAGCCACGCTGGAAAACAGTGTGGAGGTTCCTCAAAAAGTTGAAAATGGAGCTACCCTACGACCCAGCAATTGCACCGCTGGGCATTTACCCCAAAGATACAAATGTAGTGATCTGAAGGGGCACCTGCACCCCAATGTTCATAGCAGCCATGTCCACAACAGCCAAACTGTGGAAGGAGCCCAGATGTCCATCAGCAGATGAATGGATAAAGAAGATGTGGTTCGTACATACAATGGAGTATTACTCAGCCATCAGAAAAAATGAAATCTTACCATTTGCAACAACGGGGATGGAACTAGAGGGTATTATGCTAAGTGAAATAAGTCAATCAGAGAAAGACAATTACCATATGATCTCGCTGATATGTGGAATTTGAGAAACAAGGCAGACGATCCTAGGGGAAGAGAGGAAAAAATGAAACAAGAAGAAACCAGAGAGGGAGACAAAGCATAGGAGACTCAATCTCAGGAAACAAACTGAGGGTTGCTGGAGTGGAGGGGGGTGGGAGGGATGGGGAGGCTGGGTGATGGACACTGGGCAGGGTATGTGTTGTGCTGAGCACTGTGTATTGTGTAAGACTGATGAATTACAGACCTGTACCCCCGAAACAAATAATACAGTATATGTTTAAAAAAAAAAAAAATAAAGCAGGGTTTCTGCACCATGGCCCTGTTAATGCTTAGATCCGAATCATTCCTCGCTAATTGTCCCGGGCAGCGTCCCTGGTCTGCTCCACTCACCGGATGCCAGGGGCACCGTCTTCTGAGTTGGGACACTCCAAAACGCCTCCAGACATGGCCAGATGTCCAGGGAAGGGGAGGGGGGGCGAACGCAAAACCACCCGCTTGGAGAAGCCCTGCTCTAAAGGGGTTAGGTCCCACACTGGTTCCCAGGTATCCAGCTATGGAATCTTGAATGAATTAAAATTCAATAAAACCTGTAATTCAGTGCCTCAGGCCCAGGAGGCTGATTTCAAGGGATCAAGAGCCCCATGGGGCTCGTGGCTACCCCACTGTAACACAGATATGAACAGCTCCCTCTCTACACAGAAAGTTCTGCTGGAGAGGACTCTAGGTTATCCAAGTTCTTTACTGCTCTAAGCCCCGTGCGTGCGTCTTAGACCTCAGCGGAAGAATAACTACCTGGTGGGCACATTCAAACGGACACCAGGCACATCTGAGGTTCTACGCTTGGGAAAGTAAGCAAAATTCCTTTCTTTTTATAATGTCATGCTAGTCAAAGACTTAAAAAAAAAAAAAAACACCCTGGAATTTCTACAAACTGACCACTTGACCTTAAACTCGTAATTTTTCTTTTTTTTTTTTTTTTTTTAGATTTTTTTTATTTATTTATTCGACAGAGATAGAGACAGCCAGTGAGAGAGGGAACACAAGCACGGGGAGTGGGAGAGGAAGAAGCAGGCTCATAGTGGAAGAGCCTGATGTGGGGCTCGATCCCGGATTGCCGGGATCACGCCCTGAGCCGAAGGCAGACACTTAACCGCTGTGCCACCCAGGTGCCCCACTCGTAATTTTTCTTAATCCTTGAGGTTTTTGTGTTGTTTTTTTTTTTTTTTACTGAAGTACAATTATCACAGGATACTGTATCAGTTTCGGGCGTACACCGTATTTGAACGAGAAGACCGATACTCTACATTGACACGTAATAAATGAAAAAGCTATGAACCCGGAAAACATCGAGATTGCCATAAAATTGCAAATTTGGGCAAAAGGAAAATGCTTGACAGCTACTGCAGTTACTGGTGCAAGCGAGATCTGTGCAGCTGCCTGAATGACCTGCCTCATCTCTTCACGTACTCCTGCTATCCGGCCAGACCACCTCCTGTACACAGCACACTCATGTGTGAATACCTGAGCAGACACCAACCGGAGGGGCGTGGGGGGCAAAAAGATTCAAACACATTTAAAAGTACACTTATCTCACATAGAACCTAAAATAATAAAAAATAACTTATTTTATTCAAGACTTATTTAATTTAGGGAGAGAGAGAGAGCAGGGAAGAGGCGTAGAGGGAGAGGGAGAGAATCCTAAGCGGACTCTGGGCTGAGCACGGAGCCCAATGCAGGACTCGATCTCACGACCCTGAGATCATGACCTGAGCGGAAACAAAGAGTCGGCGCTTAACCGAGTGCACCTCCCAGGTAACTTTACAAACGTACATCTGTGTCTTGAAAACCTTCCTATATTAGTGCGGTAGGCAACAGTTCACGGGGTCCTCGACATCTTCTTTCGTGGGCATTCCCATAAAAACTGGTACCGGAATGCTCACGGAAGCATCACTCACGTGGTCAGACAGCGGAAACAACCCACGTGTCTGTCAAGTGAGGAACGGAGAGACAACACGGGGCCACTGCCTACAACAAGGGCCATTACCTGGCTGCACAAAGGACGCAGCACTGACACACGCTCCACCGCGGATGTGCCTCGAAAACGGGACGCAAAGTAAAAGCAGCAAGTCCCAAAAGGCCACGTATTACCTGCTTCCATTTCACGAAATGTCCCAGACGGGTAAATCCACAGGGACAGAAGGCAGACTAGCAGTTGCCAGGGGCTGGGGAGGGAGGAGTGGGGAGTCGCTGTGAAGGAGGACGGCATTTCTTTCTGGCATGTTGAAAATACACTAAAATTAAGATGGTGGTGACGGCCATACAACTCTGCGAATACTCCAAACACCATCGAATCAGACACGTTAAACGAATGAATGGGATGGGAGATGAATCAGGTGCCCACAGAGCTGTTCGGAAACATGCCTTTGGCGAAAGCTGCTACGGCCCACCGAGCGCCCTCGCACAGGTGCACGCACTCATGGCGTGCCACTCCTTCTTCAGGACAGGAAATACAGCCAAGCACGGGGCACTGCCGCTCGGACGAGGCCAAGCACCCCTGTGCCAGTCTGGGGGTACTCACCTGCTTGACTGTTCTCAACACGGGGGTAACCTTTTCAAAACTGCTGCTGCACTTTCCAGACAGGACACTTCTTTCTTGCCGGTGACTCTCGGACACATGGGCAATGAGGTGCTACCCGTTCACCGAGCCCCCTTCCTCCAGAATCCTACATAAAGTGTGTCCCAGCCAAGGCGCTGGGAGGGACATCACCAGGCAGACCTTCTTGTGTCTAAGCATCCGGCACATTCTGTGGCGCACTGCGGCCATCAGCTCCACTCCCAAAGAACGATCCCCACAGACAGTCATTTCACGGCCACTTCCAAAATCCCCACGTGGCCCGATGCACCCCACTACACCCGGCACCTGCTCTCCTCCTCTTGATGAAGTCACACTGCAGGGGACAGGCTGCGTATACGCTGACGCCCGGGAGGGCCCCCTCGATGCCGGACCTGGGCCGCTGCCGCACCTGTACCTGCCCACACGGAGCCTGGCCTCTGCCTCCGGAGACGAAACAGACCCGGGAACTTGGTTTTGCCGCTGGGACCCCGCAGCCTCCCGGGCACGCGGAGCAGCTCCGCCTGCAGCCGGGAGACCGTGAAGGACACGAGTCAGCACTCACTCCTGGCCCAGAGGCAGCCCAGAGCGCACAGGACAGCAGTAAGCCCACGCCCGAGAAGACGCGGCACCAGACACTCTCCCAGACACGGCGACGGATGCTGTGCCCATCGGGTCACGCCAGCCCTTGCAAGCCACGGTCCAGAATTTCTTTATTCACAGGTTAACAACTCACCACCGCTGCAGAGTTTAGAGGTTTCGAGAGTCATAAATCCATCTGCTCCCTGCTTATCTAAATTTCATACAAGATTAATATTCTACCTACATGCTTTGACAAAGACAAATAGCTACTGAGTACAAAATGACCATATTCTATGGAGGTAAACCCCGGGAAAAGAACTCACTGGCAAATGTGCTATTTGCAACTAAAATTCGGGAGCTCAGGGGAATCCATATTTTATAAACCAAACCGTGCGTGGTTACAAAGAAAAACGTCTTTAAGGCAGGTGTAGAAGATATTTAAGGTCAAGCACCCTGCCGTCTGCTACTGTCAAATACGGAGCCTCCAATAGGAAGGTTTTTTAATGAAATCATGAAAGCACCCAATAATGTGATTAATTTTAAAAAGAAACCATAAATTAAAATTTAAGTCATACTTAAAATTAATCAGCACTATAAAATAGAGATTAAATGCAGCCCACTGTCTAAGCCAGAAAAATCCTCCTGCTGGGACGACCTGCCTTACCAAGGAAGCTTTACATTTACAAAACGACAAGTGGTTGAGAGTGTCTTATTTCATTAGTTTGAAATAAAAAAGCAGACGTGCATTTTGAGGAACTTAAAATGCCACGAGAGCACTTTGTGAAGGAAGGTAAATTGCTACACACTCTCTGGATTCTGTAACAGGCTTTTAACTATTTCAATGAGCTCTGTGTGCTTGCCCTCCACCTTTTCCATCCACAACCAAATATCAAATCTTTGCTGTCGCAGCCCTTGCAAACAAGGTCTCACTCCCTCCCTAGCACCCAGCACTCAGAAAGCACTCATTATCTGAACAAATGAACAGATAAATCCCCATCCGTTCTGCTGTCCTACTTTGCACCAAAAAGTCAAAGAAATGCATTCTGATTGCTCTGTGCAAATAAAGTTAGAAACTCATTACAGCTGACAGGATGCTCTGGTACGGAAAGAGCCGTTGCTTTAGAACAAAGTACTGGGCTAGGTAACAGGCCAGGACAAAGGCAGACCCCAGTGCCGAGCAGTGCACAATGACAGACACCACACTGCAGAATAACTGAACATCTTTTCATGGAAAGATCTCAACGTGCAGATTGCAAAAAATGTCTCAAAGAAAGCATACACACAGAGCCAAAGTTCATTCTTTTGCAGAAAAGTAAGGTCCCGGGGCGCCTGGGTGGCACAGCGGTTGAGCGTCTGCCTTCGGCTCAGGGCGTGATCCCGGTGTTCTGGGTTCGAGCCCCACATCGGGCTCCTCCGCTATGACCCTGCTTCTTCCTCTCCCACTCCCCCTGCTTGTGTTCCCTCTCTCGCTGGCTGTCTCTGTCTCTGTTAAATAAATAAATAAAATCTTTAAAAAAAAAGAAAGAAAGAAAAGTAAGGTCCCAGGAGGTGGGAAGAAGAACGCCCATTCAAGGACAGGTGCAGGACGGTTCTGTGACAGAGAGCGGTGGCCAGAGACGAAGAGGGGAAGGAGGCAGGAAAGAAATCTCATTTCAAGAGTGCATGGTGGGAAGCGGGAGGTAGGGGTGCCTTTCTGGAAGCTTCTGCACCTGCTTTAAGTACTTCCACTGCTCTGTGCTTTGGAAGCTAAAGGCAATAAGGAGGCAGGTGGAACAAACGTATAAAGCTCCTCTCAGAAGAGTGCAGTTGACTCTTGAACAATTTAGGGCATGGGGACACCCACCCCCCACACAGCTGAAAATCCGTGTCAAACCTCCAACTACCCCAAAATGAACAGCCTACTGTTGACCAGGAGCCTTAATGAGAACATAGACACTCAGTTCACACACACTTGGTATGTGACATGTACTATCTACTGCATTCTCACGATAAAGTAGGCTGGAGCAAAGAAAATGTCAGTAAGAAAATCATATGGAAGGGCGTCCGGGTGGCTCAGTCGGCGAAGCGTGCGACTCGATTTCAGCTCAGGTTGTGATCCCACGGTTGTCAGATCGAGCCCTGCCACGCTCAGCAGGGAGCCTGCTTGAGATTCCCTCTGCCCCTCGACCTGCTCACACTGGCTTGTACAGGCACTCTCGCTCTCTAAAATAAATAAATAAATAAATAAAATCTTTTAAAAAGAGAGAGAGACAATGAGTCACACGAGAGAGAAAACCAGTCACATGCAAGAGAAAATACTGTAATTTTTATAACAGAAAAATACTGAACTGTACTATATTTACCAAAAACAATCTGCATCTACGTGGACTTGCGCAGTTCCAACCCAGGTTATTCAAGGGTCAGCTACGGTTCCTAAGACAGCAGAATACTGTGTTAACAGCACTCCAGGATGTGCGCGAGGAAAGGTCGGGCGGCTTCTGTGTGGGTACAACACAAATTCACCACGAGAATCCAGACTCATTTGCTATCTCTGTCTGAGCAGCAGTGATGGACCAGACACGAGGGATCCAACTCTAAAATCCTTCTTTGCAGACCAGTCAACCATCCCACAATGGATGAACAGAAACACCAAACGTGGTCTCTACACACAACGGAGCATTACTCAGCCTCAAAAAGGAAGGGGATTCTGACACAGGCTACCATATGGATGAACACGGGAGATACTATACTGAGTGAAATAAACCAAACACGAAAAGACAAATACTGAATGATTCCACCTGAAGAGGTTCACAGAATAGGCAAACCTGTGGAGACAGAGAGTGGACGGTGGGAGCCAGGGGCTGGAGGACGGAAACCGGGAGTCAGTGCACAACGGGGCAGACTGTCCACCTGAGAAGATGACAAAAACTTGCACAAAAATGTGAACACAATGACACTGAGGTAAAACTCAAAAATGGTCAACGTAGTAAATTATGTGCATGTTAAGAAATGAAAAAGAATCCTTTGGAAACCTAACTTGAATAGGTATTAAGTAAAGGCATGATCTTTCCACTGTAGTCTTTTTGCAGGGGACTATTTTCATGTGTGGGGTTCCGTTAAAAATTTGCTATTTTTGTCCTGCTCTGGGTTTCGGCTCAGGTCATGATCTCAGGGTCATGAGATCGAGCTGGTCGGACTCTGTGCTGCACGTGAAGCCTGCCTCAGACTGTCTCTCTCTCAATCCCTCTCCCTCTGCTCACATGCTCCCTCTCTAAAATAAATAAATCTTTTTTAAAAATTTTGCTAATTTTGCATACAGATGTCTTATAAAGATAGGAAATTTGAAGAACTGTATAATTATTCTAAGGAATAAATTCAGAATTGCTACTGACCATAAAGAAACCAAATTATGTAAATTATTTTTCTAAATAGATTATAAATGAAATGAGGTTGAGCTGATTAGATGCCTATGTATTATACTGATCATGTTGTCAAAACTGTTTATTTTTTAATGCAAAGAAAAACGTAATTTAGGAATAGAAATACAGGGCTAGAGCCTTATTCTTTTCCAAGTGTACGGTTACACTGAATGTTGGCGTCGCTGTAGGAGGCCCAACGTGTGGAACTCCCCGCTGTGGTGCTTCATACCCAGGCCAGGGCCAAGAGTCACTACTATGAAAGAAGACAGAGGGCCGTAGCTTACATATGCAAAGTCGTGGGCATGGCTCAAACCAGCCAACCTCAACACTACTGACATGCGGGCCAGGTAACTTTTGGGTGCGGGAGGGCGTGAGGGAGGCTGTCCCGTGCCCTGGACAGTGTTTAGCAGCATCCCTGACCTCCACCCTCTAGATGCCAGTACCCCCCACACACAGACCAAGTCCTGAAATATAGGTCTCCAGACTTTGCCAAGTGTCCCCCGCGGGGAAAAAAAATACCCCAGCTGACAAACACGTCCTGAACTGAGAGACACTTGGGAACCACCCATGTTTACAAAGCACATATTAGGAAAAACAACATACTTTGATTCATTATAAGAGACAGAAGTAGTGAAAAATGTCAGAAACAAAGCAATTGTTTCATTTTGAGGCCCCTTCCTAGCCATGTTACAACCAGAACCTAAAACCAATTTCAAGAGTTTATTCTTGAGTTTAATTCATCAAGAACTTAATTAATGCTCATGTGAGTCAAATTGCAACAGGAAACTCACTAGACTTTCAAGCCGTTAGTTGGGAAGAGGGCGCACTCTTCCCCGTCTGCTTGGGCTCAGGAAAAAAGGAATACCCAGCTTCTCGCAAGGAAGCAGTTTTCCTGAGAACCTGGAGGCACTGTCTGGGGCTCCACGTGTGTGTTCTGGGCATCCACGAGAGTGAGTGAAGACAAACGGTGTTTGAAAGAAAAGAACACTGAATAAATTGGAACGGCAAATTGACGGAACAAAAAGCTGGATTGTGTTATCCAACAGCACTCATCAAGGACTGTACATCAGCTGGAGACCACAAGAAGCAATCGTTCTTGCGGATTATCCACAGGGAACTGACGCCCTTAAATCAAGAAACTATGATTCCAAGGTAACCTGCGAAGCTTTACTGCTTTTGATAAGACAGATCAGCAACACCCCACTCCTCCCCGCTGTACCCTGAGCCTACTCCAAGACCCCTCTGGGGCGCCACCTTTCCCAACTTAGTATGAAACCCCCACAACCGGGTTGGCCTGTAACAGGTCGCACAGCCCAGCTGCCATCCAGCCGCGTCCCTGTCTTGTCACTATAGCAATGTCCAGTTTGGATCCACTCTAACACCCAACCAAGGCTTCAGGCTCCAACACAATACTTGTGTGAGCCACGGCTCCCTTTGATGACAAGTACCTGGATCATTCGTGCCCTTCTTGGACGGAATGAACAGGAAGGTACTGGTGAGAGTTAGTCACCCTTCGTGTGACTGAGACCCCGAAAAGGATAGCAACGAGAGAGAAACGAGAATGCAGACGGCAAGTGTTTAGAATAAGCCACACAACGCAACACACACACACACACACACACCCCGCACATTGAGCAAACAGAATACAGCCCAAATGCAAACACTGAGTATTTCAGGGTTCTGAATCCCTTCCAGGCTGTGGATGGGGAGGGGGAGGAAAGAAGTAGAAGGGAGAAGCGGGAACGCACGTGGACCGTAGAAGACACTCCGCAATTTCGTGTCTTGTACCAACGGACCGCAAAGCAGGGATTCCCTTCCCACTGCACAGAGGAGAAGACTGAGGCTCAGGGGCACTAACCAAGTTCTGGAGGTCCCACAGGGCGTGGGTGATGAAAACAAGAGGTGTGACCAGAGCTGGCCCACTCGAGGTCGGCCCTCCTGCCTCTGCTTCCTCTGTCCTCACAGGAACAACAAGAGCCACACAAACGCAAAGGGCACCGCACCCTTCACTGTTTTGATGAGCTAACGCCCCCTCCCAGTGGAAACCAGCAGGCCCTGCGAAGGCGGCTCCTGGAGACAGCACAGCTGGAGGGCTGCAGGGCTGGCCTCGGAGAGCGCAGCAGCAGTCGGCTGCACATGTGCCCCATGGAGCCCGCGGCTCTGACCCCAGTCGCCCTACCAGCTAACAAGAGCCCCAGGGTTCCCGGTGCCGTGCTGCGGACGGATCTGGAGGCTGCCTCCTCGAGCTGGCTCTTCCCCATACACAGCGGTCCCCCACAGGGACGCAGCTCGACGGTGACTGGGCTCTGCTCCTTGCGCGGCAGCTCTGCGTTCGTCCACGAAGGCAATGGTCCCCGGTGGCAACTCCTTCCGTGTGGCCAGCGGGGTCTCACTGTCCGTATGTCAACAGGATCTGGAAGGCAGAGAGGCCCAGCACCACGGCCGTACCTTCTGAACGCAGTGGCACGGGGGGCTTCAGCCAGCTAGAGTCCGCTCCAAGTGCCTGCTCCCCCACGGGACCCCGGGAGCCCCACGGCCTCGCTGTGCCATCGTGTCTCTGTCTGGTCAATAGACCCCCACCACGGCATCGATGGCACAGGACTACCCAAGGCATAAACTGGGGACTTAAGACAGCATCAGGTCCACAGCAACACCTGTGCCCAGATGTGCACAGCAGCTCTACCTGTAACAGCCCCCGGCTGGAAAGACCCCGAACGCCCCGAAGCAGTGAGTGGATAAGCAAGCTCTGGTACAGCCATCCAGCGCTTAACCACTCCGCATTAAACAGGCACGAGCCACTGACACCCACCGCTTGCATGGGGCTCAAGGCCTCAGCGGAGAGAATAAAGACAGTCTGCAAAGGCCAGATGCCGTACAATTCCATTTTCCTGACATTGCCGAAATGACAGAATTCTAGAGATGGAGAACCTGGCGGCTGCCAGGACTTGGAGAGGGGAACCTAAAGGAGTGTCATGAGGAGCCCTGCTGGTGATGTGACAGTTCTGCGTCAGATTATGGCGGTGGCTGTGTGAACGCATACGGGTGATACGCCCGTCCAGCTCCATGCAAGCACACACACACGAGTGCACGTGAACGCTGGAGAGACCCAGACAAGGTCTGCATCTGAGTCCACAGGGCCAGGCTCCATTTCCCTCTCATGATAATGCGGGACTGCGGGATGGGGGGATCGTGATGGGAGACGCTCTCATTCCAGGAAGGCTGTGGGGGGGGGGCGGGGGTGGTACTCTGGAACTCACGGTATATTTCTGCAACTTCTTGGGAGTCTAACATCACTTCGGAAGAGAAGCCTTCAAAATTACTGTCTGACTGATGAACACACAAAATGTGGCCTATTCACACGACGGAGTAGTATCTGGCAAGAAAAAGGAATGGTCCACAGACACGTCCTACCACACCGGGGACTGTGACAACGTGACAATTATGCTGAGTAACAGATGTCACAAAGAACACGTACTCCACGATGCCGTTTCCATGCAACGCCTGGGATCGGGCAGACCCGCAGACCCGGGAAGTAGTCTGTGCTTGTCAGGGACGGGGGACGCAGGAGTAGGGGGCGCTCTACTCTGACAACGGTCCATGTAGGGGTCTGGTGGAAGGACTGCTACTGCGCGGGCGGGAGCACAACTCTGTGAACAGGGACGACCACTCGACAGCACACTTCCCGTGAGCGAACTGTCCCCTCTGTGAACTATCCCAGTGAAGGCAACATCTGGCACACACGTGTCTTACGGCTATTCTGTCACACTTTCCCATTCTTTCTGCCCTGCAGGGGTTGGTTATAAAAGTCACGTCTGGTGCCCTTTCGACCTACGGGCTGTCCCTCCGTTCCTGATGGGCTTGCAGTCCTCAGGTACACCCAGGTCGATGAAGACGGCAGCCCTAATGCTGAACACCCAAAGCCTCCTTTGAACACCATGGAGGCCCGGTCCCATCCACAGTTCTTGCCCTTCCGTAGGCCCCTTCTGCTCCCCCACCACCCTGCTCAATGAATGCCACCACGCTGCTTTATCAACTTTCCCCGAAAAAAAGGAAAGGGGGGGGCGCCTGGGTGGCTCAGTCAGTTAAGCGTCTGCCTTTGACTCAGCTCATGATCCTGTCGGGCTCCCTGCTCCTTGGGGAGTCTGCTTCTCCCTGTCCCTCTGCCTCCCACTCCCCCTTCTCATGTTCGCTAGCCCTCCGTCAAATAAATAAATTAAAATCTTAAAAAAAAAAAAAAAAAAAAAAGCTTTGTTCTTCCTGGCTCCTCACCTCTGCCCATAGAGTCAGCCCCCGCCTAGAACGTACTTCTTCAGTATGAATCGATACTCCACGACCAGACCCACCTGGAGTCTCCCTTCCATGAGCAATGTCCAGCTTTCTTTGGCTGCTCTGCCACGCGGTGTTAAGAGCCTTGCTCAAAATTCAGGGGCGCCTGGGTGGCTCAGCTGGTTAAGCGCCTACCTTCGGTTCCCAGAATCCCAGGATCAAACCCCTCATCAAGCCCGACATCAGGCTCCCAGGGGCTCAGCAGGAAGTCTGCCTCTCCCTCTCCCTCTGCTTCTCCTGCTCACGCGTGCATGCGCTCTCTTTTTCAAATAATAAATAAAATCTTCAAAAAAAAAATAAAATAAATAAAATCTAAAAAAAGAGCACTGCTCAGAATTCTGTCAGCAGGGAACGTCTACACCATGCATGGGATGCCCATTCACACCATGGCTTTCTGCCGCGCCCCCCACTTCATGCATCTGTAATGCCTCAGCCCCCAAAACAAGACACATCACACACATCTCTGTATACTCCACGATGCTCCGGAAATAACAGACCGAGCAAACGGTCATCCCAGAGACGGAAGATCTTTCACACCCCAGTGCTCTGAAAAGGATGCCGTTGATCTGAGCGGGCACCGGGCCTCTCTGTAAACTGGGTGCAGTACAGCAGCCAAGAGGAGAGCTCCAGGACCCCGGAGGCCTGTTCGACGTGACTCTGGACTGTGTCTGCTCCCACGGCAGCCCAGGCAGGGCTGAGAGCAAAGGAGAACACTCTGCAGCGGCCTCCGTCACAGGCCGTGCTGCCTCAGGAGGGTGCCCAAACAAGCTGGTTCTGGAAAGTCCTGGCTGGTCGGCAGGTGGTTCCACGGTAGCCTGTCATTCTCCACACACATACCGAGAAGAACAAGAGGAACGGAGCATGTAGCAGACCAAGAGTCAAAAGCCCTCGTTGGTTGTAAAGCAGATTTCCAAGGACAAAAAAGGGCCTCAGATGCAAATGGGAAACATCAGCAGAAATGATACTTCTCTCCAAAGCACACGGAGTTTAATAGTCATCTCCATTTCTCTTTCCTAAAATCTCTCACTTCAGAAGCTGTGTGAGGCAGACACACAGCACTTTCTTGCTAGCAAAATTACCTGTTACAAGAAATCTTGAGAAATCACCATTTCCAGTACTTAGAGCCAATACACTAACATTTAATTTTTAAGCACAGAAAATATGAAGAGGTTGACAGGATATTTATTACATAATAAAAAATCCATTTTACAATTTCACTTACTCAGAGCCAAATGCAGGCAAATCCCTTCCTCCTTTGAGGGTTTCTTTCCAGGCCTGTTTTCCGTCTTCAGTTACCTGTTAATGAAAAGTAACGGAAGTGAGGCAAAAGTGTCCGCGAAAACATCCTGGAGTACACCGTCGACCGTTCCACCGGCCAGCACATATCTGAATTAGGGATACGACAGGAGCAAAGAATCATATGTGAGACGGTACACAACCACCGTGGGTGCCTCGTAGGGTTCATTCCCCAGTTATACCACACGAATCTGGTCAAAAGTTTCAGGATCTCACAAGCAATTATGATCCTATCACCAGGAAATTTCCATAACTGAAAAATCCACTGAGTTCTTACCAGACACATTTTCCTCTGCCCTCCCAAAGCATGCTAAGTGAAAACATAGGTATTTCTAGATTCAACCCAACTCAGCAAGTTTCTACTGACAATGGCTCGTTCAGTCTTGCAGAAAACGCAAGTGGTGCTCAGTGCTGTTTCGGCATTAGGGACATATAGTGCCTGGTCTCGTGGAATGTACCCATCCGGGCAGGGAAAAAGGGGGAAACCTGGTGATGGAAGAGCAAGGACCATAAACGAGAAAGCAAACACAGAGCGCGATCACTTCAGACGACAGAACTACAAAACTCCAGTCGGTAGTAAAAGAGAAAGTGACCACCAGCAAGGAGCTGACTTATGTTGGGGCCTGGGGCAGCACTCTTTTGAGGAGGGAGCGTCTGAACAGGGACAAGAGAGGCCACAATGCAGACACAGAAAGTGCAAGTGTCCTGTGGTGAGAGTAACCTTGGCAAGAGGGAGGGAGGAAGGCCGGTAGGCTGGGCACCAGAAGTAATAACAGGTCCCGGGTCACAGAGGACTTCACAGCCCACAGAAAGGAGTCTGATCCTAGCCAGGCCCCACTACACCTTATTCTTCACCCAGCACCAGAGTTAATGAGAAAAGAAAATCTGATCACCCTGCCATTAAAAAAACCCTTCAGGGGCTCCTGTCAAGCTTGGAACAAAATCCAGAGACACTCTTGCTCAGTAGAGAACCACCGGTGGCTCACGTGGTGCCAGCAGGAAAGACAAGCATGAAATACAGAGAGTGTACAGGGTTCTAGGACATTCTGACCTAGAGAACTCACGGGAGGGGGCGAAGGCATGTGTGATGGGGGGGTGGGGAATGCAGCATGACTTCCAGGGTCAGGGCTTGAGCGTCAGCCTGGAACGTGGTGCCACTTCCTGGGACGCAGGCGGACTGAAGAGAGGAAAAGCAAGCCTTTTTTACATGTGAACTGTGAAATGCCCATCCTAGCTGTAAGTGGACTATTACCATTACCTAGGTAGTTAAGGACACCAGTCCAAGCAATCAGGAGAGGTCACAGTTGCAGAATTAAGTCTGGAAGTCATCCCGTTACCATGATGCTCAAAAGCTACGGGCCAGAATGGGAACGTTCAAAGCAGGGTTTCTCACCCCGGGCGCTGCTGACAGTGTGGATCAGATAATTCTGCGGTGGGGGCCGCCTGGGGCCCTAAGCGCCATCCCCCCGCCCCCGCTCCACCCACTAGACCCCGGTAGCAATTCACACACGCGCCCCCTTCGCGGTGATAACCAACACTGATCCCAGATGTTACCAGGTGTCCCCCCCGAGGGCACAAGCACCCTGCAGAGAGCCACTGGTCTAAAGACTGCAAGCCGAGGATGGAACACGGAGAGGAGAAGCTGTCAATGAGACGGGAGTGTGCAGAGAGGTAGGAGGAAATCCAGGGCGGGGTGGTATCCCTGGCATCTAGGGACAGACATCTCTCAAACATCATGGAACGACGAGCAAATAATGGCCACTGAAATGGATGACCAGGAGAACAGATGACAGGATGACAAGACACCGCACTGTCTCCTCTGTCCACGCTCGCTACGTGAAAGAACTCTAGACAGGCTTCATGGAAGCTGCAGCCTTCCTGTGGGCCCATGAAGTCAGGCGACGAGGAAGAGAAGGCAGCTGCAGCTTGAGCGGTGCTGGAGGCATCAAAGGTAGGCAAGCGGGCACTGAGGTTCCTAAAACATCGGGAGACGCTCGCAGGGTGCTCAGGAAAGGGGCTGCGGGCAGCACAGTGCCAGGACGCCAGGCAGTGGACAGCATGGGTGCCCCGTCGAGCAGAGGGAAGAGGAGGCCACCTGGGCCAGCTGGTCCCGCAGGCAGCACTCTCCCACAAGGGGCGACTTCCAAGATATCAGCGAACCCACAGAGTTCCTCCCAAGTGGGAGCCAGGGGCCCCCTAGCTGAGCCAGCCATTGATCTTTCTCTTGTTCTCTTGGCTTATAAGGGCTCCTGCCCCTGGCAGACGACACTCAGAGCCCCAAACTGTGAAAATGCTGACACGACTTGCCAGATGCCTGCTCCGCTGCCCTACCCCCTTCTGCCTTCATGCCACAGCTACCGTATTAAAAAAGAAAAAAGAAAAGTTAGGGGAAAAAGAGAAGGGCAGATTTACAGGCCTCACTTTGTTACTAATTAATTATAAGAAACTCCCTCTGGACCAGAGTCCTCAGCTGTGAAATGAGGGTATTAAATTATTTATGAGGTTTCATCCACATCAAAAAATCTGAGGAACCATTTTCCTGTTGACTTACTTTGTAAATTCTAAGGGAAAACACTTGCGAAGAACTAAACCAAGGGGGCGCCTGGGTGGCACAACGGTTAAGCGTCTGCCTTCGGCTCAGGGCATGATCCCGGCGTTACGGGATCGAGCCCCACGTCAGGCTCCTCCACTATGAGCCTGCTTCTTCCTCTCCCACTCCCCCTGATTGTGTTCCCTCTCTCGCTGGCTGTCTCTATCTCTGTCAAATAAATAAATAAAATCTTTAAAAAAAAAAAAGAACTAAACCAAGAACTTGCACAAGGATGCTCGGGGAGGGAGGGAGGAAGAATGTATGCATCTATCTGTCCTGCAGCCAACAAACCACAGAAATATATCCAAAGGCTGCAATATTTTTCCAAAGTGGCCGTAATGATTAACATTTGCACCCCAGAGAAATTCAAGTTGTACCATCATGAAAACAACACAAAAAATCCAAAATATGTTTTCAGAAGCCACTGAGCATAACAGAGAAGCTGCAATTTCCTCCTGAGTCCTTTCTTTTTTTAGTGAGCCCTGAATCAACCGGGCCAAGAGCCAGGGGCTAAGCCGGGTACTGGCATGAGGAACTAGAGAATTCTGAACACTTCATTTGCTATGAGGTTCGAGTTCTGTGTAATGAAGCTGTCGTTTCCTGCGTTACCAATACTGAAGAGCATTTTTATGTATGGCGATGATTCATTCAATAACATTTTAAATCCTTTAAATCAGTGGTTCTCAAATGGGGCTGTCTCTCAGGGGACACTGGGCAATGTCTGGAGACATTTTGAGTTGTCGGGACGGGAGGAAGAATGCTGCTGGCATCTAGTTAGTAAAGCCAGGGACGCAGCACACAGCACAGCCCTTCTCAGGCAGAAAATTATCTGGCCCAAATACCAATACTGCCAAGGGCGACCCTACTAAAATTTCTGCAATTTTACAGGAGACACATCCTATATACTTTCGTGTTCCAAACCACTTTTATTCTTTTCGAAACAGTGCGTGTACATTGTTTTAAAAAGTAAAACACAGGTGAGGCCAAAGACTACTCTTTTGACTTAACAAGCTTTTTATAGCACCATCTATCCCCGACTCTACTTCCCAAAGCAACCATTTTCAGATCTCAGAACTGTTTGTATCATTGGCAGTGATCCTCAGTATGACTTCCACATTTCTAAATAACCTTAATAATATTCCCTATCAGCTTTAGATATTACTTACTTGATTTCCTCACATATAGATGAGGATTTGGGCTTTTTAAATTCCATCCTCAATCTTATGCTAACCCTGCCACATCTTCCCAACACTGTAACAGTTTTTGGTGAAATCTATATTTGACAGATATTGTGACAATGGAAAGGGCACTGCTGAGCAAGCAATATAGTATGATTATGAGTCCTTTCACACGTGACCTTTTTGTTTTCCTGGGATTACTAATTGCACTTGTTTTTATTTCCCTAGTTTTTTTTTTTTTCCTTTGTATCATTTGGTAATTCTTCCAGCATTGTCCACAGTCTTTTGATTCGATTTTTTACATCATCAAAATTCTCAGATAATCTGTCAGCTCTATGGGTTCCCCCCCCAATCACTCCTACATCTCTCAAATATACACACATTAGACCTTCTGAAATTTCTCTCTGTTCCAGTCTGTATTTGTCAGCATTAGGCCTGCTATAGAGCTCACACTGCCATGAAACCACAACATCTTGAGAATACATTCTGTTTCTAGGATCCCAAATCTCCCCCTTTCTTGGTTTACTCTCTCATTTTGGTGGAACACATTCCCTAGTAGATTTCTGAGAAGTGATATGTAAAAGCTAAATATTACTGATATCCTGAGTATGTACGAATACCCTCATATTCTACCCTTAGTTAACAACTAGTAGAGGAATGACTTTAAATTCTGAGTGAAAATTATTTGCACAGAAGTCTATACTCAGTCTCTTTTTCAACTTCCAATGCTGCCGTTAAGAAATCTGATATCATTCTGATTCTAGATCCTTCATATGACTTTTAAATCCAGGAGAGTAATTAGATACTGCCTTCATCTCTAATATTTCAAAACGACGTGATGAGCTTTTTTGTGTAGTATTTTTTTTTATGTGCTTTTTATTCTCCGTTCCAGTCACCTGGTATGAAATTTCTCTTCTTCAGATTTAAGATTTTTTCCACCATCTCTTCTTTGGAATATCTATTAGGCAAGAATCTGAATAACCATCTCTCATCTATGTAGTAAAACTTTATGCACCATGTCTTCACTGACCAATAAGGTATCCACTAGCTGCCCCTGAAATGTTTGGCTAGTGCCATTGAGGAACTGGCTTTTAAATTTTATTTAATTTTAATTAATTTAAGTATATATAGTCACATGTGGCCAGTGGTTACCATATTAATGAAAATCTAAAGACTATGACAAATGGAGGGGGGGGGACAAACAAAGGAGAAACACTGCCTGTAACACCAACTCCAACGTGATTTTAAACATCAGAAGATGTTAAGATGTTCAGAAGAAAAAATGTTCAGGAGAAGAAACAATGCAATTTCTAAATCCTCACCACTACTTTCAATATGAGGTTCTAGGCCTTCATTCTATGGCTTCCTTCCCCGTAAGAACTTGAAGACCCTATGCTACAGAACAGTGGGTGCTCCAGGGGATGCGAACGAAAAAGGCCTACCAGGACAGTCTCTGGGCATTCGTTCATTCATGTACTCATTCAACAAATACCACGAACATAACAAATTGTTATCCAGACATTCTATGAACAATGACCATGACAGAAAACAGAACCACAAAAAACAAAACTGCAAAAACAAAACTACGCAAGTTCTGTGCACCCAAGCCAAAGCCAATGAGCCTACTGTTCCATCTCGATCACTGGGAACTACTTTCTTTAAAGCTCAGTGCCCACCATACAGCACGCAGGCAATAGGTGTGCACCGAAAACGAACTAAGAGCAGGCTCAAAACCAAAAGAAAGTCATTATTGTTTTCTTTTTCGACTCTGAGGGAAAAAAAAAAAAGAAACAGAACTGTGGGAATAGGGAAATAAATGTTCAGGGGAAATCTTCACTTTTTATGTAAGGATCAATGGGGAAACACATTTTCTTCACCTATTCTTCAAGTAAGTCATTTAATATCCATTCATTCCTGCAAAACGTGACATTTTATTATATTTGTAGGTTTTACAAATTCAGCATAAAAGTATGAACTACTCAAAAAGGAGAAAAACAGACACCAAACGAGATGCTTATATAAACCTCATTTCATTTTTTTTTTTTTTTTTTTGCTGCTGGATCATTATTTTATTTTTTTTAATAATTTTTTAATTATATTATGTTAGTCACCATACAGTACATCCCCAGTTTCCGATATAAAGTTCAATGACTCATTAGTTGCGTATAACACCCGGTGCACCATGCAATACGTGCCCTCCTTACTACCCATCACCAGTCTATCCCATTCCCCCACCCCCCTCCCCTCTGAGGCCGTCAGTTTGTTTCTCGTATTTCTCTTTTCATCTACTATGATGCTAATAACAAGATTTTCGGGCTTGTATAACCAGCAAAATCAATGCTTCTAAACTCATATTGATGTATCGAATGCATGTGGTTAGACACACGTATCCTTCACCCACGACCCCACACCAGTAGAGTCAACCATATGCCGCTCACAACAAATGAAAAATGGGTTCCTCACGCTCTGATATACCGAACAGATTCCATACAGAAAGACCAAGATATGGTCTGTCATGTGAACATTTGACATGAGATAAGGTAATGACATGATCCAATTGGGCTTATAATTAGTTATATAACCCCTGCAGAGCCAACGCCGACGGAAAAAAAACAAACCCACAGCAAATTTTAAGACGCTATCAGCCGCAATATTTGTTTCTAAGCATTTATTTTTATTTAAATTAGAATGATAAATTAAATTTTATTTAATGGCACGAAACTAATCTTTAGTGAGAAAAATAACCACATTTAAAGAAGACACGTTAAGGTATTAGGATAACACCTTTCTTTTCAGCAAACTGTCAATCAACAGTGATTTGAATGTCTCCCCGCAGATACAATACCAAACCGTATGCAGATAATCCTCACGTGACTCTAATCAGTTCTTTATAGATGACATAGTGCATCGTGCATCGTGAGGTAGAAAAGAATCCCAGGTAATCTCCTCCTCATCTCCCAAAGCACCGTCTCCACATTTTGCAGTGAGCGTTAAGCATAATTTTCAATGTAACTGTCAAGCACATTATCTATTCACTGAAATTATGATAAAAGTTTCTGAACGCCATATGGTCCTGGTGTTCACATTTCAGTTTCTATCCTTTGCCAAACACAAGCTCTCCCCCTCTCACCTGGAAAGGTCAATGATACTGTCTTCAGTTTCAGTTAACAATGCTGCAAGCAAATCCCTTTTGTAAAACAATGGAATTCAATTATTTGCTTACATAAACAGCTCAAAATTTGGGACACCAATGTCAGTGATCAGCTAAGAACTAAGTATTAAGACACAAGCGCACACACACAGTCACACACGGGCACACATCTCCTATTCACAAGCGTAGGGTCAGGGTCACCTCCACGTTCAGGACATCAGGAAGATGTCCGAAATAAAAATCCAAATGAAAAACTAAGACTAAAACCACCCAATGCTCTTACACAAATACACCATAGTTCCCCTGTATTGAAGGAAGCTGGGGAACTCTTGTAACAGCAAACCCCCAAATATCCAACTTTCTAATCCCTACTCGTTTGGAAACAGAGGCCTTCAAAATGACTTTTAAACCCAAGGCTTTTCCAAAAATGCAATTTTTTCAAGTTGTTATTTATTTAAGTAATCTCTACACCCAACATGGGGCTTGAACTCACAACCCTGAGATCCAGAGTCACACGCTGCTCTAACTGAGCCAGCCGGGCACCCCGAGAGTTTTTTTAAGTATCAAATCCAACAGCTGGGAGAAGGGGGCCACTGGGAACGCTGCTGTCGTTTACACTGAGGGTGACTCCTGCCCCCAAGTGTTAGACCAGCGGTTCTCAACTGGGGGTGATTGTGCCCTCCCCCAAGAGACATTGCAGGTTGCCACAACTGGGGGGTGCTCCTGGCACGTGGTAGGTAGACACCAGGGATGCTGTTATACACCCTACAACGTACAGGTCAGCCCCCATCACAACCACCTCAAAAAGAACACCCCACCCCCAACTTTTGCGAAGGCTCATGCTCCCCCGCCTGGCACCATGTGAAAGAACGCACGTGTCCAGGAACTGCATCGTCGTTACTCCTCCTCTGTGTAGTGGCATCACGAACTGGACCCTCATAATGACGTCAGGAGTACACACCGCCATTCACACAAGGTTAGAGCAGAGAACCCTCCATGGCACACAGTGGACACCGGGCAAGGACCAGCCAAAACTGCTTTTGTCACTGTAGTCCATACGTGAGGCAATCAGCTCAAAGCCTTGTCACTAAGGAGCTGTGTGGCCCTGGACGATGACCTCTGAGCAGTTACACGCAAAGTACACAGCACAGCCCGCGGCTGTCGGAGGCCGTCGGTATCAGCTGTGATTAACAGCAGCTGAGGCTCGCAATTGATCCCAGGAAGTCGTTCCCAATCTTTCCTTCCCATAAATCGAGAAACAGCTATTCTTTCTGCACTGATTAAGGATTGATTGATTTGTGTGTGTGTGTGTGAGAGAGAGAGAGAGAGAGAGAGAGAGAGCGCGCGAACACGCGCGCACAGGCAGGAAGTGATGAGAGAGAGAAAGAATCTCCAGCAGAGTCCCCGCTGAGGGCGGAGCCCAAGGCGGGACTCGATCTCACGACCCTGAGATCATGACCGGAGCGGAAATCAGGATTCAGGCGCTTAACTGACCAAGCCACCCAAGCGCCCCTCTGTGCTAATTCTTTTTTTTTTTTTTTCTTTTAAAGATTTTATTTATTTATTTGACAGAGATAGAGACAGCCAGCGAGAGAGGGAACACAAGCAGGGGGAATGGGAGAGGAAGAAGTAGGCTCCCAGTGGAGGAGCCCGATGTGGGGCTAGATCCCATAACGCCAGGATCACGCCCTGAGCCGAAGGCAGACGCTTAACGACTGCACCACCCAGGCGCCCCTCTGTGCTAATTCTTTACCCTTGTTTAGCAGGAGACATTTAAGAACTTTTATTTCTGGAACCTCATTTTCACTTCTTGCTTTTTGACATAAGTTATGGAGCCGTATTCAGGGCTCCAGGGTCCCGCGTCCCACGGAGCATTCTAGACACTGCTCCACCACGCTCACGGAGATGGAAAAAGAATTTCTGCTCCATTCGATGTACCTTCAAGCCAAAGAATTTGTTTCTTTAAATGGTGTGAGTTCTTTTCCCTCCAGGAAAATTAAATGACTCCAGAGCGTTGCTGTTATGAATCTTTTTTTCAAAAAGGGATTTGAGAGAACTTTAATTTTCAGACTTGGGAGGCCTAGAACGCTTCACCTAGGGTCTGCTCGCCAGCTGCTTCTGCCCAAGTCTCCATCATACTAAATGTAGAAATATCCTCTGTCCCCATGTA
>NW_024423319.1:118704524-118761803 GCF_017311325.1 Ursus maritimus
CAGGAAGCAGCCAGAGTAAAATAAGACGCTGGTAACACACGAGAATTCCAAAGGCATTGTGAGCCAACAACCTCCAAGAAACCACACTGCACTCATTCACTAAAATACGCGTCATGCTCCAGCAGGAAAAAGGAAAAAGGACTTGAAGTGGATCACACACACACACGAGCAACAATAAAACAATTCGCTGGAGAAATCAGGGCAAAGAGAAGGTGAAGGCACCAAGGCTGAGCTGCTGGGAGAGGAGGGCTGCGTGCAAAGCCCACGAGCGTTACATCAGCCGCAAGGGAACGAACCTCGGATACGGAGCCTTCTAGCCATCTAGTCAAAGAAACAAATGGGACGAGATGTCAGTATCCAAAAAGTGAAGAAGAGAACTAAAAACACAGCTTCTAGAGTGGATACACGTGCACAATTTCTCCCATGGGCCCCAGAGGGGAAACTGTGGGCTCCGTACAACTACGTTCTCAGTAAATGGGGCCAAGCACGCGTTTCATTGGGCTGCTGCTTACAACAATTCTTAACGTGAGGTAACTGCCCAACCCCGAGGCCCAGGTAAGTTAATCACGTCTGAGGGCATAAACAGCACGGTGGCGGCGTGCACATCTCCCCACAGCCAGCGGGACTCCAAGGATACACTTCAGAAGCACTCAGAGTCCCAACTGGGCTGCAGGTCTCCTGGGGTCACAGCAACACGCTACAGTATATTGTCAACACACCTCAATGCCAGTAAATATACCATTTGTATAATATCATTTTTAACAGTTGCCTAGTAACCCCCTGTAAGGGCTAAATAAACTTTTGTCACCATTGCATTCAACTCCTTGCTATTTTAAGCAATGCCTCAATAAATAAGGAGAACCATTTCTTAAGTGTCAAAAAAAAAAACTGTGGGCCACCTACATAAAAAGAGAAAGCTGCACTCTTATTACCTAAGGTTTAAGAAAGAAATACCTCATGGCGACACTACATAATGGCAGTGAGTTCAATAATGGCTTTCAGATTACTTGTGCCTCCAACAATCACCGTGGGGTCCATACACACCCGCAGCACAGGAGCACGCACGAGACTGACCGCAGTCCGTCAGTGTGCGCGAACACACTTCCGCGTGAACCAGGAAATAATTACAAAACATCTGGCACTAAAACTCCTTCACAAATTTAAGTTGAGAACTTCAGGAAAAACATAATGAGTTAAACAGGACTTATTTCAAGACAGCAACGTACTCACTCATTTTTGTGCTGGAGACGATGCTGGTTGACCCCCGTTGTTTCAAGGTAATTATGAACGGTGCTGCCTTTCACTCTGAAAAGTGTCCCAATGTGGATGGTACATTATGGGACAACCCTAGATCTTAGAGACAAGTCAGCAACGAAGACGGCCTAGGCTCCAGAACGGCAAACTAGGAATGCCAAAGTCCCAGTCTGTCTACAGAAACAGCGAGTTATGAAACCTGGAGGCCCTAACATGGCAAAGCGGGTGGGACGGGCCCTTGTTAGAACCACATGAATCATCAAAGGAAGCTTCCTCCATCTGCTATCTTGAAATAACAACATCAACAACGGAACGACTGCACTTCATCCTTCCCACTCCTCAGGAACATCTGGCATTACTGCCCCTCCCCCGCTGGCTAATGTAATGGCCACACATCCAGGTCGGTGGGTCCAGAGCAACCGAGCTGCACCATAAACTCTACGAGGGAAGGAACTGCATCTGTTTCTAGTTCTTCATTACCTGGCAAGTTGTAGTTGCCCAAGAAACAGGTGTTGAATGAGTCAATCTCTTTCTCTTTCGTAACTACTCCTTCTCAGAGTGTTTCTCTGCTTCATCGTCATCTCATCCATTAAACGTAAGCACTTGGCCCAGCACTCTGTTCTTGAATCTCTTTCCTCCAGCTTTGCTCCCTTGTAACATAATCCAAGATGGCGGCCCCCTTTGCAGGTAATTTTTTTTTTTTTTTTTTAAGATTTTCTTTCTTTTTGAGAGCGAGCAAGCACGCACAAATGGTGGGGAGGGGCAGAGGGAGAGGGAGAAGCAGACTCCCTGCAGAGTGGGGAGCCCAGGGAAGGACCTGGAGATAATGACCTGAGCCAAAGGCAGACGCTTAACCTACCGAGCCACCCAGGCACCACCCCTCCCCGCCTTTTTTTTTTGGTAAGATTTTTTTGCAGGTAATTCTAAAGCGCTATTTCAAGGCAATATTTCTTCTGCCTACTTCCTATCTCTACTTGGGTCCCTGTCCAGCACCTGAAGGTCACTATTTCAAATGCAATCTTCACCTTCTTCCCAGCCTCACATTACTATGTCTTTTGACCCACTCTTTGTTACCCTTCATTCCCAGACCCAAAACTCTGCTGCTCCCACCAAAGATTCATTCCTTTCTCTCTGCCATAGCCCTCCCAACATCCCCTCAATCAGACGCCAAGTTCAATGATTTCAACCCTGTGGAGTCTCTAACATTCACTGGCGCTCCCCTACTTGGTGGCCTGGCTTCTGAATGACCACACACAACTTCCCTCCTCCTGACCTCTCCCCCTGCAAATCCACAAAACCACATGAATCTTCCTAATGCAGAGGTCTGATGTATCTCATTACTCAACAATATGTAATGGATAACACTGCTTCAGAAAACAAACCCAAGGCCGTTATATTGCCTGTAAAGTGCTCGTTTCTACACAGCTAGAAAAGGAGGGGCCAGGGCTAAAACTACCATCAAGAATAAGTTATCGCAACACTGCAAGCAGATGCCAGCTACGGTAAACAGAATAACGCCCCTCCCACCCAAGTCACGCACATCCTAATCTCTAGAACCTGCGAACATATTAGATTACATTACATGGGGGTAAAGGTTGCTGATGGAATTCAGGTTACTAATCTGACCTTAAAAAAAGACTTTATCCGGTATCATACAAGTGTGCCCAATGTACTCAGGGGACTCCTTTAAATGGGGGAAAAGGGTTGCAAAACAATCCATCAGAGTGATGTAATGTGAGAAAACCTCAACTGCCGACAACTTTGAAGACGAAGGAAGGAGTCATGAGCCAAGGACAGGAGGCAGCCTCCAGAAGCTGGAAAAGGCAATTAAAAACAAAAAACAAAGATTCCCCCCTAGAAGCTCCAGAAAACAATGTGGCCCTGCAGATACCTCAGTTTTAGTCCGGTGAGACCCATTTTGGACTTGTGACCTCCAGAACTGTAAGAGAATACATTTGTGTTGTTTGAAGCCACTAAGTTCATGGTCACTTGTTACAGCAGCAATAGGAAACTCACACACCCTTTCTCTTGCCCTGGAGCTCCCACTGTACTATATATTCATACCATTTTATGGCATTTAGCACTCCGTATTACAGAGAGTTGACTATATACCTTGTAATCACTGCAAGAGATAATTCTAGGGGCACCTGGGTGCTCAGTCGGGTAAGTGCCTGACTTTAGCTCAGGTCACGATCTTGGGCTCCAGGCTCAGCAGGGAGTCTGCTTCTCCGTCTGCCTCTACCCTTCCACCTGCTTGTGCACACTCTCTCTCTCAAATAAATTAATAAAATCTTTAAGAGAGAGAGACAGAGAGAGAGTTCCAGGTCTCAGAGCATTTACATTACGACCAGCATGGTCTCTACAGCACCTCCCATGGGAGGCTGAGAACCAACCTCAGTATTACTGTACTCCCTCCAGTAGGGCTTCTGTGTGAAAAACCAGCCTTCACTCCGAATGCTTCAAACTTCAGCCTGTCCCTGAAAAATGCAAGCGAGTCTTCCAGTAAGGTCTTCGGAAGTAAAGAATGAAAGTTAACGACCTGGAAAAGAGCTTCACTCAGTCTGAGAACTTATCTCCAGGACAAGTGGCAAAGAACCAGCACTCAACGGTCTGCACTCATCTTTCGGGCCCAAGCCCTGGCTCCACGGGCCCTTGCGCAAGTGGTACCCCACGATTCCTTTCTCTGTTGGGAATCATTCATTAATTCCTTCACTGTCTCATCCACTGAGACCAACCTTTAGGAGAGGCTCACTACCACGCCCAGATGCAGAGGACCAGCCCAGTTCCTTTCTTTAAGGAGCCTGTCGTCTCTGAAGCAGGTAATGAAAATCCCTAATTTCCTAATTACCCAGGAGGTGACACTGTCAGCGTTGTAACAGAGGCTCCAATATTTCTTTGGGAAATGACAACAAGCGTTGGTGAGGATATATATATATGGAGAAACTGGAATGTTCATACATCGGGGCTGGGATCGTAACAGCCATTTTAGAAAACAGTCTGGCGGTTCCCCAAAAAGTTAAACACAGAATTCATACGGCCAAGCAATTCCGCTCTAAGGAATACACCCAAGAAAAATGAAAACATAGGTTTATCCAAAAACCTATAAACAAACATTCATAGCGGCTTCTTCATAACGGCCAAACCAAAGAGTGGAAAGAGCCCACATGTCCAACAAATGATGAATGGATAAGCAAGATACGGTCTATTCATGACAGGAGAGCATCATCCAAGAATAAAACATGAGTGAAATATGGACTCATGCCACAGCACGGATGAACTCTGAGAGCAGGACACCGAACAAAAGAGATAAGACACAACAAATACATATTGTAGGATTCATTTATTTGAAATGTCCAGAGTAGGCAAATCCAGAGACACGAAGATTAGTGGTTGCTAGGGCATGGCAGGGAGGGGAGGACTGTGGGCACAGGGTGTCTTTTCGGGCTGCTAAATGTTCTAAAACTGTATTGTGATAATATCTGCACAACTCTATGAATTTACTAAAAATCGCTGAATTGTACACAACAGGTGAATTTTGTGGTTATGTAATTATGCCTCAGTAAAACATAAAAAAACTCTGAGATTCTTAAAGCAAAGATTATCTACATATGTGTGTCTAAATACTGGATAAAACATACTGTTACTACAGGACCAAAAAACTACAGACAATTTCCAATGTTTAAAAAAAACGGAAACTTCATTTGCTCTGATATGAAGGATTTTAAATAGTGCATTTCCTCTAATGTCAAAAGCATAATTGCATAATTTAACTTAGTAAGAGGCATATAGAAGGGCTTTCTAATTCAAATTACGCCTGAACAATAAATTTTATTGAATCAAGTCAACATTTATACATAACATGATTTTCAGCTGCTTTGCAATGAAACCCCAAATACATAAAACACTTGTTACAGTCACAACGGAATCCAGAAGATGAAACTCGCTAGAATATCTGCTTATTAGGAGTCAAGAACACAAACACCTGAATCCCTAGTTTAAGTGGATTTTAAACTCAATATAAGTAGATTAAGAAATTCGATGTTCCGTTGTGAGACATGACAAAAGCTTCAAGAATGACAGTAAAATATATTTTAAAAACTGCCCAATAGCTAATGAACCCATTGTAGAGCCTTCTTCCAGACAAGTGTGAAGTTCAACGTGCTGGAAAGAGGTCTGTAACTCACCCACTTTCATTTCAGCTTGTTTCTGCGAATATACTCTTCTATTTCAAACCGCGCCATAATATCAGAATTTTGTAGAGCTGTTTTTGTTTTCCCAGGTTCTTCAAAAGAACCCGGTCCAATGTGGTCCATCTTGGCGGCATACTGCACACTGGTAGGTCAGTGAGAAGGACACTACACAGCTGACCCATCTCACTGCCAGACCGTGCTTCTCACTGAAAGAGGAAGAGGAGGCCGTCGAGGAGCCAGCAGAAGTCCTGGACCCCGATCTGCTGCCCCTGCTTAGCTGGACCCCCGGGTCCCAACGTATTCAACTCTGGACTATAACACCACTGGTTCACCCACGGTACTAGTTTCCCATGGTTGTTAACAAATCTGCATAAACTTAGTTGCTTTAAGCAACACAGATTTGCCCTCCAGGTTCTGGAGGTAAGATGGCTGACGCGGGTCAGAGGGACGTGTTCCTTCTGGAGGCTGCAGGGCAGACTCCATATCTTCACCACGTCCAGCTTCTGGAGGCTGCCGGCATCCTGCGGCCCCTGGGCCCCCATCCTTCTGACCTCAGCTTCGGTGGACACGCTTCCTCTGTGCGGCCGACCCTCCTGCTGCCCTCCTCCACGCAGAAGCCCCTCTGTGAGGACCACGGCCTCACCGGATGATCTTCCCACCTCAAGATCCTGCAGACATACTCCCAGGCTCCAGGGCTAGGACGGGGACACCTTTCGAGGACCCCTGCTCTGCCTGGCACAACTATGAAGGACCGTCTTCAGAAACGGGAAGAACACCCAGAGTCTATGACACATGATCCAGTGTGTGGTGACAGCAGCAGAAATGGCGCTTGGAGACAGGAGTGCTATTTTTAGGACTCTGACCAGCAGGCGTAGCCATTCCTTGGGAGACGATTGTGGTCGAGGGGGTGGGCACGTGTGGGCTCTGCCTTGCACACTTAATAGTTAGGCTGGCCTGACACCAAGAACCACAGGTGGGTACAAGTCTGGCCAGCTCCAGTTCATGCGAGCTTGACCTCGGAAGGCACACAAACACTGACATCTTATTCACTTAATCCCCACGTGCACTACTAGCCCCAAATCATGGATAAATGGATTGAGGCCAGATGATTTTCCCAAGACCACAGAGCTGTGCAGCATGAAGCCTGGCATCTGAATTCCAGAACACTCCCTCTTCCGCTACCCATAAACGTCATCTTCCCCATCTTCCCAAAGCCTACAGCATCAGCTCAGTCCTCAAACACCTCCAACCCCTCTTCTCTAAAACACCAGACTAGAAATGGATGATCTCAAAGCCAGAAGAAATGCGACCACAAGATTTACAGGCCCAGATGGAGGCCCCCTTGAGGACTTGTGGGCAAGCAGGGCCAAGCTATGCACGATGTGGCCCTGCCCACGTGGGGACCTCTTCCTGGACACCACATGCCTCACCTCCTCCCTCATCTAAGGGCCTGGCACCCACATGTGCAGCACGTCTTTAGTGGGTACCCAGTAAGCACCACACCTTCCTCGCAGCTCTGCCCCCAGCGGTGGGGGCCACTGGTACACGCCAGCCCCTCTGACCAGATCTGAGGTTCTCAGCAAGGGAAACTATGCTCTACGCCTCCAGCACCTGCTGAGCGCCTGGCATCGTGTGCTCATGAAGCATCTGCACCACGAAGCCATCATTCTCTTTCTCCTGACCTCTATCCAAAGCTAAACATGGAGAGACAGCCTCTCCACAAACATCCTGGAATGCAAGTGTGCCCCCAAACCACCATGTGCCAATACAATTCTTCCCCCATATTTATAGGGGGCTCTATGTTTGCATAGGAGTCCCTACTTTTTTACCGATCACTGGCTAGCAGGAAGTTGGAAAGGGAAACCTTAGAACATAACCTAATTTATACGTGCAGAAGAAAGTTTTATTGAAACACGCCTTACCGAGGCACCTGGGTGGCTCAGTCACTGATGTGTCTGCCTTTGGCTCAGGTCATGATCCCACAGTCCTGGGATCGAGCCCCACATCAGGCTCCCTGGTCAGAGGGGAGTCTGCTTCTCCCTCTGCCCCTCCCCCGCTCATGTGCCAATAAGAAAGAAAGAAAGAAAGAAAGAAAGAAAGAAAGAAAGAAAGAAAGAAAGAGAGAGAGAGAGAAAGAGAAAGAAAGAAAGAAAGAAAGAAAAGAAAGAAAAGAAAGAAAGAAAGAAAGAAAGAAAGAAAGAAAGAAAGAGGAAGGAAGGAAGGAAGGAAGGAAGGAAGGAAGGAAGGAAGGAAGGAGGAAGGAAAGGAAAAGAAAGAAAAAAGAAAAGAAATATGCCATACTAAAAATCAGAATATTATAAACTACATTTTGAAAATATGAAATCAACTCTACTTTGGACCTTTGAGCAGAACAGAAGGAGCCCTGTGGTCTTAAAATCACTGTCACCAACGTCATCAACATGGTATACGCAACAGTGCCCCAAAATTACAATACCCTGGGCAAAGGTGGCTAACAGGGGACACGGCGTCCCATGGCATACGTCATGTGTGCAGAGTGCGCCGTGTTCCATGTGCACACGCACAGATGTATGCTTATGTGTGTCTACATACATGTCTTATATTTAAAAACTTAGGCAATGAGGCTCCAAGACACTCTTCAGTCCACAGTGTTCAAACTTTGGCACTATTTACATTTGGGGCCAGGTCATTCTTTGGGGTGGGGGCTGTCATGTGTACTGTAGGACGTCCAGCAACATCCCTGTTGTCTCCCCACAACATGCCAGGAACATTCCCCCCCCTCTCCGGACACTGCCAGATGCTCCCGGGGGAACACAACTGCCCCCGGGTGAGAATCGCTGCTCTAAGTTACGCAAAGTCCCCAGAGTGTGGCCTGACACTACGTAAGGCGTACACAGTCCTTGACACGAGAACAATCTGCTTTCCCAGATTACTGTGAATTACAACCAGAATTATCTTCTTTGAGAGGTCTTAAAAATGCAATAAATTCTGCATTACACTTTTGTGACCCATATTCCATTAAAACGACTAAACTATAAGCTCTTATGAAAAAAATCTGCATTTTTCTATGCAAAAAAAAAAAAAAAAAGTCCATAGTTTACCAAGATGATTTTGAAGAGTCTAACAAAACCCGAAATTGCTCCCTTTCATTACCTTTACACCGAAGCCCGCAATCAGGGAGAAAGCTCGGGAGGTGGTCTTGCATTAACTCAGATTCCATCTTCCCCGTTGACCGACATTTTTCCAGCTTACATAAATACCGCCTCTAAATTACTGTTTATTTTCATTCGGCTTGTGGACAAAGCATCCAATGGATTGCTAGACACAGAGCCTACATCAAAGCTCTCCTTTTCTCCTTTTCTCCATGACTCCGAAAAGGATTTCTACGCTTTCGTCTGACTCGCTCTCCCTCCCACGGGGGCACAGAACCCTGGGGCCGAACCCGAGAGGGCTGTTTCTGGGACCCCGGCCCCTCGGCCCCGCTTGAAAGTGACTACGATCAGAAGAGAAGGGGGCTCAGAGGGATTCCTGAGCGCTGGTCCAGGCTGGGCACAGAGAGGGAGCGCGCCACGGCTGTCCCCTCTGCCCTGACTTCTCGGAGCTATCTGGTCCGCTTCTGCCACCCTCCAGGGCGCTCTTCCCCACGTGGCAACTCCAAGAAAATGAAAGCGTTCTTCATGTTGCTTCTAGGACCTGAGCAGAGGGGAGCCATCGCAGGACTCTTTCCAAAATTCCAAAGCGAACTAGCTGTTGCATGTCACTAAGTCCGGACGGTGAGGTGTCCGAGTCCTGCCGGACCCCCACACACGCTCAGAAACTATGGGCAGCTGAAGGACTCACAAGAATTCTGGACAGTGAGCCCAAGGTACGACAGAGCTCACATCCAGGGGGCCCACATGGTACAGAAGGAAGCAAACAATTCCCCTTATTTTTACTCAGAAAACATAAGAATTTGAGCAGCTTTTATACCAGCTTGGAATGCACCATCTCTGACACCTGTTTGGAAGGTCTAATCCTATGGAGCTGGGGTCGGTGGACTATTTCTGGAAAAGGCTAGACAGGAAATAAGGTAGGCCTGGTTCGCCAAAAGGCCAAAGGCATCACACCTGTTACGCGATGTAGAGGTTACATAAGAAAAAAATCTCCCCCAAATTTTCATTGACAACATTCGACATTTTATGAACACGATTTTGTCGTGTTCATGTCGCAAAAAAATCTCTTTTGATGTTTTTCACCCAACCACTTAAAACTGTCCGAACCATTCTTAGCATGAAGGGTGTACAAACATGGGCGGCAGGTAGGGTGTGGCCGGGGGCTGCTGGAGGTGAGACCCCTGCTATGGGGAGCAGAGACGGCCTTCACCCCTGGTGGCCGAGCCCGCCGGCCCAGCTCTGGGCCTGGAGAGAAGACAGGATGCGGCGCGGGCAGCCACAAGGCCACAGAGGATGTGAGAGAAATCTACACTTGGACATCCGGGAGGAAAAGGTCCTTCTGAGCTCACAACCCGCTCTTTGTGTTGTTTCTGCTAAGAAACTTAGGCCAGGGGACAAGTGATATCTTCAAACATGAAAAAGGTATGGTATTTTTTATATAAATGACACTGCTTACCCGTAAGCTTTGTGCCTTATTTTTTGTTAGTTTGCATAGATATAAATCAAGATTAGTGTTGCTCCCTTATGATAACCCTTGTATTGCACACACATCAATGTGTACATCGAGTGATCACATGTGGTCTGCTGGAGGTCTTTTCATCACGTCTTTGTAGAAACCCTTGTTGTTTTCCAAAAGAGCACCAGAAATCCTACACACTAAGCTTAATGAATAGTAAAATATTTAATACTAAAATAGCACAGACGGGATGCTTTGATAACCATCGGTCACGAAACCTACTTAAGATTTTCTCTGTGCAACTATAAGAATTATCAATAGATCTTTGGCAGAGGGGGGGTGGTTTAAAAACAGTGCACAACGCAGAGAGGAGCACAGAAGACCAGTAGAAAGTAATGCAAATGGATTAGGAGGGGGGTGCCTGGGTGGCTCAGTCAGCTGGGCATCTGACCCTTGGTTTCCGCTCAAGTCATGAACTCAGGGCCAAGTCAGGATCTCAGAGTCGTGAGATCCAGCCCCACTACCTGTTGAGCTCGGCCGATCAGGGAAGTGATCAGCGGGGAGTTGGCTTCCCTCCCTCTCCCTCTGCCCCTCTCCCAGATGGCGCATACAACGCTCTCTCTCCTACTCTCAAATAAATACATAATCTTAAAAAAAAAAAAAAAAAGAGAGAGAAAGAAAATGGATTAGGAGGTGAGTGGAAACGGAACTTTGGAGAATACCTATTAATAGAGTTTGGACTTGTGGACCACGTAGGTGGGCGGAGACAGAAAATACAGAAGGAAAAGGAAAAAAATCACCATGCAACAAAGACGAAGCCAATTTGGTAGAATGCTAACAACACATGAAAGTATTTGTTCATTTTTCCATGGGCTCACAATTTTTTAAAATATCCAGTCGGGAGTAAAAAATGCATAAACTTTGGCTACACCCACGTCATTCTGCTGACACCAGCTCCACTTGGCTATGACCTGCCTTCAACAAAATACCTAGTTAAGTCAGTCTCCATATAGAAATGGTTCAAAATGCTCTTGGTTCAGGAAAAAAACACCCCACTGAGTTTGCATGTGTTCAGCTTGACATTGATAGCTCACTGCACACTATCACAGGTCCATCTGGACCTTCCCAGCCCAGGGCTGGACGGGGTGACCGCCCTCCCCGTTGCAGGCTCAGGAAGGCCAGGCACTGTGCAGTCAACCTCGAAATAATCAAAATAAAAACTGGGCAGAATTTCCACGGCCGACACACATTCACAAGCTGTCCAGCTAAGCCACCTCCCCAGAAAGCTTCACAAATCCCACGGGGGCAGCATGGGGTCTGCGACAGTCGTATTTACTGTGCTGTCAGCTGAGCAGGGACCTAACAATCAGCAGGAGCTTGGAATATGTTAGGGTAATTCACAACGGCCTTTACATGCATCTGTTAGGCTGGGTGGTGGTACCCGCGTGAGTCATATGAACATTTTTCTCACTCCTTGCCAGGATCTACACGCAGGGCTTGGGGCGGGGGCGCGCAGTGGTTTGGATTTTTACTGCTGTTTTTAAAAACAACAGATTACCTTTCTGAACCCTAGTGAAGTCTGCACAGAACTTTGTGTCTCCAGCTCTTCTCGGTCAAGGTCAGTGACCTGCTCCTCAGATAAGCCTTCACCGCTCCGATTTCCTGGAGGCCCCGTGGAGGAGTGAGCACCTGTAGCCTCCCCCTCCTGACTGGTAAAGCATGTCTTCAAGGGAAAGCCCAGCGAACACCTCAACGTTGTGCAAGACCCACAGCCCGACGTACGACGGGACTTTTGTACTGAACACTACCCAGCTTGCCCTACCCCGTCCGCGCACACGGGCTGAAGCGCCCCGCGAGCCTCGGGCTTCCTGAAAAGGCCATTTTAAACTGCATCGTGAATGGTACAGCGTCGACGAGGCGTCCGTGTGGGGCCGGAGAGCTCGCTCAGCGGCGGGCGCTCTCGTGGCTTTCCTCCCGGTGTCTTCACCCTGCGGGACACGTACATCCTCCTAGACTAGATTTCCTTTCTCACACTTCCTCTTCAAGGAGCTGGATGTCCTCCAGTGCTTGGTTAAATGAGCTGGCACTTCAAGGACCTTTTAGCATGGATGTGATGAGATCGAATGCTGTTCCTCGGCTGTCACGGAGAAGGAGATCATGTGGCTATCAACTTGTGTACTGGAATTTTACATCTGTGTGGGACTCCTCTCTCTCCCCGCTGCTACATACCACACCTGCTACCTGAAGACTTCACTTCAGCTCAAACAGGTCATTCAAAATACTTGCCCTTTAGACTTCATCAAGATAAAAAGCTTCTGCACGGCAAAGGAAACAGTCAACAAAACTAAAAGGCAACCCACCGAACGGGAGAAGTTATTTTCAAACAGCGTATCAGATAAAGGGCTAGTATCCAAGATCTAGAAAGACCTTACCAAACTCAACATCCAAAATACAAATAATCCACTCAAGAAATGGGCAGAAGGGGGCGCCTGGGTGGCACAGCGGTTAAGCGTCTGCCTTCGGCTCAGGGCGTGATCCTGGCGTTATGGGATCGAGCCCCACATCAGGCTCCTCCGCTGTGAGCCTGCTTCTTCCTCTCCCACTCCCCCTGCTTGTGTTCCCTCTCTCGCTGGCTGTCTCTATCTCTGTCGAATAAATAAATAAAATCTTAAAAAAAAAAAAAAAGAAAGAAAGAAAAAGAAATGGGCAGAAGACATGAACAGACATTTCTCCAAAGACAACATCCAAATGGCCAACAGACACACGAAAAAATGCTCCACATCACTTGTCATCAGGGAAATACAAATCAAAACCACAATGAGATCTCACCTCACACCTGTCAGCATGGCTAAAATCAACAAGACAGGAAACAACAAATGTTGGAGAGGATGTGGAGAAAGGGGATCCCTCCTACACTGTTGGTGGGAATGCAAGCTGGTGCAGCCACTCTGGAAAACAATATGGAGGTTCCTCAAAACGTTGAAAATAGAGCTACCTTACTACCCAGCAATTGCACTATTGGGTATTTAAAAGATATAGATGTAGTGAAAAGAAGGGGCACATGCACCCCAATATTCACAGCAGCAATGTCCACAATAGCCAAACTGTGGAAGGAGCCGAGATCCCCGTTGACAGACGGATAAAGAAGATGTAGTTCATATATACAATGGAGTATTACTCGGCCATCAGGAAGGATAATACCCACCATTTGCACTGACATGGATGGAACTGGAGGGGATTATTCTGAGTGAAGTAAGTCAACCAGAGAAAGACAATTATCATATGGTTTCACTCAGATGTGGAATATAAGCAACAGCACGGAGGATTATAGGGGGAGGGAGGAAAATCTGAAGGGAGAGAAATCAGAGGGAGACGAACCATGAGAGACTATGGACGGTGGGAAGCAAACTGAGGGTCACTGGAGGGGAGGGAGGTGGGGGGACGGAGTAACTGGGCGACGGGCATTAAGGAGGCGATGTTGATGGGTGAGCACTGGGTGTTAAACACAACTGATGGATCACTGAGCACTACATCTGCGACTAATGATGTATTATGTGTTGCCTAACTGAATTTAAGTTTTAAAAAAGAAAAAGAAAAGGAACACGAAAAAAAAACCCTACTTGCCCTTTGCAAGCATGGACACTCAACGAGAGCCACTAGGGCCCCAGGGCAGCACCAGGCACGGCAGCCAGAGGTGGTAAGCACGCATTCACACCTCTGGTCCTCCTCTGTCCTGGCCTCCCAGAGTTTGCTTTCAATCAGCACACGGGCCTGAATCGCTGACCCAGACCCAGAATCCGGGCAGGCAGGTAGGAGGAAAGCAGGTGGAGGGAGAAGAGAAAGGAGCCAGAGCTCTGGCTCAGAACCAGGAAAACACAGGTGGTCAGGGTCACCCAACATTCCTGTTGCCCTGAGAAGGGAGACACTCGGGGGGCCAAGATTGGATGGACAACGACGCGCCTAGATTCCTGCCCCCCCTTCAGCCCGCCTGCTGATTTTCTGCCCCACCCCCTAGCCCCACAACAGCCACACACACTCACACAAGCACCCGGGAGCAACAGCAAATCAAGTCCAGGGATGCCCTGAAGGTGACCAGCGAGCACATTCGACCAGAACTCGCAGGTACAGACTTGGGTCCCCGTGTCAGCAGGAACTCCAGCGTCTTGACTCTCCGACTGCACTTTCCTTGTCCCTCAGATGACAAAGCCTATCGTGGCCATCGCATCGGGCCGCGTGCAGAGGAAGTGAGATGCAGGCATGGTGAGAACCGCAAAACAGAGAAACACTGACGGGTGACCACGGCCCGGGGAGACGGGCCGAGGGCTGGCACTGCATTCCTCTTGCGACTACACAGCCAAGCTGTCACCGTACAGGGGAAGTGACAGCTTCTCAGGACACCAGAGTTTTCGGGGAGACCCCACTTATGATGTCCTTGCAACACAGACCCTTCGAAACACCACATACAGAGTCGTGTGGAATCCCATCCCGATTCCAGCGTGTCTCATACAGTCTGGAGCAGTGGACACTTACGAGGTTTTAACTGCCCCTTGTCTACCCCACTTCCTAACAGTACCCCCATTTCTTTAGGGGTGAGCGTCTTTCCTTCTCCATGTCACAAGCATTTCTGAGAACAGAGGGGAATGGACCGCAGTGCTAGGAGACCTCAGCCCCTCTTGCTTGGGCCTCTCCCAAGGTTTTAGGGACAAAGCAAAGTGTTTACAAGCTCCCATGACTATAAAAATTTGCAAAAGCAACACATATTGACGGCAGTCCAGTTAAGTCCACTTCTCCCTCCACGGTCTACCCCACGACAGAGGACAATGGGGAAGCAGGCTATCGCCATGCACTCCGTTCTGGCTTCACAGGGTTCAGCTACGAGGTTCCCGAGCACCCCCTGTACCGCTGTGTCATCGCGAGCTGTGCGGGCCTAAGAATGCCCTCCATTAATGCTCTCGTTCAGGACAAAGCACCCAACGTCAGGACGCGATGGCCGGCGCCAGACGGCACATCAGGATCTGAACAGCGGGAGGGTGGAGGACAGACAAGGTGAGACATGATCAAAGCCAGAAGCTTTGGAAAATCCTTCCACAGAAATTTTATCAGCTATTACATCATTTGTCAATTTTTATCATTTGCCAAATAAAATACCAGAGGTTGTCCAAAATTTAACAAGCCAAAAGTCCAAATGCCATTCCCCGTAACAGGTGGTAAAGCATCGTAACGACAGCAACAAGAGGTCACCAGGCTACAGGAAACCCTGGATTACCCATTTCCTCCACAGAAAATGATCTCAGGGCCATAGAAACAGGTGACCTAAGAATACACGGCTTAAGAAAAAAAGGGAAAAAATATGGACGCGTACCAGGCAACGCTTTCATTCACAAATGTTATTTTCCCAGAGTGTGATATCTGCAGTATCCGCTTACTTTAATTAATTTACTTCAGAGAAAGAGAGATTGCAAGCACACAAGCAAGGGGAAGGACAGAGAGAGAGAGAGAGAGAGAGAGAGCGAGGGAGATAATCCCCAAGCAGACTTCTCACTGAGCACAGAGCCCGACACAGGGCTCGATCCCACAACCCATGAGATCATGACCCAATCCAGAACCAGGAGTCAGACACCCAACCGACTGAGCCACCCAGGCGCCCGGTTGATATCTGCTAACCTTACAAGTTATAACTAGCTGTCCCCTCAAAACCTGCTAATAGACGTCCAGTAACCAAACACACACGTGGTGAGGGCAAGTCGTACTGGAAGACTGCCACACCGGGGACCAGATCCCTGCTCTGCTTGGCCCTGCTCTAGCCTACAGGTGCACACGCAAGTTTGGTTCAACCCACCGGATATGTGCACCTATCACGTGCACACACACACACATGCACAGACTGTGAATCTTCAGATCCTGACACAAGAGCAGAGACGTATTTGCAGTTCCCTTTAGGGTCTCAGCTACACTGGCGTGACGGTATCCAGGCCAAGCTCTTCCTGCCACAGTGAACGCTGCTGTGCTGCCTGCTTCCCGCCTCTCAGTCCTACAGAGCTTTCTTGATTCCTGCTGCCCCCACACGCCATCAATTCCAACGCACCCCGTCAGCCGAGGGTAGCCAGAAACTTTTTCTGCTGTTTAAAACCAAGAACTCTAATGGACACTCACCTGTTCTCCATAAGGACGTACACCTACTGCTAAATCAACATGTCCAAGACACGTGTGTGTGTGTGTGTGTGTGTGTGTGTGTGTGTGTGTGTGTCAGATGCCCATACATGCTTCTAACTGCACGTAAAACATCTGGGGAAAATGCACAACAAACATCAATGGTGGTTACTCTGCAAGCAGGCTTACGACAGAGAAAGAGGCTCCTACGTCCTACTCATCCCCTTTGGTACTCTTGTAAATTTTTTCTACAATTTTACTCGGTTAAAATTTTTACAATTTTAACTAAACAGCATGTACCACAATAAAAATAAACACATACAAACCTAAAAGGAGGGTGAAACCCAGAGAATAAATGCTCACCCAAGAGAAATGCTTCACCTCCTGGATTTTTTCTTCCCTTCCTTCTAAGGCAATGCCCTTGGACAACACTCACCCTTAGGCCCATCTCCATCTGTGGGCTACATGCGATCTAATCTTCAATGAGTAAAGAGGCAGAAATCTGGTTCTCTCACCAAAGAAAAAGAACTGAATTGCCAAATCTAGCCCTAGCGGCTTCAGCCCAACACCCTGACTTTCCCACATCAGGTGCTCCACATTTTCACGAATACAGAATTCATGAATGAATGGGGTGCACCATACTGGCCTCTGATCATTTGTTTCCACAATATTGAATTAGTACACTAAATTATAGCTAAATTCCACCAAACACAGTTTTGCTTTTTTGTTTGGTTTTGCTCTGTTCTTATGCTGCCTGATTCCCAAGCTCCTTCTTTACGCTGGTGAGTGACATGCCCTTTGCTGCATGTGCCTATAGGAAAAAGCACATTCTGCCTTTATCTCGGACTAGAAAGAAAAAGCAAAGTTAGTAACTGGGAGAAGACTAATGCCCCACTCATACTTAATTCAATTGATAGGAAAAGCATTCCAATGTCCTTTAAATAAGAGAGGGCTAAACCAACAACATAGGACATTAGACTCACAGCAACCTTCCCTGCGCCTTGACACTACATCATGGATTTTCCAAACACCCCCCCCCAAGCGTTCGTGAATGCATGACCATCTTCACCCCAACTTCATCCTTCATAAAAATTATGGGAGAAAACAACACTGCCAGGTCCACTGAATCGGGACTTGTTTTTGATTAACTGGGTCTTTTCTCAATTTAAAATAAAACATTTTGCTGCTTCTAAATTAGCACGTACTTGAAAGAAGATAAATGGCCTTTGGTGTCACCTCCCTTCGTGGCTCCAACCTTCTTCGAATGAGCCCAAAGGGTTGCATTTGACCAGCATGGAAGGAGGTTAGCTTTCTGAAGAGGAAACCACGGCAGGATTTCCACCTCCAAGAAGAGGCCACCGGCAGAGCTGGGCCTTTCTGACTCGCCCTTGCTCTCCGGCTCGCCTTCACCCGCCAGAGGACCGGGTCTCTCCGGCTCAAAGAACAAGTTCCAACGAGGCCTGCGGGCATCGGGGAGCCTGGCTCTGACCACGCTGTCTGGTTGTGAGGACCCGGCTACAGCGTGGCTTGCTCCCAGGACTCTGTTCCCGCCCAGAGCACCATTTCCTGTAACTTGCACTCCTTGCCTGGTTCTTGGGCACGTTCGTCCCCCCGCCCTGCCCCCCGGTACAGGCCCTGTAGACCCCACGTCCCGCACGGCACCTAGAAAGTGCCCAGTGTTTGCTCTGACACAGTGAGGATGCGGTGAACTACCGTGATCTCTGCACAGTGTGCACAACCCCACAGACCTCTCCGTCAATACCCCACTTCTTGTGCCGAATTCCTCGTGACCTACCAGGACCAGCTGCTACCCATGTACGAACCCAGTGGATAGTCTGCTCGGCTCACAGCGATGGATGGCTTCCGAGACCCTCGCCGGAGCTGGACCTGCCCCGGCACCTTCCTGAGTCCACGGGGTCGGTCCGGCTCTCTCTCGGGCAGCCGTCTACAAGGACCATCTACAAGTGCTGGGCAATGCCCTTCCCGCGACGTGATGAAACAAGGGGTGGGAGGGGGAGATTCAACAGCCTGCTCTTCCCCCATCTGCCTGAACGCGGGCTATTGCCAGCACGACAGGACGACCGAGACACACCCCCGGCCGCGACACAGAGGAACAGTTGGGTGGGAAGCTACCCAGACTACCGTCCACACAGAAGCGCTGCAACAACGTGCTCTCGGCATACGACACAACGGACAGAGAAAAGCCATGCGGGTGGGAGACTGAGGCCTACAGGGGAAGGTGATACCCCAGCCGAGATTTAAAGGCTAAGCAGAAGTGAGTTACAGGAGTAAAGGGGAGTGGGGACCATCACCTTTATAAAGAAACCAACCTGGACCAAACGCCCAAGCACCAAGACCTCCACCTGTGCTACCCTGATGAATTCATACACCAGCTTCAGTAAGTAAATGCGGTCAAACCCCCTCTCCTGATTCAGACACCAAGGCAGGAAGAGGGTAAGCTGGCAAAGGCCACAGCTACGCAGTGAGGGAGTCTCCCTCCTCCCTGATCCCGGTCACGGTCAGACCAACACAATCCTCACTGTACCTACGACTTCCGTGGAAACCCAGTATTGCTGCGAAGGTCACAAGGAAGTCTCCGTGCATGAGACACGCTCACACACGGCCAGGCGTTCCTTTTCATCCCCAAACACAACTGAACTCTTTTGTCATCGCAGCCACAGAAAGATACACCCTGGGAGAGACGTCAAGACGGTCGCTGGATTCTCCAACTCTCTGGTCCCCTTTACCCTCACCTGTCAGCCATGCCTTGACCTTCCTGTTGTCCGAGCACCGGGGTCCCCTGTAGTTTTTGCAGGCACACACAACTAAGGGCTCCACCTGTTCCACGGTGCAGGCCCTTCCCTTGGGCCAAGGGCAGGTGTCCTGGCCCTGCTTCTCCCCAACAGGTGCACAGAGCCATGCAACCCCCCCGCCCACCACCCATCTTCACCTACCACAGGACAATCACGCAGACCTCAGGTTCACCGGTGGAAAATAAACACCCTCTGGGCTCCGGACATGTGACACCCTCCAAACAATGAAAAACACAAAAACAAATACCATCCCGGAAACTGATACACGAGACAGAACTGGAACCTCCCATCAACCCTTTGCCACACGAGAAGTCACATAAACCAGGCTGAAATGATTACAACCAGAAGAGCAGCATGAATGCTGGCCCAACCTCTGAGGGAGGGAAAACCAACAACAACAAGAAACCGGATAGATGAAATCTCATCTCCAGTCTCCATAAATCATTATGTTTCAACCATTCACTGAACCTTCAGACATAAAACACAGCACAAATATCCCCAGTGGTTAACACTTAACAAACTCCTTGACTCAGCGTCCTGTCCCCTCCATGGCCCTCAACGCCTGTGAGCCTGAACTCAGATGCACTCTGACCACCTCAAAAGGGCATCTCTGGGGCCTGCTCATGGTCACAGAGAATCACCTTCCTTCTAAGGCTTCTAGTGCTCGAAGTCCCACCACGCCACCCACCTCTCTACGAGTGGCCTCACAAACCCCCACGTGCCTGTGCAAACTTCCACCAATTACAAGTACACACCCACGTTCACGCAGCATTACTCACGGTGGCCGAAAGGTGCGAAGAATCCAAGTGTCTGTCGACGGATGAATGGATAGACAGAGACAGCCTATCACTTATCCTTATAAAGGGAAGAAATTCGGACACAGGCTCCAACAGAGAATGACCCTCCAGGACATTACGCCAAGTGAGACAGGCGTGATTCCAAGTGAGACAGACTCATCACGGTGGCATGACTCCACTCGTATGAGGGACCCCGAGTCGTCAGAGTGAGAGACGGAGGCAGAGATGACCGGGGACTGGGGGAGGGGAGAATGGGGACCAGTTTCAGTGCGGAAAGAGGAGAAAGTTCTGGGGATGGATGGTGCTGGCGTACTTACTATGCCACAGAACTCTACATTTTAAAAGGGTTAAAATGGTAAATTTTAGGTAATATACAGTTTACCACAATAAAAAAAAGCAAATAAAACTTAAAATTCCGTTCCCCCATCCCACAAGGCCTACCCATTTCAAGTGTTTACTGGCCACACCAGGACGCCCACCATATTGGATAGCACATAAGGTTTCCATCCCTGCAGAAAGTTCCACTGGACAATGTTGGTCTGGTGGCTGTTTAACTGAGTCCCCCATGACTAACAAACTGGGCCAATGGGTACAACTGAAACGAACCTTCCGTACATTTAACTGGCCTATTATGCTATCTAGTAGTCATTCCTTCATTCATTCAGCAAGTGTTACTAAACCCCACTCATCTCTGTGCGAGGCCCTTGCTTTGAGTGCCACGGAGTACAAACCAGCAAGGCATTCTTAGTAGCTGAACGCCCCACAGGATGGGGGAGGAGCCCACAGTTTAACAGATAAATCACAACGTAACATAATACACATTCCACCCATAGAATCCAAACGCAAAGTGTTTTGGGATTTTGTTCTTGACAGCACCCATTCCAGAATGTTCTACTCTGCTCAAGGGTTGACCCCCAAACCCAGGGCTCATCTCTTCTAAAGAGTCTCTACTTTCCTCTTTTCCACCTACTGGCTAATTTTCTACACCCATTTTCCTTCCCATCGTGTTGAGGAAAGAATTAGCCTTTTTACCTTCCCGAAGTTCATCTCACCAACATTTTGTCTCGATTCCATCCTCCCTCCTGTCTGTCGTGAGCTCCACTTCACCCGCCCCATCATCGTCCTCTCTTGTCTCTCCACATCTGTAATTCCAAGAGTCCTCATTGTGCAAACAAGCTCACCTTCCTCTTACTGTAGACAACTTTAGGTTGTCTTCTCCTTCCCAATCCATCGAGGGTTGGCAAACTGCTCCAGTAGAGGGCCACATAATAAATACTGTAGATTTTGCCAATCGCACCAGTCTGTGGCCTGTGTTGCCATTTATCTTTTACAACTCTTTACAAAGGTAAAAACCACTCTTAGCTTGGGGTGGGGGAGTGGGGGGTTGTACAGAAACAGGCTCATGGCTCTATGTGAGGACAGTACGCCAACGCTGCTCCACATGTTACCATCAGAGCACTCTTTCTTAGATATGATTTTTCATGTGTTCCTCCCCATCCAAGAAAAAACCTCAGTGGTTCCCCCTCTCTTCACAGAATACGTTCTATCCTCCAAGGGCAGCCCTTCAAGACCTCAACTCACCTGGTGAACATCCCAGCTCCCTGCTGACCCTGCAACACTTCGGAGCACCTCCCATAACAGCCTAGTCTGTGCTCCGTCGTGCCGCGTTCACGCCAATGAATCATCTGGGAAAGCTCGTCGCCCTCACACCGCGGCTCCAAGGGCACACGTGACCTCCTCACTGACCACCACCTTTCCAGAAATCTTTGCCTCCAGCTCAAGCAAAGCGACCTTCATATGCTCCCACGTACCCAAGCTTCCCTTACGTGGTGAGTGATCGCCCCAGGACTCCCAGAACTAGTTACTCCTGATACACCAGATACTCAACCTAGGTTTTCTTAAAGAGATGGCGTGTCTTTCTCAAGGTCGCATCAGAAGCAAAACTGAAGAGGTATTCTCCCCTTGACCACCACTAACCACCAGCAAATCAGGTTTGCACAAACTCCCGTGGGACCTGGGAATGTGAGAACCAGTTTCATTTATCGCGTCTAGTAGACTGTCTCAGGAAGCAGCATGCCTGACAGGTCCTCTTCAAACTCATCTGTTTGGACTGGATGCTCCTGTCCCCTCAAGATTCGTATGTTGAAACCTAACGCTCAGTGTAATGGCAGTTGGGAGTGGGGCCTCTGGGAGGGGACTAGTCAATGAGAGTGGCACCCTAATACGGGATCAGTGCCTTCACAGAAGACACCCCAGAGAGCGTCCTCACCCCTGCCACCACATGAGAGCACAACAAGAAGACGGTGGTCTATGAACCAGAAAGCAGGCTCAGCAGACCCTACCTGCCGACACGACACTGGGCTTCTGGACTCCAGCAACGTGAGACGTTACTTTCTGTTGTTCCAAAGCCCCCCAGTTTATTGTCACAGCAGCCCAAATAGACCAAGACAACCACTCCTGAAAAGATTCAAAACTGTTAGGAATTTGGGTAATCGTCACGAGCAGCGTCAGTGGACACAACGTCAGGGATTAATGACCCTCAACAGAGCCAAAGCGTTTCGCAAAGCACCTACGGATCCTGGTCGGGTCCGTGTCACCCTTCCACGCACTCAAGGACTTAAGAACCACCTACTACACAGCACAGTGCTAGGGAGTGGGCAGTCGGGAGAGGCAAAACCGCCTGTAACACCACATTCTTCAGGATGCCCGAACAAGGATGCCAGGGCATTTGTGTCGCTAACATACGTAGATTAGTCAAGACCGCAGGTGTCTCCGGCGTAAGGACCAAGATCCCTTAGGCTCCCCCCACCCACTCCCACATCTGTGCTCTGCTCAAAATAAGAACTCGCAAGTATTAGCTACTTGGAATCAAGTTCCCAATGATTTACACGAACGGTCCTTGGTAACTCTGGAAGGAATTAGTACACTGACCTTACAGTAATTGCTTCAAGACCAAAACAGAAAGAAGAGTAACTTCCAGTCTCAAAACCATCCTAGAAACATTTAAAATAACACAAAGTCTTTGGTGAAGAGACTCTGCACTTCAGTTTCTGTTCAAGGGAGATAAATGGCTCTTGTCCCACCACCGGAAGAGAAATTACAGTCACCGCTTCGACCCAGTGGCTGGAACATGCCGTCTCTATCATCAAAATTCAATTAGGAGTCTTCGACCTCCACGTCATTGTGCTGTGTTGGCTCCGATCCCTTTCTGGGGAGGTTAAACGCACCCCCGCGGTGGGGAGGGGTCCCATCTGGAAGAGGGGCGCTCACCTTAGTGGGATTAGCTGTGCTCGGATTTTATAGCTGAGCTAAGGAGGCTGCTGGGTCGACACTGATACTCGCATTCTGCAGAAATTATTTTGTAATTACCACCCGCGTATAAACAAATGGAACTTATTTAAACTTTCCAGGGCATCGCCAATATGACATTGATACCACATGATAAAGCTGCTCAGTTCTGACGCCTGGCCACACACGAGCTGCCCAGTAGGCTTATGGTCTGACAGCTTCACGTACCAGCCACATAATCGCCATGTAATACACGCTTACGAGGTACTTTAAAAGCATAAACTTCAGTCCTCACAGGACAGACCTGTGTGTTCCAATTATCAGTTATTAAAAACCAGACGTAACCGTGTATCTCAGCGGTAGGATACCTGACCCTGCAGAGCCCACACTGGCCAATCCTGCCCGATCAACATCCAGCCATTCTTTTTTTTTTTTTTTTTAAGATTTTATTTATTTATTCGACAGAGATAGAGACAGCCAGCGAGAGAGGGAACACAAGCAGGGGGAGTGGGAGAGAAAGAAGCAGGCTCATAGCGGAAGAGCCTGATGTGGGGCTCGATCCCGTAACGCCAGGATCACGCCCTGAGCCGAAGGCAGACGCTTAACCGCTGTGCCACCCAGGCGCCCCAACGTCCAGCCATTCTAATGCAAGGAGCGAATCACTCCCAAGTGCCCGGGAGACACACTGCGCGACCTTACACATTCACGCTTCCTGCTCTCATTTCCCCAGTCTCCCCTGCCGGTGTTCAAGGGAACTCAACGACATCACTGTGGTCCTCCTCTCCGTACACATTCACGGTAACACTGCGCACAGACACTCCTAGCGACGGCACCGTAGAGCCAAACAGAATATAAAGCACACTGTTCTGTAATGCTAAGTGTTTGACACTAAACACGAAAGACGGTATTCAAGCGAGTCACATACAAACACTGTCCTTTATTATTAACTTTGACAAGAGGTCCGAGCCGAGTCCCAGCACTGGGGCCTACTTCAAGAGTGCTGGTTACTTTCACAAAACCAGAACTATTCCTCCGAACTGCTCCTCGTGTCTTTCCGGGTCCGTGTGACTGCCGTGGGAGGGGTCTGCTGACTTAAATACCCACAGACCTTGCTGCCATCAGGTGTGCAGGGCAGCCCTAGGCCGTGTGCGCACCGGGGAATGCAGACTTCTTTCCGGTGAAACACCTGGAGGCCAACTTGCACATTTCTGAGCACATTCCCAAGAGTGTGAGTCGTACACACCCTTCACCCCGTTTCCTTCGTTCCCGGAACAGAACAGAGCTACATCTCTGCGGGGCGACTGTGTTCCTCACAGAGGACTCGCAGGTTCCTCCGTCTCCCAAATGGTAACAAAAATAGCACGGCTCACACGTGCACAGCACAGAGAGCAAAGGCCTTTTGCACGTGGTGGCCCCGAATCTCCTGAGACAACGAGGGTCCTGGAGCTTCTGCAGCAGGGAGAAGGGGTAAGAATTCAAGTGGGACGCTTTCTGGAGGCAGGTCTGCGTCAACACCGAGCTGTGAAAAGAAACTCATGGGTCCCGCCTCTTCAAAAGGGAGTAAGAAAAATAGGTGACAATGACTGAACGCTAATGAAGCACCAGGCCCCCTTCTGAGCACCCCACACAAAGCTCCAAGAACTCATATGAAGGGAGGTACCGAGGACCCCCTCCTGATGGCAGCAGGCGTCAAACGGGACACTGACTACACTTATCCCCATGCCACACTGATTTCAGCAACAAAAGAGAGAAGAAAACAAAACAAAACAAAACAAAAAACTAGGACATTAAAAACCATTGGGTCATACACTTTAAATGAATGAACTGTATGGCATGTGACTTCCATCTCAAAAAAGCTGTTTCTTTAAAAGTCCAGAGGAGCCAAGAATGAGCGTATCTCGGGGCGCCTGGGTGGCGCAGCGGTTAAGCGTCTGCCTTCGGCTCAGGGCGTGATCCCGGCATTCCGGGATCGAGTCCCACATCAGGCTCCTCCGCTATGAGCCTGCTTCTTCCTCTCCCACTCCCCCTGCTTGTGTTCCCTCTCTCGCTGGCTGTCTCTCTGTCACATAAATAAATAAAATCTTTAAAAAAAAAAAAAAAAAAGAATGAGTGTATCTCGTATGTAAATCATATGTGATCTGCATTGAAACAAATACTGTTTTGCACAGAGAGACCATGTGAAGAGAACTCTATGATAATAACACGTGGCTAATAACTATGTTGATAAAAAAAAAAAAAGGTAAATGATTTTAAATGAGAAGAACATTACCAAATAAAGCGTGTATGACCATCTTATAATGACAATGACTTCAGGACTTTGGTTTTGCTGTGAAAAAGCCACCGTCAGCGCAGGGAAAGAGTACAAAACTTGTCACCCACCAGTTCTGCCTCAGCATCTCCCAGGCTAGTCTTCGGCGCAGTGAGACAGCTAAGCAGAAAAGACAGTCTGCTAGAATGCCGACGCGGGCCAAGAGGATCCCGCACAGTTTCTGCTGCTCGCCTCCGTGATTCACTGCCATCACCCAGAGCAGACCACGGGCTCCATCCACACATTCCCTCCACGTCCCCGGCACCCGGCACATCAGCACTCAAGACACACGGATTTGAAGTGAACTCAACCGTAGCCAGAGACAGTCTGCGGGCTGCTTTTCCTTTCAAAGCAGGCCGAGTAGGACACCCAGAAGCAGACTCGTGTCCCCATGTGAGTTTCTGCTACCCTGATCATTCTGGCCTGGCAATTCAGCATCCCGGCCGTTCATGGTTCCAAAGTACTGTGTAAATACCAAACTGCCACTTGTCTTTACTGTGGGTCTTCTGTGTGCGAGATTGTCCATTTTCGCCTTAAAAGTTGCCCTGATCTTAAGTTTCTCCCCTCCCCCAAATAACCAGCTAGAGTGTCCACAGAGGATTCCAGAGCACTCTGAGGATTGTCTTTGTGGTTAGAACTGGAAAACAGCATTTTCTCCACATCTGAAAATGGGGAAGTGTATCTTTTCATTGAAGATTTTCACTCAGAAGGAAAGTAAAAGTCCCCAAAAGCTGTCCTAATGCATCTCCCTCACATAAAAACACTTCTGAACTGTAGCACTTATGTTTACAGAATTTTACTTACACACACTAAAGGACTAGACAAAAAGGTTTTTTTGTTGTTGTTGTTGTTTAAAGATTTTATTTATTTATTTGACAGAGATAGAGCCAGCGAGAGAGGGAACACAAGCAGGGGGAGTGGGAGAGGAAGAAGCAGGCTCATAGCGGAGGAGCCTGATGTGGGGCTCGATCCCAGAACGCCAGGATCACGCCCTGAGCCGAAGGCAGACGCTTAACCACTGTGCCACCCAGGCGCCCCTAGACAAAAAGGTTTTTGAAACACTAGAGAGGAGAGGAAAGAGAATGTACGGAGTATGAAATCAGAAAAGAGAGAAAGCCACCCCAAAGCCTGCAGAATGGAAACCTGCACTCACATATTCAACACAACTCTAACAAGGGTTCATGCTGGGAGGGGCTGCCTGTTTCCCCCTCCAATGTACAGTATACATGGAAGCCCTCACCTCCAGGACCTCAGAATGTGATTATTAGTTGGAAACAGAGTCTCTTATAGGTAATTAAGTTAAAAAGGAGGTCATCGGGGTAGGTCCTAATCCAGCATGACTGATGTCTTTATTAAGAGGAGACTAGGACACAGACGGACCCCCACCCCCCCACTGACAGCTGGGTCTCAGACTTCCAGCCTCCAGGGCTGCCAGAAATAAAGGTCTGTTTGGGCCATCCAGCCTGTGGCACTCTGTCGTGGCACCCCAAGCAGGCTACAACACACTCTCCCACGTTCTGTGCCAGGCCCAGGAAGGGGCATGGGCACGCTGAGTAAAACTGTTCTCCCCCATTCCTGAACGGGAAAAGCAGAAGGTAAGGAGGCTCATGATTTATCCTGCCACTTCCCCCTCCACTCAGACCCTCTGTGTGCCCTATTAAATGAGAAAAACAGATGTTTGGACCTCATGCCTCTTTTCTCTGTAGGTCTGTTCTCCACCTGGAAGACGGCACTCCAGGACAGGAACTCACCAGGATTCCCTGAGCGAGTGAACACGCAGTACCTAACGGAAACCCTCCTACGCCGCAAGTGTTCAATAAACATGATCACTTTTGAAATTGGGGGGGGGGGGGCACCCCAGGCCAATTAACCTACTGCTACGGAAGTAGGAATGAGGAACCAGGTCATCTGTAAAGCTCCTAAGAAACTCCAGCAGGCAGCCTGGTTGAGAAGTGAGACCCAGGGAGTCGTGTGCTCTCCGACGCAGAGACACAGAAGAGAGAGTGTGGGGTGGTAGGGAGAGTATGGGGCAGTCAGGTCCGGTTGCTAAACCACCAGTGGGCGACAGGTGGGCATGTTGTTGGAGAAGCAAACAGAGGCAGAACAGAAAGATCAAGATCAGAAACCCCACTGAGACCCAGGGGCTTCTACCCTGAACCTCCTGACACACCCTTGTGCAATCCATGCTGTTATTCCCAAATCAGGAACAGAAGCTACAGGCCTGCCACTCCAGCAGGGGAGGGAACAGAGATAATCCTTTAGGTGCGCAGGGCCTACGGGATGCCCCAGAGCAGATGTCTGTGGACAGCGGGTGACCTCCCCACGTCCTGCAGGGAGATGAAGATTCTGAGAACTGGACACATCACAACCGCAGTCAGGGCAGGGTGCCAGCTCCAACGTGGGGATCCAAAGAGCTGGTGTCTGAAGATAGGGGGAGACCAGGCAAAAGGGATGCCAGGCTGCCTCATCAGGATCTTGATCACCCCTATGGTTCTCCTGCACCTCGTCCCCTCCACCCTCACACCGGGTCAAGTTCCTGCATAAAGACACCCATCCCTGCTCCAGGATTATCTGCTGATGACCCGGTATCACCTTACAAACAGCCCAGAGAAAATGCTTTCACGGCCAGTGTATGTTTAGATCCTTACATGGCATACTCTACTCTGAAGGGAGAGCTAGTTGTAATGAAACACACCTAAAAATGTAATGAAACAGTGGGAATTAAAGCAAAAGGTAAAATGTGCCATTCAAAACTATATGTACTTTGGAGGAAAAAAAATTCAAAAAGGTCTTCTTCTTGTCACCTCTTAACATTTCATAGGTTAAAGTTTATGCAGATAAATGACAATTTGAAATGGAAAGACAACTATAATTCCTTAAAGCAGACAAGCCAAAGGGATTTTCTCACCTTATTTGAAGAGAAATGTAAATATTTTTGAAGAGTCAAAAAAAATTTAAAAAGAACCAAGCAGTACTCTTTTAAAAACAGCTCTGTTTTTACAGCGTTAAAGCGTGGATAATTTAAGAACATAAAAATGTGTGATGTGGTCTGTTCATTAAAGTGTAGGATTTAGTATAAATTAAATTTTAAACTGTAATTTACCCAGACAATAATTTCAAATGTAATAACTGAATTTGCTTTAATTGCTTTTAAATTGTGCTGGCAAAAATGTAAGGAAACTCCTAATTCTTGCCAATATATGAGAAGCAGGCAAACTTGAACAGAGAAGAAAAATTATCATAAAAGCAAGTTGTCTGGGCTTTGGTATCCCCTACGATGCCAAGCTGACCCAGAAGCTACTTACTTTTACAAAAGAGAAGGAAAAAAATGAGAGAAGAGGCTACACTCTGTTAAAATAATGTCTGGCTTTATAAACATACATTCACTTTGAGAGATGTCCACTATAAACAGGATACTTCTGGTGTGTGGTTTTTTAAATCGCCTTGCTCATTGCAAAATAAGGAATTCATAAGTGCTCTCCCCACATCCGTGACCTTTTCTGTTCTGTTGTGGGTTGCGTTTATTCCTCAATGTGGTATGTTTTGAGACTTGTACCCGTTCTTCCATGTTTTGATGAGGGAACGCACCTGGAATGAAGATTCTCTACCGGTTTTTACACCCTGAGCCTCATAACCCCCTTTCTGCTATTCCCAAATTGCATCAGAGTGCACAAGGTGCCCCCTGAGCAGGTGACATGTGGCAGCCCCGCGAACGAGGGGGGCTCTGGCCAAGTTACAGAGAGACCTAGCTAGCAGTGCAGGGCAGCACTGTGCCCCTGACCTGCAGGCATCCTGCGAGCCTCCTACACAGGGTCCCAACTCCGGGGGCGCCACCTGTGGGCGTCCTGTGAACGTCACACGCAGCTCCCGACTCCGCGTGCTCCCCCTGCTAGCATCACACGCGGCGCCCGACTCCGCGCTCCACCCGTGAGCGTCACACGCAACGCCCCGACTCCACGCACTACACCCTTCAAGCGTCACATGCAGCGACCCGACTCCACGCATAAAACCCTAGAGCGTTACACGCAGCTACCCGACTCCGCGCACCCCACCCGCGTCACACAGCAGCAACCCGACTCCACGTGCCCATCCGCGAGCGTCACACGCTGCGACCCGACTCCGCGCGCCCCAGCCGCGTCACGCGCAGCTACCCCACTCCGCGCGCCCTACCCGCGTCACACGCAGCGACCCCACTCCGCGCGCCCCAATCCCGTCACACCCAGCGACACCACTCGACGCGCCCCAATCGCGTCACACGCAGCGACCCCACTCGGCGCGCCCCACCCGCGTCACACGCAGCGACCCCACTCCGCGCGCCCCAATCCCGTCACACGCAGCGACCCCACTCGGCGCGCCCCACCGCGTCACCGCGCCAGCGACCCCACTCGAGGCGCGCCCCAATCCCGTCTGCGCAGCGACCCCACTCCGCGCGCCCCACTCGCGTCACACGCGCGACCCCACTCGGCGCGCCCCACCAGCGTCACCGCCCGACCCCACTCGGCGCGCCCCAATCCGTCACCTGCGCGCGACCCCACTCGGCGCGCCCCACCGCGTCGCGCCGCGACCCACTCGGCGCACCCCAATCCCGTCACACGCAGCGACCCCACTCGGCGCGCCCCAATCCCGTCGCGCCCAAGCGACCCCACTCGGCGCGCCCCACCGCGTCTCACACAGAGCGACCCCTCGCGCACCCCAATCCCGTCACATGCAACGACCCCACTCGGCCCGCCCCAATCCCGTCACACGCAGCGACCCCACTCCGCGCGCCCCAATCGCGTCACACGCAGCGACCCCACTCCGCGCGCCCCACCGCGTCGCGCGGCCCCACTCGCGGCGTCCCACCCGCATCACACGCAGCGACCCCACTCGCGCGCCCCACCCGCGTCACACGCAGCGACCGAACTCCGCGCGCCCCAACCGCGTCACACGCAGCGACCCCACTCCGCGCGCCCCACCCGCATCACACGCAGCGACCCCACTCGGCGCGCCCCACCCGCGTCACACGCAGCGACCGAACTCCGCGCGCCCCAACCGCGTCCTGCGCACCCAGCCCCCACTTCGGCGCGCCCCACCAGCGTCACGCGCAGCGACCCCACTCGGCGCGCCCCTGGCCTTGCTGACCGCCAGCACGCCCCACCGGCGTCACACGCAGCGACCCCTCGGCGCGCCCCAATCCCGTCAAGCGCCCGCCCCACTCGCGCGCCCCACCGGCGTCACACGCGCGGACCCCACTCGGCGCGCCCCACCCAGCGTCACCGCAGCGACCCCACTCGGCGCACCCCAATCCGTCTGCGCGCGACCCCACTGGCGCGCCCCAATCGCGTCACACGCGCGACCCCAGTCGCGCGCCCCACCGCGTCTGCGCCAGCGACCCCCGGCGCACCCACCGCGTCACACGCAGCGACCACTCGGCGCACCCCAATCGCGTCACACGCAGCGACCCTCGGCGGCGCCCACCAGCGTCGCGCCCAGGCGACCCCACTCGGCGCGCCCCAATCCCGTCACACGCAGCGACCCCACTCGGCGCGCCCCAATCGCGTCACACACAGCGACCCCACTCCGCGCGCCCCACCCGCGTCACACGCAGCGACCGAACTCCGCGTGCCCCAACCGCGTCACACTCAGTGACCCCACTCGGCGCGCCCCACCCGCGTCACACGCAGCGACCCCACTCGGCGCGCCCCACCCGCAGCGACCCCACTCCGCGCGCCCCACCCGCGTCACACGCAGCGCCCGACTCCACGCATATACCCCTCGAGGGTCACGTGCAGCGCCTTACTCCATGCGCTCCACCTGCGTCACATGCAGCGCCTTACTCCACGCGCTCCACCTGCCAGCGCCACACGCAGCGTCCTGACTCTGCGCACTCCAGCTCCTGGTGTCACACACAGCGCCCAACTCCTCGCACTCCACCTGCACGCGTCACACACAGTGACACGACTCAACGCGCTACACGTGCAGATGTCCCTCAAGCATCCCATGAAGCATCCTGACTCCTCACGCTCCACCAGGCGACGTCCCGCTAGCGTCACACGCAGCGTCCCGGAGTCCACGGGCTCCACCTTCGGGTGTCTGCGAGCGTCCCACCTCTGTGTGCTCCACCTGCGAGCATCACATGCAGCATCCTGGACTCCACGCCCTCCACCTGCGGACGTCTGCGAGCATCCCACGCAGTTGCCCGACTCCGCGCTTTTCACCTGCGGGCATTCTGCAAGCATCACAAGCATCACAGGCAGCATTCGGGACCTTCCTTCCACAAGCCTACGCTCCAGCACTGCGGGCAAATGCAGAGTGTGGCCATCACCCGTCGAAGGACTGCCTCTGCTTTCGGATGTTAGAAGGCTGTGGCCACCACAGAGAGCAGAGGCAGCCAATGGGCCTGATAACACATAGCTTCGACTCTGGGGGGCCACACCGTCTACTACTACTCCAGGGAGCACAGCCTTGAAGGACCAAAGCAGCCAGTGTCTCTAGGGAAAACATCGGGTGCGGCTACTTCCAGGAACACTAGACTTTCAAAAATGGGCCACAGGAGTCCTTTGCCCAGACAAGGAGCATGATCAAATCTTGCTTCAGGCACTTCCTTTGTGATTTAATTTTAACAAGTCATACATGGATTTTTAAATAGTTTTCCAAAATAAATAAACAGATGAAACAATCAGAAAACTTTTTGACTCTTTTTCCATGCCAGGTTCCCAGGAATGGTCAGCAACCTATTTTATCGGGGGAATGGATGCGGTCATGTACTGCCAAGACCCCTCCTTCAGTGTATTCTCCCCAACCCCCAAGTGCTAAGAGTTGTGCTCCCCTGAAGTCTGGCCCCAGTGGGGGAAGGGGTTGAGAAGGACCCCCTTAACTTGAGTCAGGACAGCTCAGCTGGGCCACCCCTTGGGCTCCGTTCCTTCACTGCAGCCCTTCTCCTGCCCCATCTGGCCTCCCCTAGCCGGAGCAGGTGCTGATCCTGAGAACCCCCCTCCGTCATTTTCCACATGTTTATCCTCATCCCAAGAGTCTGCTGAGGGACCCACTCAGAGTGGGGTCACCTCCCAAGGGCCACCAGTGAGGGCTAGGCCAGTGACTGGTGAATTCTTGAGAGGCGGGCTTGGACAGCGTTCTCAAGCTTCCCTCTTCTTGCACCTGACAGACACCCTCCTTCCTCCAAGATGCTGATACCCTGCCACTTGTATTTCCTATTCACATGAGTTCCAGGGCCTCAGAACTCCTCGCTCTTCAAAAAGGGAAATCCTGTGTGTTCCCAAGACTTCCTTCAGCTAAGAAAATTCCTGGCAAACTACGCTGAACTAAAGAAGGCTCTAAATAATCAGAGAAAATGTACTTTCAAAATGCTTCCTCAGTGGTCTCTACATACAGCAGAGCAGGACTCAGCCTTAGAGGAAGGACATCTGGCACCTGCCACGACAGGGATGAAGCCTGCCGACATGAGGGTGAGCGACAGAAGCCAGCCACAAAGGACAAATACTGTATGGTTCCACTCCCTTCAAGTCCCTGCAGTCATCAAAGTCACAGAAAGCAGAATGGTGGCTGCCAGGGGCTGCGGGGTGGAGGGATGAGGAAGATGTGGTTTAATGCACGCACAGCTTCATCTGCAAGAGCAGAAGGGTTGGGTGACTGGCTGCACGACCATGTGAATGGATTTACATACCATCAATGGCTGCTCTGCCCATACGGTGTCCACACAGCATATGGTCCAAAGAGACCAAAATATGGACCATCTGGCCCTTTACACACAAGTTTGCTGACCCTGACAAAATGAACCAAAATATCCCCCAAAAATGCTTTTAATGCACAGTTAGGGTCAGTGACTAAATAGGAGCTACCGTGTCTCTGGTCCCTTTTTGTAAATAATCCCTCTCTCACATGAAAAATAAACTATGGTATCTGAGAAAATGGACCAGTTCTTCAGAGGCAGCGTGGAACCCGTCATTCTTCAAAACCCTGACCTCTGGCAAACTTCCGACTCCACCTGAACCATGGAGACAGGGCGTGGACCCCACCCCTTTCTCAATTAGGGTTCAGTGCCCCGGATGGCTCACCCACACCTGGCCCATGATAAGCCCGCCCCAGTCTCCAGGTCTTGGCTTGCTCTGGTTCCATCCCCTGGGAGGGCCCTTCTCAACTCCAGAGCAGGGCCGCTGCCCCATGGCCACGACACCACCGTTTCGGTGCCCTTATGGGTTTGCAAACACCTTCAGTACCTCTGCCCCCCCACCAGTCTATCGACTACAGGAGGACAGGAAGCAACTCTCGTTGGCCCGGATATTAACCGCCACCAAGCGGGGGGCCCGCAGAGATGGAGCTACGAACCGGTCGTCACTGCATAAATGAATCCAATGACCAATGGATTAACAGAACACAGAACTCCACAGAAATGGAACAGTTTGCTCCGAGAACATGAGTAAAAACAAATCCATCGTCTCTGGACAAGGTGAGGGAATCTGATGTATGTCTAGGAAACGGAGACGGTGCTCTCAGAACCAGGAGACACGTGAACTATTAAGAACACAAGTCTACACAGCCAACACGCTGCAGACCAGAGGGCAGGAGACTTCGGCCCTCGGGCCAAATCCAGCCCACTGCTGTTCCACACAGCCCACAGGCTAAGGAGGCTTTTTTACAGTTTTTTAAATGGCTGGTGGGGGAAGAAATCAAGAGGAATAATCTTTCGGGAGACGTGAAAATTATAGGAACTTCAAATTCCAGTGGCCGTAAGTGGAATCTTCCTGGGACCCTGCCACACACTCTTTTGTGGATAGACTGTGTAGGGCTGCTTTGGCACGGTTCAACGGAGGCCCTGCAACGCTGCCCCGCCATCAGAGAAGGGCTACAATGTGGGGCGCCTGGGGGGCGCAGCCGTTGGGCGTCTGCCTTCGGCTCAGGGCGTGATCCTGGCGTTATGGGATCGAGCCCCACATCAGGCTCCTCTGCTGTGAGCCTGCTTCTTCCTCTCCCACTCCCCCTGCTTGTGTTCCCTCTCTCGCTGGCTGTCTCTCTCTGTCAAATAAATAAATAAAATCTTTAAAAAAAAAAAGGAAGGGGAGGGGAGGGGAGGGGAGGGAAGAAAAGAAAAGAAAAGAAAAAAGAAAAAAAAGGCTAAAATGTCCACCATCCGGCCCTCCATAGAAGACGGCTGCCCACCCTGTGTCAAGGAGACAGCCCCGGGCTTCGAACCTCGGAGCGCCATCACGGCCATGCTCTGCCTCCAGTGACCCCAGCGCATCCCTCCTTCAGTTTCCACATCGATGAAAGGAAAAGACCTGACCCGAGGGGTCATCGATATCTCCCCCAACTTCAGACTCTGATTCCTTCTGAAGTCGGCCTCAGGCTTAGGCGGGATTCACAACCAGAAGGAAAAATGCAGACTTCATCTCCAAGAGACATGTAATCTATTCTGCTATTTTTGTTTGCTTATTTTGAACTCCCCTCCACCTCCTGCCCCAAAATGAGTAGAGAGAAGTTCACTCAAGCTCATGGAGCCAGACTTCTGGCGGGGGAGTCACTACGTCTGACAAAGACACTGTGTGTTCTCTCGCTCTCTCGCTAGCTCTCTCTCTCTCACACACACACACACACCATCATTCTGAACTGTGGCTAAAGGCTGCACTCATTACTCTTGTTCTTACACAGGAAACAGGACCAGAAGGGAAAATAAGGCAGGAATGTTCCCGTGTGTGCGCACATCACTAAATGCTTAAGCTTTCAATCTTCAGCCAAAACGAGGAAAAATAAACCTAAGACACAGTGTACTTCATTGGGTACTAGGCTGGTTTAAACCCAAAACGTGTCTGAGAAAAACTATTTTCTCCATGCAAAAACAAATAAGCAAAAACACAGAGGGCAACACCCACATCAAGAGATTTGATGCGGGGGCGCCCGGGCGGCTCGGTCCGCAGAACGTCTGACTCTTGACTTTGGCTCAAGTCACGATCTCAGGGTGGTGGGATCCAGCCCCAGGTTGGGCTCCATGCTCCTGAGTTTCTCTCCCTCTGCCCCTCCCACCCTGCACACTCGTGAGCTCACGCTCTCTCTCTAAAATAAAGAAATAAATCTTAACAAAACATTTGATTTACATAACAATTTATATGCTGGCCAAGCTGGTGTTGTTTTATGTGTCACATATACTTTAAATACCAAACATACATTTTTATTACAGACAAAACAGGTCATTTTCTCCAGTTCACAATCAGCTCTTAAACAGGACGGAACCAGAGGCAAAACACCACTCAGGAGACTGTACAATTTTTCCATTAAAATCCAGATAATTTCTTTTTTAAAAGCAAAACCCCGTAATGTAAATCTCAGCAACACCGTCGCCTGATTAAACAATTACATACTATCTGGGTTCTCTAGGGAAGGTTCAGTAACGGGAACACGCGGTTGAGAGGGTCCCTACGGTACCTGCTGTTACAACGTACAGTGACATTCCCACTTACGGTGAAATCTGCCCACACACGTAATAAGGCAGGATACAAAAATAAACACACATTCCACTCAACAATGAGGGAAAATGTTTTCAATATCCAAAGCAAGCGAGTTCAGTTTGTGACCTCCATCCAGCAGAGAGAGTCCAGAAAGGACTATACGTTAAGGCGAGAATATTAATGTGTTATAATGATACACAGCGTTATGGGTTCCAGTAGAAGGCAAGAGGAGAGAAGGCAAGTACCTCCCAAGACGGAAATCACAAAACCCAATAAATGCCCTATAAGTTTTGTCTGTAATTAACACCCTCCTCTCCATGTCCCTGGTCTGACTAAGTATCCTCTAGAATATTCCAGGAGGGTCTTACAGTCAACCCGCTCCTCTTGTTGACTCCCTCCCAGTCACTGTGCACAGAGCAGCCAGAGCCTGTCTCAATGTAGAGACTGGTCATTCCTCTCCATCAACGCCCCCTGATATTCTCAGGGCGAGCACTGACTTCTTAACACAGCCCGAGTCCTGCCAAAGGGGCTCTGGCCCCTCCTTCTCTCCCCTTCCTCATCCACTCTGGAACTTTGCACACACTGTTCCTTGGCCAGGCATCCCCTCCTCCTGACCTCTCGGGTCCCATCTTAAATGTCCCCTCCTGTGACTAAGATGCCCCCACCACAGACTGTCATGGCCACTGCATTTCCCCAGGACCCTCATATCAGTGTTGCAATCCCCGGTAACCTTGGTGTGCACACCCGGACGTCTCTGTCCGTCTCTGGCTGGGATACGCGCACCACAGCAACACAAACCTAGCCTGTGTTGTTCACTGTTGTATCCCGGTACCAGGGGCAGCACCCATCAGACAGCACTGCCCAAACATTCGTTGAATGAAGGAATAAACGAGTGGGTGGCAGGCAGAATTCACCGGCGAGACAAGCGTTTTCGGTGGCTGGGAGTTTAGTGGAAGGCCCATGTGACAGACGCAGAAGGTTCCACGTGGATTCTGCGAAAGTCAGCCTCCCGACTTGGCTGGACCGTATGCACAGGCCAAAGTCCCGGGGCATCAGTGAACTAGGAAGGCAGGCGCAGGGGCAATGACTTTACTCTCACTAACCTTGACCGCACTCCATTAGGAAGGCAGGGAACACACCTTTGCGGACTCGGGGGACCCGAGACGTTCAAACACCGCTGACACTCAACACGACTTGAAATGACTACAGTAAAAGCCACTGCTCCACGGTGTTATTTATTTATTTATTTATTTAAGATATTATTTATTTATTCGACAGAGATAGAGACAGCCAGCAAGAGAGGGAACACAAGCAGGGGGAGTGGGAGAGGAAGAAGCAGGCTCATAGCGGAAGAGCCTGATGTGGGGCTCGATCCCAGAACGCCGGGATCACGCCCTGAGCCGAAGGCAGACGCTTAACCGCTGTGCCACCCAGGCGCCCCCACGGTGTTATTTAAAATACCCGAAGAGACCATAGTCAAGACCGGCAAGCAGATCTTGAAGAGATGTCGGAACACCCACGCTCACGGCAGCGTGACTCACGGCCGCAGACGTCTATCCACAGATGAATGGATAAAACAAAATGTGGTCTGAACACACGTGGAATATTACTCAGCTTCAAACAGGACGGACGTGTGGACACGTGCTAGGACGTGGGTGAACCTGGAGGACACGCTGCTCGTGAAAGAAGCCAGCCACAGAAGGACGGACGCTGTACGCTTTCACTGCCAGGAGGCGTCTCGAGAAGTCACACCCAGAGAGACAGAGAGCACAACAGCGGTGCCAGGGGCCGGGGAGACCAGGGGGAGGAGGAGAGCTCTCCCCAGGGCAAGTTCTGCCGGCGAAGACGCAAAGCCGTGGAGTGGACCGTGGGGATGGTCGCACCAGTTCACTTGATGCTGCGGACTGGACGCTTGAAAATGGTGAACAGGGTAACTTTCAGCTGCTTTACAAGTTAACACAATAAAAAAAGGAAAAGGGGAGAAAACACATATCCCAATGTTCCACGAACAAATTTTGTTTTTAATATCGTGAGGACAGTACTTTTAATCGCCTCCTTTGCAAGCCTCTCTATCCCTTGAAATGCATTGGAAAACATTCCTCTGCCAAGACTCAGGCTTCGATGGACAGCTAGAGCAGCTCCAAGCATAAAAAAGAAGGTTCAGGACCCTGGTCTACGAGAACGGTGCAAATAAGGAAGACAGGCTGTTCAGAGGGTTGGGCACAAGGAGTCCGAACGTGGCATCACCTCGTGCGGAGTCTGAAGTGTGTGCCCCCCTGAAGGCTGCTCAGCCCCTGGTGCTTTGGGGGGGGGGGTCCCTCAGCAGCCAGATGAAGGGAGAGGGGGGTGGGAGAGGCAGGGCAGTGCCAGATAGGGGCAGAGGGCCTGTTAGAGCTGGGGATTCCACGATCCCAAGTTTACTGGCAACTGTGAAGGAGAGCTGCTTCCCAGTGGGGGCAGACCAGACTGCAAGGGGTCAAGGCGTACATGGGGTGAGGGTACCAAGGAAGCGTGCACACGACTTTTCTTTGAAGATGGGTGATGATCAGGAGAAAAACAGAAACAGGGCAATAAGCTAACAGATCTGGCAAAGAGCTCTGTTGATTTTTTCTGTCATGCTTTGTGTTTTCAGTCCTAAAGGCCAGTAAAGCGTCCGCAGCACTCAGAGGTGAGAGGTGGTCTTTCCTCACGGAACCTACGGTTTTTAATCAATCCCAAACCACATGAATTCGTGCTGAGCTCACAAAATTAAACCCACGTTTTCGACATGTTCAGAAAACCTTGCTCACAGATGGAAACTCTGAGATGATCTTTTCCTTTCTCAAGGCTAAATGTCAACGGAGATGATGGAGGGCCTGATGAGAGTCGCCAGTCGAAGACCCAGCTGGGGAGCGGGAAGCCAGTGGAGGAGGGGTCTCTGCGTGCAGCTCTCCCATCCCGCCCTAAACCCAAGGAGGTCAGCCTCATCTGCACACTGCTGTGCGGGAGAGAAAGCCTTCAAACAGAACTTCCAAAGGACACTGAAGGTGCATCTATCAGCCTCCCTGGCTTAACACAAGGAGAGAACCACACTCCCAAACCTCCTGTACTTGACAGCAGAACTAACAAGGAGTAAGAAACAGAAGCGGGTGAAACACAGGGAGCCCAGCTTTGGTTCGTGGGGGCCACGAGCACCTAGAGCTTTTCTCCCCACACCAGTTCTCTGCCCTCAGCTGGTCGTGGTTACGTTCAGCCTCACCACAGTCATGGCATCCGGAGGCTTTGCTGACGGACTATCCTCCTCAGACGTTGTACAAGCCCTCTTCTTACCTTGCCGTCAGAAGCCCAAACAATCCATAGCCACACGTGGCGCCCATGTGAGCCTATGCACTGGGTGTAGGCCATCCACCAGGTACGGAGGCCACCCACTAGTATGGAGCTATCCACCAGGTACGGAGGCCATCCACCAGGTACGGAGGCCATGCACCAGGTACAGAGGCCATGGACCAGGTACGGAGGCCACCCACTAGTATGGGGCTATCCACTAGCAGGGGGCTATCCACTAACAGGGGGCTATCCACTAGCGGGGGGCTATCCATTAGGTACAGAGGCCCTCCACTAGGTATGGAGACTATCCAGTCGTGTGGAGCTATCCACTAGCTACAGAGGCTATCCACTAGGTACGGGCCAGTCATGTGGAGGTATCCACTAGGCGTGGAGGCCATCCACTAGGTATGGAAGCCATCCCCTAGTGTGGGACTATCTACCAGGTACAGAGGCTACCCACTAGGTACAGGCCAGTCATGTGGAGTTAGTTATCCACTAGGCGTGGAGGCCATCCACTAGCGGAGAGACGCAACATCTCCATCATGCAAGAAAGTTCTACTGGACAGCTGCTGAGGGTTATTAGCCCATCCTCATGCAGTCCTTAGTGCATGCCCCCGTCCACTTTAAGAAACACAGTTCACATAACCTCTTACACAGACAGCCTCATCTAAAGTACATTATAATTGAGGGCTACTCAGATTCTAAGCCGCGGTAGTGATGGGGGTGGGGGGACATGAAGCAGGAGGAAGAGAAGAGGCCATTGGCTACCACGTCCCCCGGCGCACACCCTCTGTTCCCCAGGACAGCTGGAGAGCCCAGCTGGTGTCTTGCATCAGCGTCCTTCCAGTCAGGACCCCCTGCTCTCTCAGAGAACCTAGGCCTTCATGTTAGCTTATCTCTGGGTACTTTTTGGAGGAATCATTTTCTTCTCTGCTTCTAAATATTCCACATGTTCACTGCTTCTTGTCTGTCCCTGAAGAAATGTCCCTACTCTCCGTTTCCAAGGCTAAACCCTGCACGATCTTCCTCCTGCAAGAAATACAGTCCCTGCCCCACCCGTGCTCTTATCTCTTGAACACCTCCCTTCCTGTCCACCTCCACTCAACCAGCGCGTCTCTCCTTCTCTAAACACTCTCGCCCACAGTGGCTTCCCTGCCCAAGGCCATTCTGCTTCCGCCCTCACCTTCGGGGCTCAACCTCCCCCAGGAGACATGTGCGCCCGCTGCCCCCACGTCTTCCATGTCCCACCCGCAGCAGACCCACCTCCGACCCTGAAAACCAATCTCAGACTCCCCCCAGGCCCCGTCCTCGTTGCTGAGCCCATGCTCGGCAACACCTCTCTGCACAACGCCCAGGCCCCGGTGACACCTGACCAGAAACGACATCACACCTTGCTGCTGGGCTGTCCACCGACATGCCGGTCCAAGACGTGTTCTACTCATTCTGCAACAGGAGGCCGTCCATACATGGCTCCCCAGTCCAGCCCGGCGGTCCCCGGCATCAAAGCGTGATACATCTCGCGTGGGTCTTCCGTACACATATTCCAGTTCATACGTGCATGAATGAAAGGTGTGGGGACAGAGGGTTTAGAGAAGCTTAAGAAACGGAAACCAGTGACGATCGAGTAGCTTGCCGGCGAAGGACAATTCCGGTAACTGGCCCCATACATCAAGTCCAACTACCCGAATGCTCACTGAAGAACACCAAGTCCCTTCCAGCCTCTCGGCTCCTACCAAGAAATCTCCCAGGCCAAGGAGATCAAAGGGCCACATGCCCATCTCCTCAGTGACTTATTTTTAGACCTCACCAGAGGAGGACAGGAGAAACCAGAGATTTTCCATCCTACGGTGGTCTGGCAGCACTTAAAGTAGGTTAGTATGAAAACCTATCTGGGCTGTCAGGGCTGCTTCTCAATTGTAACTAACAGTTAATCCCTTCTCTCCCCAGCCCCCCTGCACGCCACTCCCCAGCCAGGAGAGGCAGACGCCTCTAACATCCTTGAAAGACACGTACAGACGCGAAGCAAAACTCAAGATCATGCAAAGGAAAAAAGCCACTCGTGGAAGGTACCAGAGCTCACACAATACTCTGCCTCGCTGCTCCGCACATCACAAGTTTAAAGAAGAAAGCATGAAATTAAAGCAGCCTGCAAACTACAAATGGGACAGAGTCCAAATCTTCATTTGTTTCTCACTCAAAAATGTTTTTCTCCCAGAAACAATGCTATAAAAATATGGTCAAGTTCCCAGCTAGTCTAGAATGGCCTTGTCAAGCCTGCCGACATTATCTGAGATGCAAACCGGCCACGAAAAGCAGACAAGCAGGCCACCATACCGTGGCAACTGTGCAGTGCGGCGTCGTGCATCTCTGATGTAGGGGTGATGTTTCCGCGGCAACGTGGAGTTTTTCCCGAGTGCGGGAGAGCAGGTACTTTGGGTGAGACACACCTAGTGACGTGTCCCTCACTAGTTCTCACCTATGCCAAAGCCTCAGGAGAAGCAACCATCAAGAACAGTGGATAAAAAGGCAAGCAATGCGTTATCTTCCTTGTACGTGAAGCCAGCACTGCACAGAAGGTGCTGGAAGATGGTTAAGCACCTGGCGGCCAGAAGACTGTCCACGTCAAACTCGGACTGTACCCCTTCCTAGCTGCAGGCCCTGTCTTACAAGTGCACTTGGACCCAGTCACGTCATGCAGCTGTGACCCTGGTCTTGCCGTGGGGGAGGGGGCGGAGAAAATACACCTCCAGGGGAGGCGGCTCTCCGAAGCCGACCATTCCCACAGAGGAGCTTGGCGGTGGACCTGGCCCATCAACACTCCCAGCTTCTGGGGGACTGAGGGAAAATGCAGAAAAACCAGGCAACAGACGGAGGTCACGTCTAATGATCCAACTCCCCGTCTTCTGCCACACACAGGGGCACCCCACCCCCCTCATCTCATATATGCATCAGCCCTGCCCTGTTCTGACAAAGCCAGCCCCACCCCCCTCATCTCATATATACATCAGCCCTGCCCTGTTCTGACAAAGCCAGCCCCACCCCCCTCATCTCATATATACATCAGCCCTGCCCTGTTCTGACAAAGCCAGCCCCACCCCTTTCCAATCCCAAAGCATAAATAATAAGGTGTCACGTATACGCTCCCCCAGGACTGGGGCATTGTCACTGGGACCAAGTTTCATATCCGGCAACTGAGTCTCTAACTGTGGGGTACCAGGTTCCAGCAAGCAAGGGCAGATGGAATCAGGGTGCAAACGAGGAAGGGATCAGGAGAGACGGGGAACTGCAAGGCACAGCAGGGAGGTGGGCCATGCCCCGAAGCAAGCAGGCACTGCACACCGGTCCTGCAAAGAGCCGGACAGCACACGCTTCGGGCTTCCCCGGCCCAGGGGCTCTCCGCTGCAACCCCGTTTGTAGACACGGCAGCCACAGAGGCCATTATCAATGAGCGCGCGTGGCTGTGTTCCAATAAAACTTTGGGGACTAACATCTGAATTTCACATTCTAGTCACGTGTCACAAAATATTATTCTTTTTTTGGCCATTTAAAAATATAAAACCATTCTTAGCTCACAGGCTGTCCAAAAACAGGTGGCAGGCCAAATGTAGCCCGTGCCTTAGAGCACGCCTGTCTCAGGCTTTGGCTCGGAGATGCCTTCAGAACCAGACACTGTCATTTTCAGGGTTCCCATGCACCCAGCCCCAGCCTCTAGCCCCAGACTCTGGGGGTCGTGAAGATCCTCAGACCGGGTAAGTACATGAACTAGGGGGAAACCCTCCGGTTGTGTGGAAACACAGGGGTGCCCTGGAGAGAACAAAGACAGGCTTTGAAGTCACGATGCCCAGGCCTGCCACCATCCGGCTCCGAGCTCCACCGTGCAGAGCTGCAGACCAGGGACCGCACCGCCCCGGCCTCAGCTTCCCCACTTATAACGCAGAAGCGTCTTTCCAACGATCTGCATTCCTCATGCAGGAAGCACACAAAGTGCCGAGGCCACTGCCCCGTGGAAGGCAGATACCCAAACACGGACGGGCCAGGTGCCCACCCTGTGTGCCTCAACTCCCCTCGGGGCTCAGGGACATTCCTACTCCCACCCCAAAGTTCAGGCTCAAGTGTCAACCCGGGGATGGGACCCTCGTGCTGAGAATGAAGCCGGACACGTGGACCAAGCCACAGTTCAGACAGCAGAAGTCAGAGGCAGGACAGGCCACGTGGGTTTCGGCACAGGAAGTCACCAAGAAACCTCCCCCCACAAATTAAAGTGAACCACAGCAAAGGGGAGCAGCTCTTCCTCCCCACGCTCCTTATGCATCATCTCCATCCCCAGCTCTGCCGCTTCTCCTCCCCTTTGCAACCGTGTATTCACAGCTCACAGCAAAAACGTGTTCCCACGTGTGGTAAGGAAACAGCGGAAGACGGCTGTCGAGACCACCTTTCTTCAGGAGACTAAACCCCTGAGAGCTTTAATTTCACCTGATGTGCAACGGCAGTCATTCCCTTCTTAGCAGAAGCAACAAGCCCATGCTACAGAGCTCACGGCAAGATCGTGGACCGGCAGGAAATAGTAAGTGACCACCTGGATATCAGAAGCTTTTTTAGGGACCTTTTTTTTTTTCAGCAGAAGCGTGCTTTTTATTTAGCTAAAGGTATGAATGGAGAAACACTTCATCATGCTCCCAATTAGGGGCTTCTGATCACTTCTGGGCAAGATTCACTGGACAGCAACAGAGATCAGTTATCAATGGGCAAGCACATACGCTGTGAATTTCCTCTGCATTCTCCATAAACCACTGTATCAGTTTCATCAAAGATCATAAGGGTGATTCGAGGTACCAGATTTTTCACATTTTTCCCCAACTCCAACCAGTCACATCAAGGCTTTAAAGAGCCCATCCCCTGCCGAGTCCACCCCTACGCTGGCTGTCGAGAAAGGGGAGCGGCTGTACGTGAGCTCCATCTTCCCTCCCGTCCACGCTCCGCTCTTCTCAAAAGCTGGGGGCATATTCAGCTGTGCCACACCAGCTTCTTGCCTTCTCGGTTCCTCTCCAGCTCGTTGGTTTGTGGGAGGGGCCAGGGCGGAGGAGGAGAGAGGGAAGGCAGGACATATCAACAAAGAGGAGACGGGGCCCCACTTCCTCCGCTATCAGCCACATTTCCACCACTCACTGTGGACGGCTGGCTCCTAATTGTGCCGGTGCAGACAGGAGGGGCAGGGACACGTTTTCGGGAACCGGTCACTGAAAACCCTGTTCTCTCCACGTGGAAAGTTACACCGCATGGGCACCACCTCGATGCACAAGAAGGAGCTTCGAGCACAGGAGATCACAGCAGGTATTTTAAAAGCACTCATGAAAGTACAAAAGCAAAGTACAAAAACCTCTTTTAAATGGTTTTGTTGAGACAGGAATCACACTCCGTACAATTCGCCCACTGGAAGCGCACGGTTCTGCGGCTTTGAGGAGACTGACCGCCTTGTGCAACCACCGAAAGCAAGTCGTCCCCAGAAGAAGCCCTGCACCCCCTTTAGGAGTCTCTGAACCAGGCACCGCCCCCCAGGCCCCCAGTCCTAGGCAACCACTAATCTACCTTGTTTCAACAGATGTCTTATTTTTTAAGATTTACTTATTTGAGAGAGAAAGAGACCGCACGCGTGCAGGGGGCAGGGGCAGAGAGAGAGGGAGAGGGAGTTCTAAGCAGACTGTGCACGGAGCGCAGAGCCTGACACGGGGCTGGATCTCACAACCCTGAGATCACGACCTGAGCCGAAACCAAGAGTCAGACGCTTCACCGGCTGTGCCACCCAGGCACCCCAATAGATGTGTCTATGGAACCGTTTCTGGTTTGCTCCCAAGCCTCTGCAAATGCCTAACACGTTCCTTAGCATTGATGACATTCACAACGAGCTTCCCCATCTAATGGTATCTCCCTGGTGCGAGCCAGCAAACAGCCTGGCTCAGGTCTCCACCAGTCACAAAGGCTTCTGCAAGTTCACCGCACACCTCACTCGCAAAAGCTTCTCCATCCACACCCCGAAAGCTACCGTACCAAATTCTTTTTTTTAAGGTATTTCTTTATTTGAGAGAGAGAGAACAGAGTGAGCGAGAACACAAGTGGGGAGGAGGGGCAGAGGCAGAGGGAGAAGCAGGCTCCCTGCTGAGCAGGGAGCCCGACGTGGGGCTCGATCCCAGCATCCTGGGATCAGGACCTGAGCCGAAGGCAGACACTTAACTGACTGAGCCACCCAGCTGCCCCAACTGTACTGAATTCTTGACCAGCTCGTGTCCAAACCCCTGCATGGGGGGACGTGCCATTATGGGGCTCTTGGAGATGAAGTTAACCTGGTCCCCCCATGGAGAATTACTCAACTCAGGGGTGCTTCACCGCTATCAGTGACCATTTCCAATCACGCTCCCTTCACAGCAAGGGAGGCAGGAAAGCAAAACCATCCTGCCACAGTCCATGTGATGGGACACTGGGGTCCACTGTAATACCAGTTTACAACTCCCCTCTCCTAGCAAGACGAGTAGCAAACCGCCCAAGCAGAGGAAAACAAGAGCATTCCAAAGCAGGGTCCCAATGGACTGGATGACACCCAACATCACACTACCGTCACCAAAGTGGGGAAAAGAGGCCGTTACATCCGTTTACAAAATAAGGACTATGTGAACTAAGAAGTGAATCCGGGGCCAAGGATTCCAGGTTGTGACACGTTGGGTTTTCTCCTTCCCCATGATAACCTCTTCCTGTAACTAGCACGGAAACAGGTCTTGCACGGCATTAAACGTTAATATTGTACATCATGCTGCCCGGAGCATAAAGGGGAAATGGTTGGTCTTATTTTAGCACCAAAACCAAAAAGGAGCAGGCCCCACGCCCAGCATGGGCAACACACACATCTGGTCTTTCAGCACCAGGAGCCTGTCCTGCCTTCCCAGGGTGCTGTCACCTGTCCCATCCACATCGGCCGCCACCAAAGTCAAGGTGATCCTCACTGGGTACTTCTTTATAACCCCAACTCATGACTCCATCCCCTTCTGCTATTACTTACACTTCTCTTTAAAAGGTAACTCTCCAGTGCGTCCATGCAAAACCTGGTGAAGCCCCAGTAAGGACCGAGGACGGGCTAAATGTGTTGCGCCATGTTGATTTCCTGGTTTTGATACTGTCCTAAGGTTACGTAAGATGCCACCGTTGGGGGGGAAGCCGGGTGATGGCACACAGAACCTCTCACGATTTTTGCAACTTCTTGTGAGTTTATAATTAACCAAAATAAATCACTTAAAACAAAAAATTAACTTTTGGAAACCTACCATCGTCTCTGTTACAGAGGCACCCTCCTGGGGCTTTGGAGAACTAAACATAACCAACCCAAGGGACATAAATGAAACCAGTAAAGGTCTTCCTAGTTGATAAAAACTAATTGCAACAAACAAGGGCAGCGAACCAGAAAAACCTCGTGCTGTAACTAGCAAGAAAAAGGGTCTTGTACGGCGTGAAAACGTAATATTCTGCAAATACTAGAAATGAACAATCTGGAAATGAAATTAAGAAAACAGCACTCACGAGAGCATCAAAAAAGAATACATCTCATGCTGCAATACCCGCACCGCGAAGCAGGGCCAACGTTACGCCTCACCTCCATCCACGAGGCTCCTATAATCCTGAATCCTGCTCCACCTGTCTAATCAACAGCGTTCTGGAGGAAATCATCTGGTCGTCCTTCAGCATCAAGACTTACAGATAATGGCAGGACCCCAGCCAGTTGCTACCATGCATGATTTTAGAAATGAGTGATCATGAAGAAGTCCTCTCAGGACAGTTCTTTTATTTGGATGTGTCTCGTGGTTAAGCACACCTGCATTCAATCAATCACCCACCCATTCGTCAATCACATGGGTCATAACTGAAAGAGAAAAACAGCGAGGTTGTGGCATTCTCCGGCTGGAACAGAAACCATTTCAGAGACGGCCAAGAGCAGACAAAGATCCGATTCCTTCAATCCCGCCCCAAATCACTGCACACAAGACCCAACCCTTTAAGCTCTTCCTAACAGCGTCTTCCCGAGATGTCCCATGGTCCCCTCGCTGCGGTATGCGGGAGGTCAGCAAGCCCGACCCCGTCCAACCACAGGTATGTGTGTTCCTGCTGGTTCCTGCCTCAAGGACACGGGCTGTACGTAAACACAGGTAGGGCCAAATGCCTTTCCAAGAATGAGCCTCGCAATTTCTGTCACCTGAAGCAGAACACGATCCAAGTGCACCAGAAGTTACCTAGATGCACTGCAGATAACAACAAAGCACTTCCCTTCCAATTTTTTAAAATAGACTTTATCACCATTGGAAACCGCTCTTCCTTTATCAGTTGGTATTTCTGATGACATGAACCGTATTTACCTGGTTTTAAGTCCAGCTTCAGAAGCTTTTTACTTTATACCCTGGTAGTTACATGTTCAACGAAATGATATTTAATATTCCCATCACGTCAGAAGGGGTGATCGTTAAGTTCGTCGTGTGTCCTCAACACTGGCTCCGTAACGACATTTCAATACGGGGCTTCAGCATTCAACACCCACCAAACCTAAAGGAAAAGGATGGGGCTGCCCAGAAAAAAAGGCTCATTTTTCCAGACTAAGATCACCTTAAATATATATACACCAAAGCACCTACTTATAAACTCATTTTTTTGGTAATCCGTTAGTTCCCTTTCCATCATAACGTGGGGGAAGGAGCCATCCTGATGAAACCAGCCAACCAAGAACCATCAGGAGGCCCTGAGGCCCCCTGACTGGGTTTGCCTGGGGATCATATCATGGTTCAGACGAGGTACAGTGGAGGTTCCCAACCAGCCAAGAAGACATCAGTGTTATCCTTATCTCAAACAGCATCATTACAACCTTACAAAGATTCTGCTGGGTTAACCTATTAGACCTGCCAATACTTGACAACTTTTCATCAGAAACACCAACATTGTCCAGTTCAACCTAATATGAGTGCAAAATAATTTTTTATACATAAAACGGTCATTTGGTTTCGGAATAACTGTGGGAGTAACCGTAGAAATGCAATTGTTGAAACTATGGAAATGCAAACCTGCTCTCTCCTTTCAAGAAAGCACCTGCCAACGCACCCGGGCTCTGCTCTCCCAAAGCAGCTCCACGACTGAGCAAGGCCGTCTAACTAACGGGCAGCCTCTGCTCTGGAGCTACTTGGCTGGCCCAGAGTTTATTAGATAGGTTTTGAGCTCTTGAGGCTTTCTTCTCAATCCTGCGCCCCCGCCCCCACACCGTTCACATGCCTTCTCGAAACTCCATTACACCACCTGTACTCCAACTCCATCGCCAGAAAGCCAGACAGACACAACTGTGAGAATGCTGACTGCTTTCAGGTTGTTAAAATCTCTCAAAGTATAAACGTGTATGCGTGTCTCTAAGGCACAGGGACATATATATATATAATATGTTTGAATCTGCCTGCTAAGATTTATCCGTAACCCCGAAATCAATACCCACAGTGCTTTATGGTCACGCAAGGACACTCAGGAGGCGGGGAGGCGTTCTCACCAGGGACACGTATTTCCAGCTGAGGCCAAACTAAGCGAGGGTCTATCTTTTCCTCTCATCTCCCAGACAGTAAACAAGGGTCCTTCACGTGGTCTACTGAGCGCCGAAGTTTTCCACATTTCTGTGCTTTCTGCTGGCAATATCCATTTAGAATGGCCCCGAGCACGGTGCTCAAGTGCTGTGTGATGTTCCTAAGGCCAAGAAGGCTGGGGTGTCCCTTATGGAGAAAATCCGTGTGTTGGACGAGCTTCCTTGAGGCATGAGTTATAGTGCTGCGGGCTGTGAGTCCAGCACGAACGAATCAACAATATACACTCAATAAGGTGTCTTTAAACAGAAACACACATAAAACAAGGGCTTGTAATGTTTGGTGAAGCGGAGGCTCATAGGAACCTATCCCCATATTTCCCCCCGGAGCAAAGCTTTTGTAGAGTTTCAGTGACTTTACAGAACGTAACCGCCGTGAATGAGGAGATCTCCCAGATCCCTAAACTGCGTAAAGATACAGCCATCAGAGTCCTCTCCACTCACCCTAAAACCAACCTCACCCCATCTGACCGTATTTTCACATCGCGCAGACCTGCCTCTGTGACATACGGGCGTCACCTCTCCCTCGCTCACCTTTTCCCCTGGTCCCCATGCCTTCCTCGTTCTGGCCTCTTCACACACGAGAGCTGGCGGAGCAAGCTGTGCGTAGCCCTTCTGTGTAGGTGAGATGCGGTTCGCACGCACAGGGAGGCAGCTACGGGAGGAAAAAGCCGGAGCCCAAGAGAACGAAAGGACAGTGCACGGGGCACAGAGGAATCCCGTCCCTCTGCCGGCTGATGTCTCTCGAGTCCATCCGTCGCAGCAGGAGCCCACCGCTGAATACCGCTCCTTTCCCGGAGAACCGTCCCAACCGAAATTCCGAAAGGACCAAGCACATCAAGCAAGCAAAAATCTTCCTAAAAAGTTCCAAACCCCATGGAAATTTGCAAAAGATTACTGATTTTCAATAAAGACCCTCAAGCTAAATATTTTAATACAAAAAAATTAACTATTTTTTGTTTTGTCCCTTTTCTTTCTCTTAAAGTTGAAGAGCCTCTGAGCTGACTCTCCAAGGACTTCTGAGGAGCTGGTGTAAACCAGTTGCTGAGTTCCTCCATGATTTCCTGCATTAAACCCAACAAGAACCATGCAGTTGACGAAAGAGAAAAAAGTCCCTCTGTATGTGATGTCTGCCAGCATGGGACAAGCGTCTATGTCGTCCAAAGAGCAGATAATGGGATAAAGGTAACCGTCTTCCTCACTCTACGAAGACTAGGCGTCTGAAGTTGATTTTCTTGGAGAGTCCAAATGAGCCTTGAATTCTGTCACATCCGCTTGGCCGGGTCAAGAAGTGCCCTCAGACCTCAGTGTAAGACAACCCAAGCAACACGGAACCTGCTGGAAGATAGGCGTTTCCTGGTTCCTGTTCCAGGCAGGCCAGTCACTACTACTGCAGTGCACGTCATTGCTAGGGACCTCTCCTTATCAGGCAGCCAGAAGATCCTAAGACCGCGTTCCAACCACTGGGTTTCGCCATATGCAATTTTTACCACCATGAATGGCAGACCAATGGCCTGTAATTCCACTAATTCAAACTAGGGGCTGTGAACAGTCTTGAAATCAGTCATGCTGAGGTACCAGAGTGACCTCAGAGAGCATTTGGCGCGAGCCCTTAGCTGGCAGGAACAATGCAACAATTTCTTTATCCTCTCGGGCACAGTGTCACATGGGTGCTTCGTGACCGCATTAGGACGAAAATGCAGTAATTCTGTTCCCACGCAACGGCTCTTTCCAGGGAAACATTACTCTGTATAGTGGACGAGAAAACCCAGAACCCACAACTACATGGTTCTCCTTGGATTCAGTGCAGGAAGTCACGCACAGTCAAGAACTGATTCACACCGGCTCCCATCACCCCAGTCTCAACAGGACAATCAGCCTCTCTGCAGACGTCTTCGTTTCCCATTGTACGAGGCTCACCGGTGGGCTGTGAGGACAGGTACGGTGTGAGAAGTGACAGCGGGCACGAAAATCATGAGCATCTCACCAGTGCTGGAGGACAGAATCATCAAAGGGACCTGGAGATTGCTTATCTGACCGTATCAGTTCCTGGTTCCTTCAAACACAGTGAAGCAAGGGGGAAAATACCAACTCCGCCGAGCAGAAAGCCTTCCCCCAGAGCACTGTGGAAGGTGAAATTGAGACACTGCCCTGTGGCCCCGATAAGCAGCAGGATGAAGGTAAATGACCACTGGAACCTCTCTCAATCACACGGTCTGAATCACAGGTCAGGAACCCAGAGTACTGCCAAAATTTCATTGTTTGTCCTCGAAAGCGTGTTTTCTAACATATTCCCTGCACTGCCAACGGCCTTGTCGTTCTGTTCCTTTCTCCCTTCATACACACACACACAGACACGCACGCACACACCTGACGCCCGATCTCTGCCACGCTCCACTCTCCGTGTACCATCACGTAAAGCCTCTTCCGCTGGCTAACAGGAATTAACACTCAAAACACCTTGATCCAGGCATGAAGAATGGAAAGAGAAGTTCCGTTTCCTCCCAGCCGGCCTCCAGCGACACGCTTTCGGCTCAAGTGAGGTTCCGGGGCTTCTAAGAGGGTCTGATCTGCCGCAGTGGGGGTGCCCTTCTCCAAAACAGACCCTGCTTTTCTAAGGGCTAAATTTTGACTTTCAAGAGGTCGGCTCATTTTAATGGAAATTTTAATTGAGACAAAAGCACAGGCAGAAATCACCAAGATCAGAAGCATGACAACATGTGAAATTGGCAGATGTCCCTCTGAACACAGCAGTTAAGGGTCTTTCTCAGTTTTTAATGAAGCCAAGCCCTTCTAAGCTAGTTCACATACTTCTGTTTTCGTCTCCTCTCTTACTACACGTGAATTTCTAGGTCATCTGCTTGTCAGACACACCAACGTGCGGTCCTGACAAGCAGATGAGAGGCAAGGCAATGTCAGTTGGGAAAAAAATGGAAGCATCACACACACAGAGAATAGGGAGGGTGGGGGGCGGGGAGCACCATGGGTGAAGGGCGTCAGAAGGTGCAAAATCCCAGCTATACGCTACGTAAGTGCTGGGGATCTAACGTAAGCATGGCAACGACAGGCAGTAATATCACATTATGTATTTAAATACTGCCAACACAGTAAATCTTAAAAGTGCTCAACAGGAGAAAAAAGAAATTTGTAACTGTGTAGTGATGCATGTTAACTCAATTTATTATGGTGATCATTTCACAGTATGTACATAAGTCATGACACTGCACACCTGAAACTAGCACAATATCAGTGTCAATTATATTTCAGTTTTTAAAAATAAGGGTACCTGGGTAGCTCAGCAGTTTCTTGGTTTCGGCTCAGGTTGTGATTCTGGAGTGGTGAGGTCGAGCCCGCGTCAAGCGGTGCACTCAGCAGGGAGCCTGCTTGAGATTCTCTCTCCTTCTCTCCACCCCTCCTGCTCACGCTCTCTCTCTCAAGTAAGTAAATAAATTTTTAAAAAATAAATAAAATAAAATAATAAAATAAATAAAATAAAGGATGGAACAGCCTTAGTGGGTTCTGAACTTCTCTGTGCATCCCATGAGTCAGGAAAGGTATTTTCCCACACAGGGCATCTAGCGGAACAAAAGCCCTACTTTCACAATTACTGAAGCATTGATACACACAAAGAGAACCATTTCGATTATTTCTGTAACTTGCCGGTAGCCCCCGAGAGGCGATACTCCGTGGATCGGATCGGATCGTAGCAAATTCTAGGCGACACAGCATCCCCTGCAGCAAATGCTTCCCCACCTGGCTTTCCCAAAGCAAACGTTTACTTCCGCTTGCCATACACAACAGAGGCGAGGAGCAGAGAAGCTTTACCTCACCACATTATACTTCGGTTGTCCTGCCAGCAAGCAATTCCTGATTTCTTCTTCGTACCGCAAACATTTCAATCACCAAAATAAAACAACGTGAGTGTAGGAAGAAGAATGAGGCGGTCAGCCTCTCACTAACACGCCGCCTTCCTTTAATGAGGTCAAAGTTTTCTTTCTGCCACACAGCCAGCAAGCACCAACATGCTAACCATCGGCCCCTGAAGACCGGAGACAGGATTTATAGCAAGGTATAAAAGGCTAGTCTGTGGAAACTTGATAAATGACCCTTAACCACAGAGTGCAACTTGCATTGCAATGGACACCACTGGCAACTGACCAATAATTCTCATACGCTCACTACTGTGCAGAACAAAAAAGAAATTTAAGGCATGATCTTTGCTATCAAGAACTTGGCAGTCTTGCTGGTGAGGAAAAAGAAAATACATAATAGAAATAGTTGACAAAGGGCCACCTGGAGAAAAAAAAATACTAAGTTCACAATGGAAACCTCCTAATACAAAACAGATTTTTCAACACCAAATAAATGGTCCGTTTATTAGCTGAGCGATAGTACAGAATTAATACAACTTAAAGGATTAATGCAGTACAAACCAAAAATCAAAAGTCGCAGATATCACAGAGACCCAGTCAAGACCCATGAGTTTTAACTTGCTTCTATGCAGCCCTCTGTGAGAGTTTAAACAACATGCTTGCGCTCCTCAGGGGGTCTTTATAGGGAAAGGATCGCCAATTCCGCTTCCTTGTTGGTACAGTCCTGCAAGACAAGGTCCTCACACTCCAAAGTGCACGAGAATCCCCTGAAAAGCACCTGTTCGTGCTGTGAACGTTGAACATTCGGGCCCAGGATGCAATGCCGAGTAGAGGCCGGCGGTCTGGTGCATTGTCAGACGGTTTAGCAGCATGACTGGCCTCCACCCACCAAGATGCCAGGAGCACCCTCTCCCCTAGTCAGTGACCACAGCCAAGAATGCCTCCAGACATTGCCTAATGGTCCCGGAAACACCGTGGTGCTTCCCCCACTCCCCCGGCCAGGTGGCTCTTAGGTGCAACCAAAGAAGCTGAATATTTAATGAGTACGGACTGTACGGAGCTGATTGTCCTGCGCACAACCGAGTGTATCCAGTTTCCCCCACTGGGGTCATCTTCCACCCCAAAACAAATCCCACTTCCTCCCTCCCTACCTGTACAACAAATATACATTTGCGCCCTTGGCCATACAACTTTAGAGGACCTCCAGACCAGCACAGCCCTCCCACTCCACGGATGTTGGATCTGGCCATGCGGCTTGTTTTGGTTAGTGGGATATTAGTGGGCGTCACAGGCAGACGTGTCAAATGTGCCCACACGATTTAGCTTGGCCTCTTCTCCTATCAGACAGAAGCAACATGACAATCTGCCCTAGGGGTCCACGGGCCAACATTCAAGCGTGTCCCCAAGCTGCACCCGCAATCCCGGTTCCTTCCAAAGATGGAAAGCAACTCCTGCTTGGGCTCAGAGGGAAACCAAGACTCATCAAGTGGGCTGTATCATCACTGAGAGGCAGACAAGACAGATAGTTTCATGGCACCCTGACTTCTAACTTACTCAAGAGACAAACAGCAAATATTAAATAAATACATGAACCTTGCAGGCTTCAGAGGAAAAACTTAGGAGACAGAAACCAAGAGCATCCATGTAGTGGGGAGAAGAACGACCCCCCAGAGATGGCCATACCCTAACCCTGGGACCCGTGAAATGTTTGACATGGAAAAAGAGACTTGCAGATGGGGTGAAATTAAGGGTTTTGCGACAGGGAGACGATCCTGGATTATCCATGTGGGCCCAATGTCGCCCAACGTGGAGAATCTTTCCACGCCGTGCTCAGAGGGGGGTATAACTACAGGAGAGCAGAGAGATACCATTCTGCTCAGTGGTTTGGAAGACGGAGGAAGGGGCCACAAGCCAAGGAACACAGGTGGCCTCTAGAAGCTAGAAAGGCAAGGAAGCAGACTCTCTCAAGGGCATCTGGAAAGGAATGGAGCCTCGTCGACATCTTGATTTTCACACAGTGACACTCATGTCAGACTCCTCACACCTCTAGAACCGTTAAGATGATAAGTTTCTGTCACTCAAGCCAGTAAGCCTGGGGTCATCTGTCACCGCAGCAGTAAGAAACTAAGACAGTCGGTTAAAAAGAGAGCAACCAGGAGAACACGTGTGACCTTCCCAGTAAACATTTGGCTGGAGGAACACGCAACCCAGAAAGCCATGGCCCACAGATGGCTTGAGAATAATCAGCCTCCATACTCTCCCACTGGACCCCAGGACGGGAATTATGGTCCTACACAGACAGAGGGCTTGTAAACTCAGGAAAGTAAACAACCCCACGATTCCGTTCCGGTGTCAGTCAAGGTTGTGGCTTCGGGGAGGCCCTAGAAAGAAGCCAAAGTCTAGCTGGATGGAATCCCATGACCTCAGAGCTGGAAGGAACTTCACACCACACCCTCGGAAAATTCAAGCTTCCTATGCTTTATCCCAAGAAACGACTTTCGAAAACCCCACCCAAAAACGTGGCCCAACGGAGGGGTCAGCAGGTACCGCGCTGACCACAACTGTTTGCGACCCTGAACTTTACGGGAAAAGAGGGAAAAACGGCAGACAAAGAGAAGGAAGAAGACTACCGTTTACGCCAGACTGGGAGCCGACACGGAAAGAAACCGTGAACCCTTCTCCACTTTAAAGGTAACCAGAGACGGGGGAGTCTCTGGTTCACGCATCCCCCGACGTTCTCCCAGCTCGATCCCCCACCCCGCACTCCAAGGCTTCCCGGGCGACCCAGAGCTTCCACAAAATGTGTACCGAGAAACTGTGCAACAGGTGGTATGCGTGGAGGAACCTCAGAAACACTGAGTGAAAGCAGCCAGACACGCAAGTCCACATATCGTCTGATTCCGTTCATAGGAAACGTCCAGAACAGCTAAGTCCAGAGACCCAGACAAGCAGATGAGTGGTGGCCAGAGGCTGGGGGCTGAGGGTGCGGGGAGATGGGGAGTGACAGCTTACCGGGTATGCGGTTTCTTTTTGGGGTGATGAAAACATTACAAAATCAGGCAGCAGTGGTGGCTACACGGCCTCGTATACACCAGGAAAGCCCTGCGGTATGCCCTTCACCGGGGGGGGAGCCCCACGGGATGTGAAGTACATCTCTGTAAAGCTATCATATTAAACAAAACCAAACACAGAAGAAGAAACTAAGACATTAGCTCATGATTACAAGTCACTGCAAATTTGTAAAAATGTAACCATCCTAACGAGCTGAGCCTACTTAACCAGTCTGGAATCCTGCACAACAGTCCACTCCAAGCATGTCCTGAGTAAAGATTCTCAGACAGTGAGCTGAGGGCAGCAGCCAAAGATGTGAACCTGTGACCCAAGGCAACACGGAATGGACGGATTCAGGAGCAAAGACGGAAGACCTGGGCTTGGTGACCAAGTGCAGGAAGGTGGTGTTACAAAAAAAAGGGGGGTTGCAATGATTTAAAGCTGCTCTCCAAAATAAAAGAAGTATCTCCCCACCACCACCACCGAAAATAATAATAATAATAATAATAATAATAATAATAAAAAAACACATGCATCGGCTATGGTAGTAAACATCTACTGATAACCTCTAGCTGCTCCAAATTAATGAATTCAGATTAGACTCCTGAATAGGAAATTGAAAATAAAATACACACTGAAAATAAAATAGGGTTATTGGTTTGGGGCTGGTGGTTTTAGGTGAGAAGGGGTGGGACACAGGAGGGACGGATTTGGTTTCCCTGGGAGAGGAAAGGTAGGTGAGGAGCGAAGCTTCGCCCCACGGTCCCAGGGGACACAGCAGCACCAGGGGGCCCTGGGCACAGCACCTGGGTCCAAGCCAGCCCCACGAGGCTGGGTGCTGACCACAATGCTAGGCCCCCTCCTCAGAAGGTAAAAAGGCATCAGTCAGGTCCCCAAATAGTCCAATAAGGGCAGACCCCTGCAGACGAGGCTATCATGGCTGGCATTGGGGTGACATGAGCACCCCGACCCAGCAATCCTGAGTTTTCCTTCCTATTAGTGCCTTGGGCATAAGGAAGTAAAACCCAGAAGCCAGGAGGAAAACAACCACTACACAAAAATGGGAAGCCTGGTGGTAAAAACCACAGGCGACATTACAAGACGTTACAAGACAAGGAACCGTCTAGAGAGATATTTGGAACAAATAACAATGAGGGAACAACCAAAGTCTATGCAGACTACCTTTGAGGCCGTGGCTCTCAACGGGTACGTGGTCTAACACCAGCAGCTGGGAACTTGCTAGAAATGCACAGTCTTGGGCCCCACCCTCAATCTACTGAATCACAAAGTCTGGGGATGGGGCTTGGCCATCCGTGTTTTCACAAGCTCTCCAGGGGGTTCCGGCACATGGTGAAGTGTGAGAACCCCTCGTCTGGCGACAAAAATATTTACAGCAGCATTATTCTTAAGGGTCAAAAGAACGTTAGCCACCCGAATGTCCAACCACTGGCGCATGGATAAAGAAAACTGTGCCGTGTGCATATCCCAAAGAATCCCACCTGGCGACGAAAAGGAATGAACTCGTGATACGGGCCACGACACAGATGAACCCCCAAATCATTATGCTGAGTGGAAAAA
>NW_024423319.1:118761813-118790191 GCF_017311325.1 Ursus maritimus
GGGGGGGGGGGGGGGGGGGAGCCCCACGGGATGTGAAGTACATCTCTGTAAAGCTATCATATTAAACAAAACCAAACACAGAAGAAGAAACTAAGACATTAGCTCATGATTACAAGTCACTGCAAATTTGTAAAAATGTAACCATCCTAACGAGCTGAGCCTACTTAACCAGTCTGGAATCCTGCACAACAGTCCACTCCAAGCATGTCCTGAGTAAAGATTCTCAGACAGTGAGCTGAGGGCAGCAGCCAAAGATGTGAACCTGTGACCCAAGGCAACACGGAATGGACGGATTCAGGAGCAAAGACGGAAGACCTGGGCTTGGTGACCAAGTGCAGGAAGGTGGTGTTACAAAAAAAAGGGGGGTTGCAATGATTTAAAGCTGCTCTCCAAAATAAAAGAAGTATCTCCCCACCACCACCACCGAAAATAATAATAATAATAATAATAATAATAATAATAAAAAAACACATGCATCGGCTATGGTAGTAAACATCTACTGATAACCTCTAGCTGCTCCAAATTAATGAATTCAGATTAGACTCCTGAATAGGAAATTGAAAATAAAATACACACTGAAAATAAAATAGGGTTATTGGTTTGGGGCTGGTGGTTTTAGGTGAGAAGGGGTGGGACACAGGAGGGACGGATTTGGTTTCCCTGGGAGAGGAAAGGTAGGTGAGGAGCGAAGCTTCGCCCCACGGTCCCAGGGGACACAGCAGCACCAGGGGGCCCTGGGCACAGCACCTGGGTCCAAGCCAGCCCCACGAGGCTGGGTGCTGACCACAATGCTAGGCCCCCTCCTCAGAAGGTAAAAAGGCATCAGTCAGGTCCCCAAATAGTCCAATAAGGGCAGACCCCTGCAGACGAGGCTATCATGGCTGGCATTGGGGTGACATGAGCACCCCGACCCAGCAATCCTGAGTTTTCCTTCCTATTAGTGCCTTGGGCATAAGGAAGTAAAACCCAGAAGCCAGGAGGAAAACAACCACTACACAAAAATGGGAAGCCTGGTGGTAAAAACCACAGGCGACATTACAAGACGTTACAAGACAAGGAACCGTCTAGAGAGATATTTGGAACAAATAACAATGAGGGAACAACCAAAGTCTATGCAGACTACCTTTGAGGCCGTGGCTCTCAACGGGTACGTGGTCTAACACCAGCAGCTGGGAACTTGCTAGAAATGCACAGTCTTGGGCCCCACCCTCAATCTACTGAATCACAAAGTCTGGGGATGGGGCTTGGCCATCCGTGTTTTCACAAGCTCTCCAGGGGGTTCCGGCACATGGTGAAGTGTGAGAACCCCTCGTCTGGCGACAAAAATATTTACAGCAGCATTATTCTTAAGGGTCAAAAGAACGTTAGCCACCCGAATGTCCAACCACTGGCGCATGGATAAAGAAAACTGTGCCGTGTGCATATCCCAAAGAATCCCACCTGGCGACGAAAAGGAATGAACTCGTGATACGGGCCACGACACAGATGAACCCCCAAATCATTATGCTGAGTGGAAAAAGTCAGGCAAAGCCACAAGGGCATACCCAGTGATTTCAATGATATAAAATTCTAGAACACTCAAACTACCCAATCCAGTAATAGAGAGCCGATCAACGCACCACCTGGGGGCAGGGGTGCAGCGAGGCAGAGATCCCAGAAAGACACGAGGAAATGTGAAAGCGACAGAAGTATCGGCTTCGATACATGTAAGCAGATACATGGATACATCACCTACACACACTTGTGAAACCAGCACCACAGTCAAGATGAGCAACCCGACTACAGACACAATGTAAATATGCCTCGTTTACTGCACTTCAGTGATATTTAATACAGCTGTGAAGAGAGCGAGTGGATGGAACGAAGCAGGACAGGACGCCACTTGGATAAAAACACAAGACTGCATGTTTGTACACGGACAGCCGAACATGCTAGAGGCAGACCGATCCTGCCACACGCTGTAGAACGTTCATATGGATTATTCCGGGAGAAGAGGAGGAAGAAGATACAACTCCCCATTGCTTAAATTCATGGAAACGAGCATATCCTCTATCCTCGTATATTACCTCGGGGGGAAAAGCCTGAGCTTGCAACAGGTGGAAGAAACAAGACTCAAGAAAGGGGATGTTAAGAGGAGATCTTGCATCTTGGAAGACGCCAAGGACGGAGGGTTGGGGGTAGGTAGGAGGAAGAGGCCCCGCAGGGCAGAAGCCAGAGCCGGAGGAAAGGGGAAGCTGTTGCAGGGAGGTGCAAGACAGAGGACGCAGGTGTGCAGGATGGAGTGGCAGGCAGGGGCCCCGAACTTCTCAGAGGACTCTGAGGCAGATGGGCCCAAGGAAACTGAAAAAGAAGGGTGCTGGCACAGCGTGGGCCATTAGTGCCCTGTGCATGTCAGAGGGGCGACGGAAAATCCTAGAGAAACCAGCAGAGACCACGAGGCCCGTAGGCGGAGGGAACCCCTTCCCCACACTCCTCACCTGACCCAGCGGCCCTTCATGCAGGATCCCCCAACTCTTAACATGATCTCATACGAGAAGCTCCTCCCGATTCTTTTTTTTTTTTTTAATTTGAAAGAGAGAGAGCGGGAAGGGGGAGGGACAGAGAGACAAGCTGGGCGGGGAGCCCCACGCTCAGAGGGGAGCCCCATGTTCAGCGGGGAGCACCACACAGGGCCCAATCCCAGGATCCTGAGATCATGACCTGACCCCAAGTCAGATGCTGACCTGACTGAGCCACCCAGGCGTCCCCCGTTCCTCCCGATTCTGAGCAAACTACTTCCCACATGGTTCCACAAGGAGAGCCCGCAGAAATTCCATCACTACCCAGAGCAGAAGAGGGAACCGAGGCATGATGCCTGTTCTTCTTGCCTTCTTCTCCCTCTCCCTACTGCTCCCTCTCCCGGGGAAGGGCAAGGAAGTCCACCAAATCGGGCCCCCCCATCCACCACCCAGTAAGCTCAACCAAGCACAGAAGTACTTGCTCGGAGAAAAAGGAAATCTACAGAGACAGAAAAGAGATTAATGGCTGCCCGTGGCTGGGAGGTAGGAGCCAGGATTGATGGCAAATGGACACGAATGACCGTATTGAGGAATGAAAATCGATTATGACGATGGCTGCACAACTCTGTAAATTTACTAAAAATCATTCAGTCGTACGCTTAAAATGGGTGATTTTTATGGTATGTAATTTATACCGCAATAAAGTGGTTTCAGAAAATCAACTTGATATAAGTCAGATTTAGAGTTCTCTATTAAATTAACCACCACCACAAGCGGGTGTCCGCAGCAATCCAAAGGCAAAGCAAATACCTACAGCAAACCCAAAGGAAACACAGTAACACACGGCTTGCAGCAAGGGAATGACAATCCCACCTGAATCCACAATGTGTCCGTCTCAATCCTGTGAACTAAATTAGGCGGAACACTACCAGCTGCCCAACCCAGCGGTGTAGACGGAGAAACTCCACTCCGCCAACCACCGGGGCCATCAGAAACCCACACCGAAAAATACACTTGTTGTCCAAATACAGAACAGTCAGTGGAAAAGCAAACAGGACAGGAAACAGACAGGCTGAACACCTACTCTGAGATGGCCCATCGCGCCCAAACTTCCCTCATGGCAAATGTCTTGCCCAAAAAATGGGACCCCTAGCTTCTCGCTGTATTGTGCTAGGCACAGAACACAGAGGCCACTAAGAAAACCAAAATTCACAAACGACAGCTTATTCTGTGTGCCATTTTATATCTAAACATGAACTGGGAAAGAAAAACATACAGCCTCATTTCAAGTAACTTTCCAGAAAACATGCCCAGGATAATTAAAAAAAAAAAAAAAAATTACAAAATGAAACTAGAAACTATTACATGAATGTGCCCTGTACTGCCTGAGATAAAAATGAAATATTTCCATGAGCTAATCTTATTCTATATTTAGTTTGAGTCTACGAATATAATTAACCAATGTTATATAATTTTGGTAACATTAAATTTCCAATTACAAAGCTTCACGTACAATTCTTTGAACTACAATTGATTTTTTTTATTTCTCTGGAAAAATGAAGATAGCTAATTTTAATAACCCAATCTTCCTAAGCTAAAGGAACTGCCTTCTCTGATATAAATTATGTAAACGGTACTTCAACAACAAAGCTATCAACTAATTTGTTTTCATACTCTCTTTCAAAGGTTAGCGGACTCAAAAATTTAATGTTCTGACGGCTTTAAGCATTTGCCCTGTTTGCCTGCACTCCTGCCTCGTCCACCTATGGACGCAACACGTTCTCAGAAATTATACACAGACGTGCACGTCACCACTACCTGAGGGATGCATTCAGGAAACAGAATCAACTTTCGTGCAGGCTTCTAAGAAGAGTCTCCTTTGAGGGCCATTTTCCGAGATACATCGCTGAACTATTATACCGGGTAATCTGGCAGGCAAATAACCAAAACAATACCGATTAGCATTTCCCCCAAAAGCAAAGACAGAAGAGGATTCCGGTTCAGAGCTGAAGTGATTCACGGGTGTCTGGCTGACCTAGTTGCAATATGAAGTCAAGAGCTGGACAGAGCTCGAGGCATCTGGCTAAAAGCAAAGGACTTGGTGTAACTTCTCTTTCTTCTTAAAGGGGCAGGTGCAGGGGCACGTCAAGTACATTCCCAAAGACGCTAATTCTTCCTTACCCACTCCTAGAACTTTCCCGTACTGATCTCTGGAAAGGAGACACAAAGGTTCTGACACGACAGTACAAAGAAAATTCTTCCTGTTTCTCCTCTTCACAGGAGGCGCCTTCTATGGCCATAAAGAGAAGCGATTTTTTTTTTTCCAGTAGGAGATATTTCAGTCTACCGACAGACAAATGAACGTGTGTGTAGATCCTGACGCCCGTTAATGACGTTTGGCACGAGCTGTCCTGGGGGTTTGCAGAAGTGAACATTTGTTCACCTACAGGCCTTTGAATTCACTTGCAAATCTCTGGGCTTTGTTTTACATACAAAGTTACATTGCAAATTCAATATTCACAAAGGGAAAAATTGATGTGAACACCAAAAATGACAGAAAAGCCGAAGCTAACCTATCACTCATTTCAAGTTAAACAAACAAACAGACTGCTGTGGAAATCCTGGAAAGACTCGCAGCTGACACTGAAGTCTCATGAAAACCAAACCTTTAGCCATTCTCAGCAAATGAGCTCAGACAAAAGACCTGACATTTGTGCCGGTGAGCGCTGATTCTCACCTCCACAGCCCACGATGTGGTCTGAATCATGAATTTCAGTTTTATATTTATTTGCTCTCTGTAACACCAGTAATACAGCATCGACTGAGTTTTCTTTTTATTTATTTAGTTTTAAGTAGGCTCCCCGTCCAGCGTGGAGCCAAAGGCCAGGCTTTAACTCACCACCCTGAGATCAAGGCCTGAGCTGAGATCAAGAGTGGGACGCTTAACCAACTGAGCCACCCAGGGACATCCCCTGAGTACTTTTCTCTTAAAAAAAAAAAAAAAAACAGTAAACACCTCTACTGTGAAATATTTTTTTAAATGTATTTTGTAACAACCATGACCTACCAAATAGGTCTTTGGAGAAAGACCCAACAAAAAAACAGCCAAAGAAAGCCAAAGACTTTCATGACAATGCCGTTCACGCACCCTCTCCTGTTGGTTGTCTTCTAACGTCTGAATCTCTCCTACGAGCCTGGTTCTCAGGAGCCCTGAGGGCAACAACCATCAATGAAAGCAGCAGATTTATAAACAGAATTAAGTGATTATGAAAACACTGCGGAGTCACGAAATGCATGAAAAACACAGCACTGGTCCAAGATTTCACCATGCACCTGCAATGGAGGTGCCGTCACCTGGTTCGACAACACGGGTGTTCTTTTCAGCTTTTATGAAACACACAAAACCCAGCAGATGAAAGCACGCACACGTACAGGCACACTCTGGCGGCTGAAGCCAGAGGAAAGGGGGGTACACCTGTGTCCGATTTGCATTCACATACTTCAAAATTGCCCCCCCCCCCGCCCACCACCTCTGGGGACCCACTCAGTGATGTCTGAATGTCTTTGCACTGCATATCCTAAGCAGTGAAAAAGTTTCTAGCACATGCCCCCAACCCAGAGAATTTATTAACTATGTACAACATTCAACTAACAACATCGGCATTTTTCACAAACCACAAAAGTAAGACCCAAGTATCACACAGAGTAAGTGGACACTCTAAATTTCTTCCCTCGCTCTAATAAACCTCGCCGTGCACCTGACAGTGGACATGAAATCGACTTGGAAGACCACTTTGGGGATTAAAACCTGACACTAGGCAGTTTGGCTCCCCCTACCCCAACAAAATGTGGAGACTATTGGCTGAAAGGAAATGTACTGAGAAGCCCATGAAATTTATCTGAGTGTCCCATGAAATGTATAAGGCAACTCTAATTTCCACAGGCCTCTCGCCTTGTTCTCATCTGCTCTACAATAATTTCTGTCATGCACTAGACACGTGAGATCATTAATTCTTGTTTTCATCAACTTCTGAGCTGGGTACACCTCGACGTTGTTTCTCCTGGTGAGGCTTTTTAAAGCATTTCACTATCCCCGGAAATGGCTGAAATTAGCACAGAATCACCCATGCATCTTAGAAACACAAACCTAATGCGATCTTTTTTCATAACCAAATTAAAAGTTAAACCAAACCGCGTCTCCCAGACTGATCGGCAACTGTCAGGAACGGACAATCCCTGTTTTCAAGTCGATAATTGTGAATACTTGAGTCTGTACCAACACCGAGTTGGCATTAAAGTTGGGTGGGACTCAAGTGCCTGATAAGGATTGTGCTGGAAAGAGAACCGAAGGCAGGGACCCAAGTTTAATCCATTCCCCAGATGAACCAAATGGTAGAGACATCAATCCTCAGGTCAGCTGCTTGTATCAAATACAACCCACAACACTCCTCAACCACCCAGAACTTTTTTTGGGTTTTGTGTGTTTTTTGCTTTTTGGATTTTTTTTGGTGTTGTTGTTGGGTTTTGTTGGCAAGCACCCAGAACTGTATAGACGCTGGGAATTAGGTTTGCATGCTGATGCAACAGATTTCTGCATGACATGACTCTGGTGACAGACTGCCACTCCACTTTCTCATTTCTCATCTTCAAACGCATGTCAGAATTACAAGGATAATTGCAAGAGAGGAGCTGACCCGGTTAAGACTAAGTATCCCCTGCACTCAGAACAAAAATCACTGCTCAGTTGTGCTGAATTTTTCTCCCAATTCTTAACGATGATTTATATGGTCTTACAGTATTAAAACATTTGTTATTTCTGATCTAAGAAATAAAACAGCATTACGTACAGTAAGCTTCTTTTTGTCCTCCTTTGTGGAAAGGAGGGATCTCCTATTGGGATCTTCAAACAAGCAGAAACATTTGCAGCACTGAACAATACTAGGTGTTTGCACGGACTCTCAGGCCTGATGACGATGGGCAAGCAAGCTGATCACAGGAAGGAATCACGCTCTCTGAGAAAGGAACTGTGTCCTCCCAAGCTCACTCCAACATGGGTGATGCTGGGTACCTAGCTCTCAGTAGACTTTACAAAAGTTTCCAGTTTCTTATAAAGTGGGAAGGTAATCAGGCTTGGAGGGTGGGAGTCCTACCTCCTCCGACCTCTGCATTCTCTCTCAGGGCTGGTGGCAGGTGTTCCAGAAAGGAAAGTACTCTGAGCTCTATTTAGGGTCATAGTTTCCAGGTTCCAAGGATGCAAGTGAAGAAAACTCTCATTTTCTTTTAAGCCTTCACGCAACATGCACCAAGGTAGGGGAAGAAAAAAAAAAAAATCACAGGAATTCAAAGGACACCCTTTGCAAGAATAAACACTGTGAACTGCACCATAAGCACTGTTTGTGCTTATTTTCCAGAGTCTTGTGAGATTGGAAAACTACAACACTCATAATAATGACTCCAAGGCACCCAAGGGCCCAAAGTGTCTGCTGAATTGTTGGTGTGTGTGTTTGTGTGGGTCTGTGCGTGTGTGTTTTAAGTAAAGTATGCAACATATCAAGGATAAGTTATTCTAATGGTGAGTAAACCAACAGTCAAAGCATGGGGCATAAATAACCATCAGTTTCCCTAAACTTTTCACTAACATCATCCTTAACCATTCTTTTTTTTTTTTTTTAAGATTTTATTTATTTATTTATTTGTCAGAGACAGCCAGTGAGAGAGGGAACACAAGCAGGGGGAGTGGGAGAGGAAGAAGCAGGCTCCCAGCGGAGAAGCCTGATGTGGGGCTCGATCCCAGAACGCCGGGATCACGCCCTGAGCCAAAGGCAGACACTTAACGACTGCGCCACCCAGGCGCCCCAATCCTTAACCATTCTTTAAAAAAAAAAAAAAAAGCCAACCCAACAACTGAGCAGCATCCCTTTTCCAAATGAAAATCCTGCCACAAGAGAGACAGGAAAAGCCTCAAGATCAGCTCACCTACCCTCTGACTCGTGAGGACGCACACAGGTTTTCAACGACCTCACACAAGCAGGCGGACCACCCAGAGCAGGACGAAAGCAGCCAAAGCCAAAACACCAAGTCAATTCTTCTAAAAAGATGCCATTCCTTAGGAGATCACACAAAGTGAAATTATGGCCCAAAGTGAAATGCAGGCCAGCAATTAGATGGAAACACACACTTAGGAATTCATGTGTTTCCTCCAACGATGTAACGCAAATGCAACATTGTCTCTAGCTTGTTGTATCACCCCACTGGCAAAACTGCAACACCTCCATGTGTGGGTCCTGTTTTTGAAACCAAAGACAGGACTTTACAACCTACTGATACATTTCACATATTAAATGTCTCTCGGGAGTACAGCAGAAAGATTCGGGAAACATTCCTCTGAAAGTGCATCAGAAAACACCCCATTTCGACTCATTTGACAGCAACAATTAATTGGCATAGAAAAGAGCTAATCTTTGGCAGCCCCAACAAGACACCTGATATTCTTTCTTACCAATATGATTAAGCGGCAGTCAGGTTTTCTTCTTGCTTTTGATAATACCCACAGTGCAAACCCTGTGTTCGGAGGCAAACACACGGGCTCAAGTGTGCAAAAGTGTGAAGTTCGCAGTCATCAGAGAGAAACACAAAGGAGGGTACTGGGAGAGTGGAGGGGTTCCCCTAGATCCTGAGCTGAATGCAATGGGGGGGGAAGGGCGGGGGGGAAGCTGGGTGACCATGGAGGCACCACAGACACCTCTGGGGTGATGGACTAATGTTCTGCAGCCCCATTTTGGTGCTGGTTACCCAAACCTACGTGTGTGCTAACATTCATAAAACTGTACACGTAAAGAGATAATAGTCAATATTCTCAAATAATAACAGATTATATATATACATGTGTATAAACCAGCCCTGAAATTTAACTTAGGGGCGGGGGAGGAGAGAGACAAGGAAAGAAAGGAAGCAAGTGCTGGACACCATCATAACTAATAAAGATGCATTTGCACACCCAATTCCCAACCTCAGAGTGGAGGAAGATATCAGCATGTGGGGCTCTGAGCACAATAATCCTACCTCCTTCCAAACCTGAGAAATAAACTCTATTTTCTCTCTCAGTAAGTAAATGAATGACAGAGAAAGAAACTGATCTGCCCAAAGAGGCAGTAAGGGCATGGGAGCTGGCTACAAACCAACGTTCCCCCGTGGCCACGTCATCTGCCCCAGGGCCACCAGGAGCCCAAGAAGGACCCCCGCGCAGGCCGAGTGTGCATGCACCCCTCTGGGGTGAGCAGGACATGGGGCCGCGGGTGGGCTCGGGATGCCCGGGCACGCGGCAGAACCAGCCTCTAGGCACTAAAGGCGCCCCTTTCCAGCTGAGATTTGGAAAATGCAGGTCCATGTCCGGCTCCCCTCGTTTGCTAAATTTGAGCAGTCGGAGGAACGGATGGACACTGACGCAGCATGGCGTACTGCGGGCAGCCAAAACTTCACTCACTTGCCCGCACCCTCCCAAGCGCCGGGACGGCCTGCAGGTGCCGGGGTAACCTCGCCTCCAGGCTCACCCACACTGCGCTGGGTAAAAGACAGTCTGCGCCAACAGGAGACAGGTACCGTCTCTTCCGTAATACATATCAAAAGCACACAGAAGCTGACGGAAACTAAGACCTAGCCAATGTGCAACACAACAATAGAACCAAGAGGAAAAAGTTAAGAAACACGCCGTCAGGGTGCATTTGCGTCTGGGGGCTCTAAACCACTTGGGTTGAGGGGGAGCTTTAGGCAACGAACAGCCCCCCCCAACACCTGTTGGCCTTGTGTCCATTCCTTCTTGCAAGTCCACTCACTCCTACCTCCCCTCTATCCCTCCTCCTGTGAGCATCAGAAACTTCCTCTCTCAAACTGCGATACGATGTGATTTACTTCCTAACGGATTCCCAAAAAGCACACGTGTACCGTGAGAATACAGAACTTAATACGTAGCTTTTGCTTGGCACCCACGTCCCCCCTCCCCAGATTCTCTGCCACATGTAGTCATATACTGACTGTTTAATTCAGGGCTGGCATCCCCACCCTGGCACCTCTGGCATTTGGGTCCAGAGCATTCTTTGTGGTACGGACTATCCCGTGCAATGTAGGACACCTGGCAGCATCCACAGACCCCCTAGATGCAAGGAACACCACCATCCCCCTCCCCCTATATTCCTCCCCCACTCCGTGTCAACCGAAAATGTTTCTAGATGTTTCCTTGAAGGTAGTGGGCAAAAATGCCCCCACTGAGAACCCTTAATTGACTGCCAGATTCTAGAGTTCACTGCTCAAAGCACAACTGTCATAAACCACCATCTCCCCTGTCCTCCTCTCCAAAGACGTCCCTGTCTTTGGAAGGGAATGTCATCCCCATCTCCCAGCTCTGTTCCCACCTGCCACAGCACCCAGTTTCCTCTGCAAGACTGAAAAATCTCTTTTCCAGTGTCTTCACTTTAAATCTGCCCCAATTCCATTTTCCACTGGCTTCCAGTTCACGTCTGCAGTCTTCGGTCATGTACGGACTGTCAACAAGTATTTCAGAGCAGAGACACCGGAGCGACCCTGCCCACGCCCCGCACACAACCATCTTTAGTCAAGTTCCCCGCACGCTGGTCAAGAAGCCACCGGGGCAGCAAATTCCTTAATGACAGCGTTTTTCCCTTGAGGTCTTCAATGCATTTTCTCAGACCAGGCTCTCTGTGGCCCATAGAAACATGTTGACTTTGCTAGGCCCTTCCCACATCCAGCTCTTATTTTGGCTTTGCTGGGTCTCATTTTGCCAATCTGGCCAGGGTAGTCCTTTTGGTCAGGCCCCGTGGAAAGGATGGAGGGGAGAAGGGCCGAGGAGGGCAAGACCCAACGGGAAAACTCACATCCAGTCTCTGCTCAGGAGGCCAGTTACTTCCTTCATACTAAAAATAGTTGGGGGGGGGGGGAGAGGATTTACCGTTCCAAGTTTAAGAAAAAAAAAAGTGTTTACAAAATGACTTTAGTCTTCCTTCCTGATTGAAACTATTTTTTCAATGTCTTTAAGGGTGAAAAATTAACAATTTAGTGGACGTAGCACATTATTTTTTTCTTTTTTATGGGGGGAAAAAGGGCGCAAACGCAAGGTATCAGGAAAGCAGAGCTGAGACAGCATCATGTCAGACACAGAGCCTCTGGGACTGTCATCTAGGCCGGGCACTGGGCCTGGAGGAATCCGCACGCCCCAGCAGAGAGCAGGCAAGGGGCAGTGCCAGGTATGAGCCGAGCTGGCTGAGGTGGTCGCCGACCCAACAGGTGACTAGAGACTCTCAAATCCAGGCGCAGAGGACCTCCATGAGCTGGCTCTCTGGGCCTGGCCTCCCGCAGCAGAAACCCCTTTCCCACCTCTGGGAGACAATCGGGGACCACCTCGGTATTTAGTAAGGACTTTCAGCCACACACGGACGGGTCACACCAGAGCCTTGAGGAAGCAACAATGAGTGAGGACAAAGGGCAGAAGGGTGGTCTGGGAGGTCACCTCTCTGACAGACACGAAATTGGGTTTCCCCCATCCTCATTTACAAATAAAACGTCTAACCCATTACTATAAAAAACACAAAGAACTGTGAAAAGGACACATCAACAAAGTAATGAAAATAACATCCTGACTCAGGGACCTGGCACACAGGAAACAGCTATAGCACTCAGCCATTTTTTAAAAAAATACTTCGACGATTGTGAAATCTCACTTTGTTGGAAAGACTCCCTATCAGCCTTTTTAATACCAAAGAGTCTGACCTCAAGAGACGGAACCTCAAAACTCAAGACTCAAACTTCCAGGGGGCGGGGGGGGGCCTGTGGTAGCCATAGCAAGCCAAGGCTGAACACATCACACAAGGCCACACCCGCAATCACCCACACAGGGCCTTACCGAGGTCCACAACCTGGGCTCCCGAACAGCCCAGGGGACGCTCACCGCAATCCGCGTAGGCCGGCATCTTGGGGACGGGCTAAAGGCTCTGGCGTTTTTCAGATGGGAACACCAAGGCAGAGATGCTACCTGCCTCCCCCACGGTTAAACACGCAGGGAGAGACGCTGACTTGGGAGTCCCGGTTTTCTAATTCAAAACTGATCCCATGCACCCCGATCCAAAACCTCAGCTCTCTTGGGGCGCCTGGGTGGCACAGCGGTTAAGCGTCTGCCTTCGGCTCAGGGCATGATCCCAGCGTTATGGGATTGAGCCCCACATCAGGCTCCTCCGCTGGGAGCCTGCTTCTTCCTCTCCCACTCCCCCTGCTTGTGTTCCCTCTCTCGCTGGCTGTCTCTATCTCTCTCGAATAAATAAATAAATAAAATCTTAAAAAAAAAAAAAAAAAAAAAAACCTCAGCTCTCAACTTCAGGTTAAGAATCCATTCACTGGGGGCTGGCTCAGCCAGTAGAGCACCAGACTCTTGATCTCAGGGCCATGAGTTCAAGTCCCACGTTGGGCAAGGAGAAAGAAAAGAAAAGAAAAGAAAAAAGAATCCATTTGCTGAAATCACTTTCCTGGGTCAATCACTGGCGGAAATGGGTCTTTTTTTTTTTTTTTAAGTTTACCTGTGAATTATTTCAAACTTTTATAGCTTCTCCCCTCCCCCCACAAAAAGTACACGGTTTTATTAATATTTATTGTAGTAACTACAGGGTAGCACGCTCGAACAGAACTTTCTGCGTGTACTGTGCTAATATGGCAGCCACCAGCCACTGACATCTACTGAGCACGTGAATCATGGCTACAGGGACTGAAAGAACAGAACTGTTAATTTTCCGGAGTTTTAATTAATTTGAATCTCAATGTTCACATGTGGCCAGTGGTTACCATACTGGGCAATGAAGCTATAAAAGCAATTCCTCCACTGTGGTCAAAGTTTAGATTCTAGAATCAAACTCTTGATTCCTCAGAACTACGTCTGTGTCTACACACAGGTTTTTTTTTTTTTTTTTTAAGATTTTATTTATTTATTTGACAGAGATAGAGACAGCCAGTGAGAGAGGGAACACAAGCAGGGGGAGTGGGAGAGGAGGAAGCAGGCTCATAGTGGAGGAGCCTGATGCGGGGCTCGATCCCATAACGCCGGGATCACGCCCTGAGCCGAAGGCATACGCTTAACCGCTGTGCCACCCAGGTGCCCCTACACACAGGTTTCTATGCAGACTCTCATTCGTGAACGTGTGTATGTAACTTGAAGAGCTTTAGATGTCCAAACGTGAAAACTCATGCTAGGGAGACATGAAAACAGGAACATCAAGCTTAAGAGCTGGGCTTGAGGAATCAGACAATCTTCCCTCCGCTATGTATTAGCAAGTCAGTGTTCTCGGCAGCAGAATGGAAATAATAATTGCTAGGCACAGGGCATTAAGTGCCTGTAAAATCCTCAGTGCACGGCATTCCAATAACATAAAGACAATTATGTGATTTGCACAAGAGCAAAACTAAAACTTACAGGCAGCTTTACAGTGTTCAGAAAACTTACACATTCTTTCTGTCCTCACAATACACAGTGAGACCACGATTTCAATCCCCCTTTTTTATTTTTACACGTGTAGAAATGATGCTTAGAAAAGCTGCAAGCCTTCAAGGTCAGCAGGGCGGGCCCTTTCACTACTTTAGGCCAAACGGGGACAAAGGCTAGGTTTCTAGCCAAGCACATGTGGCAAGACTGAGTTGGATTCAAGGGCTCTGTCCACCTCTTTGCGGGCTCTAGAACCACCGAACCCCTCCTAACAGTCCATTCAGGGACACTCCTGATGCCATCGCCCAGAAGCCTAGAGCTCCCACAGGTGAAGGTAAGATGAAGACCAACCATGAGGTCACATCCACACCATCCCTACTCAGCCCATTCAAACATTCAAACAGGAAGGGTGAGGAAATGGGGGTGTTGATAACTGCTGGACTGATTAAGCTCTGTCTACAAGCAAAAAGAAAAGCCAACCCCAGAGGATCGCGTAACACTTGCCCAGCAGTGCACACCACCAGCTAAACTACCAAAAAAAATCTCAATTTTTGTCCCACAGGTGTGTGTTCACTTAAGGACTGGAATCCCCTTAAGGGCCACTTCAGTAAGTGGGTCAAGAGATGAACTTCAACTTTTATCCCTGGATTAGGTATCCAGCTGGCTGGTTTTCCAGGAGAATCTGCAGCACACTGGAGACGTGAAGATCCTTTAATATAGAAGTATCATCTTCACGTCTTCATCGTGCCATATTCAACATTCTTGCCCCCACCCCCACCACCTCTTTTCTAGGAATGACTAGTTGTAAACTTTTCATAAAACCGTCAAAAGCCATTTGCTACCCGGAAGTCACCGCTTGGGACCTTCGCAGGGCTCTCCCTTCGCCCCCTTCCTCTCCCCTCCCCCTCCCATCTAGAGTCCCGCCCCTCCCCTTCCAGGTTAAACCAGGGACTCAGGCGGCGCATCAGGAGAGAAAAACATCCAGAAGTCGGGTCAAGCCACATGTGACAATACAAACCAGAAACGGCTGCAGATGCAAGAGAAGGTGGGTTTTTGTTTCTTTAGGGGTTCTGCTCCACAACATCACCGACTAGGGGGAATTTAAAAAACCACCTCCGACTCTAACTTTGTGGAATTTCCAATGCAGTAGGCTCGGATAATGCCAGGCGGTGCAGCGAGTCGGGGCCGAGGCCTGACCGCGCGCTCGGGCAATGCACGTGAAGTCCAAGCCCTACCCCAGCGCGGGCGGGCCTCTAGCGACCCCAAATTGTCATATACCAGGCGGTCACCGACGCCCGAAGGCGCAGCCCCACGCCGTTCCGAGCATCGCCCCCTCGCCGTAGGGATGGTCCCCCTGGAGAGCACAGCCCAAGACACGGATCTGGGGGCACCCCTCCCCCGAGCCCCAGGAGCCCAGGAGCAACAGGTCTGCACCCTCTCCAGGCCGCGCTCTGCAGACCCCCGCCTCACCAGGGGCGCCCCCCCCCCCCACACACACACAGATGTCGTCCTCTGCCAGGTCCCCTCGCTCGGGCCGGGGAGCTCCGGACTTCCTTGACAGTTTCTGCGTTTCGGAAACTGAGCAGCCGCCGGGCCCGCGCCGCCTCGCCCGCCACTCACTCCGCTGCGCGCGGCCGCGCTTCCACCCGGTCCCGGGCGGGCTGGCCGGCGCCCGGGGATGAATGGGGCGCCCCTCCCCCACGGGGGGGATCCCGCGGCGGCGCAGGTTCGCCCAGCCAGCCCCAGAATCAGCAGACAAAGGGACACCGGGGGACAGACAGAGCGCTTCCCCAAACTTACCGCCCGCCTCCCCCTCCCCAAGACGAAGCCCCCCCCCCCGCCTCCGCCCGCCCCCGACGCGCCGGCACTTTGGGGAGCGGCCACATCGGGGTATTGTTCAGCCTGCAGGGAGCGCGCCGCACCCCAGCCCAAGCCCCGGGGACAGTTGGGGACCTGCCCCTCCAGAGCCCCGGCGGCGGGCGGAGCGTGCGGGCGCCCCGAGCCGCCAGCCAGCCCCCCACCCCCACCCCCACCCCCGCCGGAGAAGTTTGCGCCCCCTGCCCCGCGCCCGGCCGGCCGAGCCCCGCGCACTCACCTCGCCGCCAGCAGCGCAACTTGTGGCGGCGCCGCCGCGCTCCGAGCCTCCCTGCCGCCGGCCGTCGCCGAGCCCCGGCCGTGCCGCGGCCGAGGAGGGCCCGGCGCCCTGGAGCAGCCGCGCGCCGCCCCCGGGCCGCCCCCGCCCCGCCGCCGCGAGTCCCCGAGAGGCGCGGGCGCTGGAAAGTTTCGGGTGCCGAATGGCGGCCGAGGGCGCTGCGGCGGCGGCGGGGCGGGGGCGCTGGCGGCTCCTCGCTCCCGAGAGCGGAGAGTGGGGGGGGCTGGGGCGGGAGCGGCGGCGGCGGCGGCGGGAGAGGGCGGGACGGCGGGAGGGACCGGCACGGGCAGTGACCTCCGGGGTTTGGGCGGGGGAGAGCGGCCGCCAGCGCGCCGACCCCGGCCGGGAGAAGTTCCAGGGGGGCTGCTGCCGCCAGGGCCGGCCCCTCCCCCACAGCCGGGGCGGGGGGGGGGGAAGAGCGCGCCCCAACCCGTCCCCTCCCCCACGGCCGGGGGAGGGGAACCCGAGTCCATTCGGCCCCGCCCCTGCGCCCTGGGGGGGCCGCGTCCCAAACCTGCCCCTCCCCCACAGCCGGGGGAGGGGACTCCAGGCCCGCCCCTCCCCCACGGCGAAGGGGGGGTGAGTCCGCACCCCCCACGGCCTCTGGGGAGGCCCCGCGTCCCAATCCAGCGCCTATCCCACGGTGGGGGGACCTGCGACCCCACACAGCCCTTCACCCCGCGCTCTCCCCTCGCCCCCACGCCTAGCGTGGGTGAGGGGAATTCGGGCCTCTCCCTTTCCCCGTGGCCTCCTGGGCGATGAAGGGTACACGGGCCTACCCCGACGCAGTCCTAATCCCAAACCCTGCCTTCCCCCCCCCCCCAACTGCCAAGAGGGGACAGGAACCCGGGCCACCACCCCCGCGGTTTCTAGGGGGGAGGGGAACCCGAGCCACTGCTGGAGTGTTACCCTCCCCCACCTCAAAAAAGAAGCTGCTCAGCTGCCCTAACAACCCCCTGCAAGCTGCCCGAGGGTGCCTCTCTCAAAATGGGCGGCTTAGAGGACACCCCAAAGGCCTCTTCCCCCTCCCAAAAAAGTGGAGACTCAGGCGGAGCCTCGACCTTTGCAAAACACCTCCCGGAAAGAGCCAGAAATGCTTGGGGAGAAAGAAACTCAGACACACAGAAGTGGAGGCCAGGAGCTCGGTTGAGGAGGGGGGAGCCTGTGGAGCTAGGGGTACCTGGGCCCCCGGGCCTCCTCACTCCCGACCCCCACCACACCCACAGGCTTTGCAAAGGGTTTTATGTTGCAATGGCTTATTCGGCCCAGCCCTAGAGCACCAAAGTCCCCAGAGCCTCTCCCTCCCCTCCAGTTTGGAGACCCCTGCCCACCACTCTAGGTCTTAATTCAATTAAACAGATACCGCGCCCACCACCCAACACTTAAGTGTCTGCTTTGTTGAATATTTTAAGATAACTTTGCCCCTCCCTTTGGTGTATAATGAGCTTTGCGCTCCGAGCCCAGTACACTCAGCATTTTAAACTGTAACCTCACTTGCTCCTTTCTGGGACACTGGACCATTTGTTGTTCAGGTTGTTGGGGGGGGGGGGGCCGAGGTGAGTTTTTAAGGAGCTGGTCTCCATCAAAAAGGCGGACCTAAAAATTACTCTGCCAAATATTGCTGTAAAACGTCAATGATGTAAAACGACTGTTGCTACACCATTATTAGAGCACATCAATAAAAAATACACACTTACACAGTCTCCATAATTGTCAATCAGCAGAATAGATTGTGTCTTATTATGTATCAGTTGCCATTCAAGGCCCCCCAAAAGGACGTGGTGGGGCCTTCCCTTGAGCCTGCCCTTCGTTGCTCCCCGGCTCCCTGGGCTTGTGCGGACTGATGCTGAGGTATTACATGCAATCGAAAAACCAAGGGTGCAATTGAAAGCCCGAGCAAGCTCATGATGCAACCCGGGCCGGGTTACACGTGCTTCCCTTCCCCCACCGCCTGCTGGTGGGAGCGCTGCGTTTTTTCCGCCTGTAGGGTCACATTGTGGTTGATTGATTCTCCTTTCGCCTTGCTCAGTCATTCAGATTTGGAAAGTAAATAACAAGTTGACATCATTACAGCTCTCGGCTTTACGGGGACGCGGCCCTCGGCTACCGCACACTCTCGAGTAGCCGCGCAGTCAAACTGGCCCTCCGGCTTGCCAGCCCTGCCTGTCGTTAGCTGCTTGGAAATTCCGAGCTGAACTTGGTGAAAAGGCCTCTTTGTATGTTTTGATTACTTGGCAGGTGCCAATCATTTGAAGTATAGGAAAGTGCTGGAAATCCTCACTCCAAACTATGACCGCTGTGACCAATTTTCACAGCTGGTCTTCGGTAACTAACATTAGGAGTGAGCTCAGAATCCATCACGTCTCTTTGGTAATGTCCCTACAATCCCAAAGGTCTTCTTGCAAGTAAGGAACACAGCTTATCCTAGGACCCCTAAGGGACTTGGTAAGACCCTGTACAGGAAAATAGACCGCCTACGTTTATCATGACACCGCTGAAATTCCTCTTTCTGAAATGCTAGATGGGTGGTAGGTAGGTGGTAAATTAGACTATTTTATCTCATGTGTTTTGCAGATTTACTCCAATGTGTGTCCTGTAAGGTGGGAGAAAACAAGGAAAACAGGAAATAAAGCAGAAGGAAAGGAGCACTGTGAAAAAAGTAAAGGTTAATATGGAGTGTGTGAGCAGCAGTGATTTCCGCCGGTATCCACGGTGCAAGATCTACGTGCCAAACAATTATTTTTGGTTGCTGGCTGGAGGGAGCTGACAAGAGTCGGCTTGCAACAAATGCTATCAGTATTTCCCCCTAAACAGTAGCCAAAATCTTAATTAAAAGGCAGGAGGAGCCCACGCAAATATACTCCACTAATTTGAGGAAAGGAGCAAAGGCATTTTAATGGAGAAAGAATATCCTTTTTAACAAATGGTTCTAGAACAATTGGACCTCCATATGCAAAAAATAAGACTCTAGCTATACACCTTACGCTTTTCACAAAAAACTGACTCAAAAATGAATCATAGGTTTAAATGTAAAAGGCAAAACTATAAAACTTCTAGAAGGTAACATAGAAAATCTAAACGACCTCGGGTGTAGCAGTGAGTTTTTAGATACAACACCCAAAGCATGATCCATTAAAGAAAAAAAAAATTAAAGTTGAACTTCTCAAAATTAAAAACATCTGCTCTGCAAAAGACACCATTAAGAGGGGGCGCCTGGGTGGCGGAGTCGTTAGGCGTCTGCCTTGGGCTCAGGGGGTGATCCCAGCGTTCTGGGATCGAGCCCCACATCAGGCTCCTTCCTAGGAGCCTGCTTCTTTCTCTCCCACTCCCCCTGCTTGTGTTCCCTCTCTCGCTGGCTGTCTCTGTCGAATAAATAAATAAAATCTTTAAAAAAAAAAAAAAAAGACACCATTAAGAAAATGAAAAGACAAGCCACAGACGGGAGAAAACATTTGCAAAATCCATGTCTGATAAAGGATTGTATCCAAAATATACGAAGAACTTTTAAAACTCAGTAAGAAAACAACCTAATTTAAAAATGGGCAAAAGATCTGGAACTATCTCACCAAAGAGATATACAAATGGCAAAAAAGCATATGAAAACATGCTTTAATTGTACATTAAAACAAAAATCTGGGGGCACCTGGCTGGCTCAGTGGGAGGAGCGTGTGACTCTGGATCTCAGGGTTGTGAGTTTGAGCCCCACACTGGGTGTGGAGATGACGTAAATAAATCAACTTTAAAGAATAAATAAAATGAAATACCACCTCACATCTATTAAATGATAACACCAGTGCTAACGGGACGTGGAGCAACAGGAACTCTCCGACATGGCCCGCGGAGTACAAAATGGTATGGCGACTTTGGAAGACCGTCTAGCATTTTCCAAATGCTAGACGTCGGCTTACCATATAATCCAGCAATTGTGCTCCTAGGTATTTACCCAACTAAGTTGAAAACATGTCTACACAAAACCCACATGGGACTGTTTATACCAGCTTTACTCATAATGGCCAAACACAGAAAGCAGTCAAGAAGCCCTTCAGTAGGCGAATGGAGAAACTGTGGCCCATTCATACGACAGAATATTATTCAGCCATAAAAAGAAATGAGCTATCAAGCCATGAAAAGGCAGGGAGGAACTTGAAATGCGTATCACTAAGGGAAAGTAGCTCATCTGAAAAGGCTGTATGCCATGTGCTTCCAACTCTGTGACACTCTAGAAAAGGCAAAACTAAAAAGATGGGGGGGGCAGTTCTGGGGATGGGAGAGGAGGGATGGACAGATGGGGCACAGGGCATTTTCAGGGCAATAAAACTGTTCCAAATGAGACTAGAACAGCAGATATAGGACCTTTTACATTTGTCCAAACACTTAGAACTGCACAACACAGTCAACTCTAATGTAAAATATGGATTTGATCGATATTGATTCATTAATTGTAACAAACGCACCACACTTAGGAAAGATGTTAGCCCTGGAAACTGTATGGGAGAGGCAGATAGTATGGGAATTCTGTACTATATGCTAAATTGTTTTCTAGATCTAAAAATGGTCTTTTAAAAAAATGAGTCCCTTCTTTAAAAAAAAAAAAAAAAGGTAGGAAGAGGTATCAGACTTCTTTTTTTTTTTTTTAAGATTTTATTTATTTATTTATTTATTTGAGAGAGACAGCCAGCGAGAGAGGGAACACAAGCAGGGGGAGTGGGAGAGGAAGAAGCAGGCTGCCAGCCGAGGAGCCTGAAGTGGGGCTCGATCCCAGAATGCCGGGATCACGCCCTGAGCCGAAGGCATGCTTAATGATTGCGCCACCCAGGCGCCCCGAAGTATCAGACTTCTCATAAGACTTAATGTCCAGTTTTCATTGACTCCAGTATCTAATTTCCCCTGGGCTCATCTGACTTTCAAAGATTCCTAACCCATAGGCCAATATTTGTTTCCATGAGTGGGCCACTCAGAAAGCCCCAAGAGTCCAGAACCGACGTGCTGGATGTCACAACGATCCTTCCTTGACGTTCACGGAGCATGTCTTAGCTTTGAGTAAGCGTCCGCCGCGATCTTTCCTTATGAGACGAGGGGCTAGGTGTGCTTTCCCACTTCACTTATCAACCTCAAGCCTTTCTTTGCTTTGGGGCTTTGCTTCCAATTTCCCTTAGAAACTGGAAAGAAACTATTAAAGGACCCCATGAGATGCTACTTGAAGACGTAAACAGGAGGAGAGAGGAACTTTCAGCATCCAGGACTGTGAGAAAATAAATTTCTATTTAAACCACCCAGGCCGTGGTCCTTTGTTAGGCCAGCTCCAGCCGGCTAAGGCATGTGAGTTGTTGTTGTTTTGTTTTTTTTTTTCTGTTTGGAATGTCACGTTCAGTTCACATCATTTGAATAGAGAGAACACCTTGCATTTGGTATGGGCTGTTCATGCAGGATATTGGATCTGATTCTCCCCGTAATACTGGAGGGCTGGGATTTTTATCTCCAATATTCAGAGGAGAAGACCAAACCAGAGAGGTTAAAGGATCAAGGGAGGGGGGTTTGTAACCATTTCTGTGCCTCAGACCTTCATTAGAAATTCAGTGAATATTGTTTCTAGACGCATAAAATACATAACATAATACACACGATTACAAAGAAAACCGATTGTTAAAATACAGTTATCAAATATTTTTAATAATTCTAATATAGTAAAACCCGTGCTTCCTCTCCAGTACTTCCATCAGCAAGCTCTAGAAGTGGCTCTGATAACTTCTGTCGTTTCAAAATAGTGATGAGTATAAACCAAATCTGCTTCAACTGTAACCCGCTCTAAAAATAATTCAGACTGCTCTTGGTGACAAATTGGTAACAAATTAAAGATACTGTGAATGCTGCTGTCATTCACCCAAGAGGAATATAGATATTCATAGTTGTCTGAAACGCTGAATTTCAGTTAGTGATCAGTGATCCTAAAACGGCAGTTCCCACCCGCGTACGTACACAGACCCCCTGAAATCTCTCCCTGGGGTCTTCCTGCCCGGGGACGAAGTGTAAGCCGGCATCCTCACTCCTCTAAGACCCTTCCACCGAGGGACTCATTCGTGCCACCACCACGGACCCCTCCCATGGGACCTGGACCGTGACATTAAGGTGAGGCGAGTTTAAGGGGACACCAAAACCATACTCAAGATAAACAATATTATAATGCCCCATTTTAAAACTCACAATTAATGCAAAAAAAAACAAAAACCACAACACCCTCCATGATGAACAAAACATCAAAACGTAAAATAGAGACGGGATCTGACCCTGCCAGGCATGCGGCACAGGCACTGGGAAGGAGGACTACCCAGAAAGATTAAACCCCCTGCCCTGATGGAGCATCTGTTCTAGAGCGGGAATTGGCGGATGACAGCTCCTATACCTGTGTCCATACAGCCCACAAGGTAAGGATAGATTTTGAATCGATGGGGGGGGGGGGGCGGTGGATCAACAGAAAAATGATAGCCGGTGACATGTGAAAATTATCTGAAATTTGAATTTCAGTGCCCATCAGTAAAGGTCCACTGCAACACGAAGACACCCAATCCTTTACTGCGTCCAGGGTCATAACGGCAGAATTAAGTGGCTGATACATACCCTACGCCCCACAAAACATAAATAACGTGGACTGTCTGGCAGGTTCCAGAAGGTTTGCCGACCCTTGTTTCTGAGAGACTGAATGATTCAACATTCTTCACATAACTTGTTAACTTTTTCCTAGAAATTTTTTATCTTCATTATGGTGTGTTTTTTTTTTCCAAAAAATTTTTCAGATTCAGTTAAATGAAGAAGCACCGTTTTGGGGAGCATCTGGGTGGCTCAGTTCGTTAAACATCTGACTCTTGCTTTCTGCTTAGGTCTTGATCTCAGGGTCGTGGGTTCAAGCCCTGTGTTGGGCTCCATCTCAGCTTGGAGCCTATTTAAAAACAAAACAAACAAACCAAAAAAAAAAACAACACACACACACTTTTTTTTCATATTTAAGAAAAAGGAGGAGGACAACGATGGTAGAAGAAAAGCACAGATTGCCTTTAGGAACCAACCTCATCCTGTTAGTGGATGTTGATGGATTCTGGAAGAGCACAAATGCCTGTGGGTGAGGCACAGACACGCACTCAGGCGGAGTAAAGGTCATCAGAAAGACTCAGCAAAAGTAAACGTATCCTGACAGGCGCACACGCTGGTGCGCAAAGGAAGAACCGAGACTATAGGAACTCGACATTTTTTTGTATCTCACAGAGTCCGGTTGGGGAGATACAGTTACGAACATACCCATTTTACAGAGGTAACAAGTCGAGTCTCAGGTTTGTGACTGTATCGGTTTCCTGTCACTGCTGCAACAAATTACCATACACCGGATGGCTTCAAACCAATGTATCAGCGGACCATTCCGGAGCTCGGAAGTCCCGCCTGGGTACCACAGAGCTAACTAATGTCAAGGTGCTGGCAGGGCTGGGGTTCTCCCAGAGGCCCTGGGGAAATTCTATGTCCTCGCCTTTCCCCGCGTCCAGAGCCCACATTCCGTGGCATGGGACACATCGCGTAATTCCCACCTGCTGTTGTCTTGCCTCCTGCTTCCAATTCCAAAGGTCCCGGTGATTAGATTGGGCCAAGCTCTGTCAGCCATCACAGTCTCTCCATGGCAGCTTCTTCATTCAGTGACCTGTGCAAAGTCCTTGACGACCCGGAAGATGGCACCTTCGCCGGTTCCAGGACGTTGGGGCGGGCACCTCTGTGCGTGGGCCACGTTCTGCCTGCCACACTGCACTTGTTGCAGAAGGGACGCAAAGCCAACTCCCATCCTGCAGCGGATTCCAAAACCCACGGTCTTTCTGACGCTAACCTTGTTGCCTATCAGTCGGTGAATAATTTCACAGCCCGCCCACCCAGCAACACCCGATGCAATGAACAGAACACACGGCCCAGGTTTACTCAACAGGACAGGCGAGAGTTCCAATTCGGCCCGAATAATACACAGCCATCACAGCTACGAAATAACCGCACATCATCATTCTCAAAAGGCCGCTCCTCCTCCCCTTCTCTTTTGGTAGCAGATTTTGTTATAAGAAGTGGTGTGCTTTTTTTTTTTTCCTCCCTTTGTTTCCACCTCTGCCTGGAGTGTTGAAAACTGGCTGGAGAGAACAAGGAGGGGAGAGGGTCTGGTTTTATAAATAGTTGCCACACAAAACTCATCTCCCACATAGTGAAGCACGACACCACACTGAAAGGAAATCCAGCAGTTTCAAGAAAGGCACAGGTGAAACCAGATGGAGGTGGAACGTTCGCGTTTTTCCCCCCACTGCCTTTGTCATAAAGTCTTTTTGATGTTGTTTTTACAAAATGAACAGCCACCTGATAAGATCAGACATCTGTCATGTGCGAATATGCCCCGGGATCCCGTCCTCATTATAAACCCAAGAGAAAGGAAAACTTAGGTCACACAAAAAATCTGTACGCAGATAGCTTTCTTCATAGTTGCCAGAACCTGGAAACAACCCGGACGCCCTTTGACAGAAGAATGAATAAATGAACTGTGTGTCTCCATACAGTGGAGCAGTCATGAGCCCTTACAGGGTACCCGCTTTACGCCCCGGCGACAATGTCCACGCGTCGCCAACGTAAATCGCCACGTGAAAAAGAAGGCAGTCTCAAAGGCCAACATTCTCCATGATTCCATTGACAGTATATGGCTTTCTGGAACAGGCAAAGCTACTGAGATCATTGTTTCCTGGGGGTGGGCGTCAGGAAGGACATTGACTACAGAGGGCCAAGGGGCAATTTTTGGGGGGAGGGTGGTAACAAAGGTGTTCTGTATCTTGATTTCGGTGCTGGTTTCATCCCTGTAAATGTTGGCCAAGACTCATAGGAATGTACTCTGAAAGGTACACTTTACTGTAAGTAAATTATGCCTCAATAAAATTGACCACAAAAACAAAAGGAAGGAAGGGAGAGAGAGAGGGAAAGAAGGTAGAAAGAAAGAAAGAGAGAGAGAGAGAGAGAGAGAGAGAGAAAGGAAGGAAGAAAGAAAAGAAAGAAAGAAAGAAAGAAAGGAAGGAAGGAAGGAAGGAAGGAAGGAAGGAAGGAAGAAAGGAAGAAAGAAAGAAGAGGGAGGGAGGGAGGAAGGAAGGAAAGAAAGAAAAGAAAGAGAAAGAGAGGAAGGAAGGAAGGAAGTGGTGCCTGGGTGGCTCAGTCGGTTAAGCGTCTGCCTTCAGCTCAAGTCATGATCCCAGGGGACTGGGATCGAGCCCCACACGTTGAGCTCCCAGCTCAGTGGGGAGCCTGCTTCTCCGTCTGTCTGTCCCTCACCCCGCTCTTGTGCTCTCTGTCACTCTCTTTCTCTCTCTCAAATAAAATCTTAAAAAAAAGAGAGAGAGAAAGAAAACCCAGAAGGTTGGAGGAAAACTGTAAAACTCAAGGAAATAACATCACAGGGCTTTTCTGCCGTACACGCTTAAGGACGACTTTCTGTTTGTTGTTATTTTGACTACACCACAGCCACTTGATAAGATCAGAAATCTGTCACGTAAAATTCTCAAAATGTCCCTAAGGGAGTGGGGAAGAGAGAGATCATTTTAATGTACTTTTGAGATAATAATGAGAATGAGTCACGTTTCTATAAGTAAGTATTTCAGATAACCCCCCCCCCACACCGCTCCCCCACTCACAGAAGCCCACACCAGCGCATGGCCATCAATCGCTCAGGTTGGGGGCTGACTTGACCAGACAGAGGCTTTCCCAGCAATTGTCTCAGCAGTGGCTAAGAGCACAGAAGGAAGCAATGCTTTCTGGAATGGGGAAACAAAAAGTATGCTCCCCAAAGGGTAGTTTGCCTTTGCAAAGACCCCCTTGACTAAAATAGCTTTTTCAAATGAGTAGATATTCCCAAGGTGCTTCGAATTTTTAGACATTAAAGTTCTACCCAGAATGGTAAAAGTCGAAAATGGCAAGGTTTCATACATGAGCTAAGAATATGAGACGACGGCTGCACCTCCCCTAGCCTTCCGTAGTTTTATACAAAGAGGACAAAGACAGGCATTACAGCTACCACACGACATATATGGTTCTAGTTTTAAGATATCCTAATGTTTGTTGAAACGTTATATAATGTAGTGAAATATAAATAAAAACTTAAGAATGTCCTAACACCTGGGGCTGGGTGGCTCAGTCGGTGAAGCGTCTGCCTTCAGCTCGGGTCATGGTCCTAGGGTCCTGGGATCAAGTCCCGCATCGGGCTCCCTGCTCATCGGGAAGTCTGCTTCTCCCTCTGGGCTCCCCCTGCTTGTGCTCTCTCACTCTCTCTGTCAAATAAATAAATAAAATCTTTAAAACAAAACAAAACAAAGCACCTGACCCACATTCCTCGAAACTGTCACGGTCGTGAAAAACAAGGAAGGATGAGAGCCTCTCACAGCCCAGACGAGACTAAGGGGTCATGATGATAAGTGCAATCCGCATTGCACTTGGGTGGGATCCTGGCTGGGATCTAGGACAGATAAAGACATTCGCGGAAACAGTGGGGAGATCCAGACAGAGCCTGGAGTCTGGTCAATTTGACTGATTGACCACAGTTGACTGATTAGTTGTGACAAGTGTCCCACGGGGATGTAAGGTGCTGTCAGTAGGGGAAACTGGGTGAGGGGTAAACAGAACTCTCAGCCCTAAGTTTCTGTAACTCTAAAACGACTCTAAAATTTAAAAATTTACTTAAACAAATTAGAAAGCCTTCAGTTGACTTGCGAGAATTATGTTTAAGTGGAAAACATTTCTGTATCGACACGTACACACAATTGCATTTTTAAGAAACTGAAAATGACGTCACTTGAGAATAGTCATGAAGAGTGGAGAATGGGTCTTGGGCAGGGACCAGGAAAACCAGTCCCTGGGAGAGTGGGAGAGTCTCTCTTCCCACTTTGCCTGCTGGGACCTCACCTCCCTGGGCCCCTGCTGTTCCTGAAATGTCTCCTGCTTGTTCCTGAGTCCTTCACCCACTGTTTTTTCTGGGGGCCGGTTCCTTGCCCTGCTTCCTCCTGCCCCTCGGGACTCTCAAGGTTCTGTTGGGCTGCGGGCTCCACCCTCTCCATCTCCATCACTGTCTTCCATGGGCCCAGATGCTCGAGTTCTTTTGGTCATTTGTTCACATTGTCTTTTCCACTAACTCGGATATGAGCTCAGTGGAGAAGAGGAGGGTGAGGATAGAGGGATTCGAAGGGAAGGTACCTGTCTTGCTCTCTCGATGTGTCAACTTGGCTAGGCTACCATCCACAGTTCTTTACTCAAACACTGTCCGTTTCCTAGGGCCTGCTTTAACACGGCACCAGCAAACAGGTGGCTTCAAACAACACTAATTTACTTTCTCACAGTTCTGGAGGCCAGAAGTCTGAAATCAAGATGTTGGGAGGACCGTGTTCCCAGTGACGGCTCTGAGCAGTATCCTTCTTTACTTCTTCTTTTTTTTTTTTTTTTAAGTAGGCTCCACACCCAACGTGAAGCCCAATGTGGGGCTCAAATTCACAAGCGTGAGATCAAGACCTGAGCTGAGATCAAGAGTCAGACGCTCAACCAACTGAGCCACCCAGGCACCCCAAGAATCCTTCTTTACTTCTGCTATTGATGGCCAACGGTCCTTGGTGTTCCTAAACTTATAGCTGCCTCATTCCAATCTCTGCCTCTATCTTCACATGGACTTCTTCCTTCTGTGTGTGTGTGTCCAACTCTCTGTCCTTTTCCCTAAAAGAACACCAGCCTGGCCCTCCTAATTGCATGCCCTACAAATTTCAGGCATACCTAGCCAGCCCCCAGAACGGCACAAGCCAATTCCTTGTGATAAATCTCTGCGTGTATCCTCGGTTAGGTGTTGTTTCTCAGGGTGAATCCTGCCTGCTACATCCAGATCCAAGAATTGCCTTCAATTTATCAGACATCTACACGTAGGGTCACAAATCCGATTGCAGCTACAAACCAAAGAATGTGATTTCTTTATTTGCAACAGTAAATTGCATGAAAATGCTTATGATATGCCTTGAATATAATCCAAAATATTGTGGGTGAAAATATCAAGTCCTTTATAAGAAGAACTAGAAATAAATAATCTTCAAAGCTAAACCATGCAACCGGTAGGTAAATGAGTTCACCAACGCCGTAACTTATATTTCTGAGACGCTAGGTTCAGACAGGTATAACTTTACATCTCAAAAATCAACTCAGCATCTTGGTTCTGCCTCAACAATAGTCAAG
>NW_024423319.1:118790196-118810769 GCF_017311325.1 Ursus maritimus
TTCCCTACAGCTTTCCCCAGGACGTGAGTGACCCTTGGGGTTGGGTGGCAATAGTGGTCGAGAACAAGAGCTTTTCCAAAGAAGAAGGTTGATGAGACCCCAAGAGAGGGGAAAAAGGAGGACAGTGGGGGATGGGATGGGGAGGGGTGTAACCGTACAGAAAGTGAGGGAAGGCCCCCACGAGAAGCCACACGCTGTAGGGTTGTATTTATACCGCGTATTAGTGTGCTAGGACTCTGGGAACAAAGCACGACAGAGCGGGCGACTTGAGCCCCAGAAGTGGGTTTTCTCTCAGTTCTGAAGGCTGGAGCTCACGTTCAGGGTGTCAGCAAGCCTGGCACCTCCCGAGGCGTCTCTCCTTGGCGTGGAGACACCCCCTCCTCCCTGCAACCTCACGTGGTCGTCCTCTGTGCCTGCCTGTGTCTTAATCCCCTCTTCCTACACCACCACCAGCCCCACGGGAGCAGGGCCCATCCTACTGACCTCGTTTTACGTTAATCACTGCTTTAAAGACCTTATGGACAAATTCGGTTACGTTCTGAGGTGCTAAGAATTAGGGCTTCCATGTGTGAATCTTGGGGGGACACAATCTAGCCTGTGACATATGGAATGTCCCGAACCGGCAAATCCTTGGAGACAGAAAGCAGATTAGTGGTTGCTGGGGCCGGGAGAGAAGGGAAGGTGGCGTGACTGTCCACGGGCACCTTGTGTCCTCTGGAAGTGAGAAAAATGTCCTGCAGCCAGGTAATGGACGCACAGCCCTGCAAAGGTACAAAAACCCACTGAACGGTAACCTTTGCAAGGAGGAATTCAATGATACGTGAATTATATGTCAAGAAAGCTCTTAGAAACCGACCCCCACACCTGACACACAAAAAACGTGGGGGAAAGAGCTACTGCAAGGTAGGGAGGTAAAGAGGCCTCAGGTAGAAAGGATCTGAAGAGAACAGCAAAGCCTCTTTTTCGGGACATGGCCTTGTTACGTTTTTGGAGCAAGGCTTGCCCCCCACCCCAGGACTCCATGACACGTGATTACACAAGACAGCAGAGCACCCCGCACATGGGCCCCGAGACCCACACCGCTATGTGCACGCACCCCTCCCCCCGCTCCCCTCCACTGGGGACACCGAGTCGAGCTGCAGCGTCTGGTTCTAGGGCTGGGGTGGGGCCCGAAACTGCATGTCTCCCCAGCTCCAGGGGCCTTGACGCCGCCGGTCCACGGACCTCCCCTGGCATAGTAGACACATAGGGTGTCCCCGTCTCAGCATTGCTCTAATTGGGAGATCATTCCTCGTGGGGGGGCCTCCCGTGCCTTGTCGGGTGCTGAGCAGCACGCCCCACCTCTCGCCTGTCCATGCCAGTAGCGTCCCCTCCCCGCACAACGTCTGCGTTCATTGACCAGTGTCCCTAGTGGTGGTGGGCAGAATTGCGCGGATCGGGAGCCCGTCGGCCAAAAAATGCATTTATTTATTTATTTATTTATTTATTTATTTATTTATTTATTTATTAGTGAATTAACAGAGATAGAGACAGCCAGCGAGAGAGGGAACAAAAGCAGGGGGAGTGGGAGAGGAAGAAGCAGGCTCATAGCGGAGGAGCCTGATGTGCGGCTCGATCCCATAACGCCGGGATCCCACCCTGAGCCGAAGGCAGACGCTTAACTGCTGTGCCACCCAGACGCCCCCAAAAAATGCATTTAAAAATGAGGGAGGCACGGCTTTGACTTGCGGCGGGGCCGGCCTCCACACAGCTGTCCTCTTGGCCTCCACACCACCGTCGCCTAGGGCAGGCTCATGTGTTGGGGTGCGGAGTCATTCCATGCGTTGTAGGGGGTCAGTAGCGTCTCTCCAGCTGGTGCCATGATCAGAGCTGTCTGCAGCCCATCCGAGATGCCCCCAGGGCCATCAATGGCCCAGCTAAGGACCGCTGTCCTCCACCCGCGGTGGTTGTGGGACCTTCCTTGTTGCTTCCTGTCCCCACAGGGATGAAGTTTTGTTTGCTTGTTTTTTAAGATTTTATTTATTTATTTCAGGGAGAGAGAGAGCAGAAGTGTGAGTGGGGGCAGGGAGAAGCAAACTCACGACTGAGCGGGGAGCCTGGCGCGCTCGATCCCAGGACCCTGAGATCATGACCTGAGCCGAAGGCAGCCGCCCATCCGACTGAACCACCCAAGCACCCCCCACCCCGTTATTTTTTAATTAAAATTTTTATTTATTTATTTCAGGGAGACAGAGACACAGTGACGAGGCCCACCGTGTGTTCTCAGCTCCCACCACCCTGTGACTGGAAGAGAGAAGACAGAGCAGGTAGGAGGGAGCACAAGCATTGCTCGTGTGTCTCCCACGCACCGGCCCGGGGCCTCCCCAAGCCACCAGAGACACCTGCATCATCGCGGTCCCTGGAGCTGGGCCCGCCCGCACTCAGGAGTCTTTGTGGCCCTTCTCAGCCACAGGGTTAGACCCCTCTGTGCTCCCAGTCCCCAGTCCGCAGCTCCCAGCGGCACTGGCTGCTCACAGGCATCAAGGGGTTTCCATTTTCCTTCTTTAAGCACCCCCACGCAGATGGGTGTGTGTGTGTGTGTATGTGTGTGTGTGTGTGTGTGTGTGTGTGAGTGTGACAGGCTGTAGGCAACCGAGCATCCTTGGAGGCCTGAGTTCCTGGTACATTTTGGCCCAACCGCGTCTTGGCAAGAATGACCCACGGATGAGACGACTGTCTTTCCAATGAAAACACCCACAAGCTGACAATGATACCAAGGCCAGAGGTCTTGAAGTCGCCACACGCAGACCTGGAGCACATTTCCAAGTGTAGTTATCTCTTAGATTTGATCTCGCCTCTCGTGCTTGGTTTCGCTCTTGTTTAGAAATTAAAGCAAGAAATTATGTGCTAATTGGCTGCCAGAAAGCCCAAATTGTCCACAGGCTGTCTGCTTAGCAAAAGTCGTGATAAGATTTGGCTCCTGTGAGTCGCTCTTCTGGACGACGCTGAGTGTCCATCACGCTTGCCGCACCGTGGACTCCACAGAACAGACAACCTCTCGGGAACCTGGCGATGGCCCCGATCTTCTCTGAGTGGACAACGTGTCGTGGAGCCTGGGACCCAGTTCCCACAGGGAGATTGAAGGATAGCCCCGTGGCCTGGGCGTCTTCCTCGCTCCTCCAAGGCCACCTCGTGTGCAGTGCGGAGGACCTCCAGATGACGTCCCAGTTTCCTCGTGACCCCCTCTGCCTCCCTCAGAGCAGACCCCACACAGGTTTTATAACACGACTTCCCTGCGGGCTCTGGGCAGTGAGCAGCGCCCGAGACAGATAAGCACGGACATGCAGCCTTGAGCAGGTCACGTCCTCCGCGTCTGGCAAGGTCCGAGCACAGTGGCTGTCCTGGGGGTGCTCCCCCAATTCCCCAGCCACCCAGGGGCTGGAGAAGCACTGTGCGTCCTGCGCTCTTCCCTGGAGGGCAGGAGATGGGAAAGCGGGGAGTCCGGCCGGGTAGAGGGCAGGCCCCCCGAGAGCCTGTGCGGGGACGCAGCCTCTTCCCCACGGCTGCTCAGCGCATGGGCAGGCCGTCCAGCCCCCTGGGCGCCGCGGCCCCTGGGTCCCCGCAGCAGTCCACACACAGGCCTGTGTCTTGCTCGGTTACTCTCGCTTTGGTGTCCGGCTCCTTGACCAGAGCCCGCGAGCAGGACAGACCCTGGCAAGGCTCGTGAGGCCTGCCCTCCTAGCAGACCAGTCCTTTCCCACGGGATAAGGGCTCCTGATTAAGGGAAGTTTATTCAACCGTGACTGGTATTCGGAGCTGTCCTGACAGCAGTTACAAGTTAGCCGAGTCGCCCTCCTCGGCCGTGAAGCACCAAGGCTCGCTGACTCAGGGGAAGGAGTGGGGAATAGAAGCGGAGGCCGCAGGGCCCCAGGTGTCTGCCCTCGCCGGCCTCGGCCTGGCCTTGGCTCCGATCTGTGCGGTGGAGCAGTGCGGTTCCGGGAGCAGGAGGCCGGCTGGCAGTCACCTGGCTCGGTGGGGCCAACATCACCTGATCTGGGCCTCATCTTCCTCCGAGCCAATGTAATGATTTACAGGGAGGAGACGTGCAGCCCGGCGTCTGCTCTGCGCGCCGTTCAGGAGGACGAGTCAACAGCTTCTCTCCCTTCGGCGGAGGGAGGGTGCACACATGAGCTCCGAGTGGGGTAGGGGCCGCGGACAGGGTCCCACTGAGCCGCCCTGGCTGGATGGGCTGAGGCAGCCTGCCTGCGGGGCTGAGATGACTTCCAAGTTGCCCCCCCCCCTTTTGTCCTCCTCTCCCTCCCTCAGGTGATCTGCCACTGAGGCCTTTCTGTTTCGCTGGTAACAACTACTTTGCATCAAACGTGTGTAGTTAGTTATGCAGAGGGAGTGAAGAGCAATCCCGGACAGGCTAGAACTTCATTCCCAAGCCAGGAGGTGTGTGCAGTCCCCAGGGGCGGCCACCACGGCACAGAGGACCCCGGGAGGGCACAGTGCCCGGAGCCCGCCCCTGTGCTCCCCCTGGACTGGCCTCAGGAGTTCCCGCAGGCCAGCTCGTGCAGGCGTCTGGGCACCACGGGACGGGACCGCCCCGAGGGCCTGACTGCAGGGCTGTAGGCCTTGGCCATGGGCGCTGAGCCCGCTGGTGTAGTCTATACCATCCCCCCACTGGATGGAGGGGGTGCCTGTGCTGGGGGACAACGGGTTTCTAGTGGAGGGATGGCAGGGCCCGCAGAAATACTGTCAGGCAGGGAACAGTGCTGCTGCCGGGAGAGGGACCCTAGGGGGCTCAGTGACAGGGATGGGGAGCCAGGGTCCTGCCAGGGGGTTCAGCTGGCAAGGATGGGGAACCGGGGCCTAACCAACCCACGTTCGCCATCCAGCCCCAGAAAAACACGAAACCTGGGGGGACCAGAGACTACTGGTTCAAAAGCGGGAGCTGAAAAACAATAGATGGAAACAAATATTAAACAAGCTGAAATGGCTGAGGGACAGGGCTCTCTGTTTCGTGCCATCTCTCTCTCCCGTTCAGAGAAGAGGAAACAGAGAGGATTTGGACAGAAGGGACAAAAGGGGGACAAAGGAATTCCAAGGCAGCACCCTGATAAATGCCAGAGGCCAGTTTAGGCCGGAACGGCTGCTTCACGCCCTTGAACCACTGGTCTGGGGGCACCCAAGAGTCATTCGTGATCTGCGACACCTGTGGCCAGGCAGGCCCTGGACCTCGGCTCCGCCCAGCGCGCTCCGGGAGCCCCAGTGAGGTCTTTCCAGCCGCCAAGGTGAACGTTCCTGAGATTGCATCTACAAAGCTACAGGAATGGAGTTACAAGCATGAAGCTGTATGTTTTATCTGCCCTGCAAAATACGTTGGAAACACCAGTTGGATAAATAAATATAAAAAGCAGGTGAAATTTTTCTCAAGGTATGTTTATACTAAAATCATTGAAAACCGAAACTTGTATGAAAAAGAAGACCCAACTTTTCCTGTCAAATTGCATTTCCTTGCTGGATCTGGATACTTTTACGAAATTCACTTCACTTCATACAATTGTCACCTTTTAAGCAATGGCCATTCCTAAAATAGCAATCCAGTGGCTCGTCTGGCAAAAATAAGCACACTGGAAACAAAAACTCATAGTCATGTAAATTGAATTCTGTTCAAACCAACATTTATTGAGTTAATTTTATGAATCTATAGGAGAAAAAGCAAAACAGTAAGACACAGCCCTACCTTCCAGAAGCTTATACTCTAGAAGACAAACTTACCTCTGCCAGAAGGACAAATGGTAGGAATGAGTGAGTGTGCATGTGTGAGAAGGATAATTATCCCATAAAAATTCATCTGTTTTTCTAAATTTGGAGTTTGCCTAGTGGGTGTCCTAAAAGCTCACATGCTGTATTCCTTACTTTTTGAAATTGCCCTCCTTGTAATTTCATTCAGTGAAACACAGAAGTACTAAAATAAAATTTTTTAAAAACCTTGTTTTTAAAGCCCGTCTTCTGTGACTTGATGACATTCAGCATTTCAGGTAATTGAGAAAATTATGTGCACCGGAACACAGAGGCTGGCAAACTAAACATTCCCTATTTCAGTGCTGTCCTGGAAAAAAAAAAAAAAAATCAAAGTGGCACAAATATGTGGTACAGCATGAAACCTTTCCCTCTGTTGTTTTTACTCCAGCCTGGTTGAATCTGCTGGCTGGTGTTCTGGGAGGTTCCGGGATGGTTTGGTTTATGTTCACTGTCTACCAGTAAGGACCCACGCCCCACCCTTCCCCAAGAATGGAAACCGTGAAGAGACCCTTCCTGGCTGTTGTGTTGGAAGGCGCAGATTTCTGCACTCACATCTTTGACCCCCGTGTTGTGGCTGGAGGAGGAGGACATCCTGAGATGCTGGGGACCCTCCTGAGAAGCCCAGCAGGTCCGCTAATGGGGTTTTCGCTTTGCCGAGCTGCCGGAACGAGAGCTACAGGGAGGACACCGTTTCTATTCTTGGGAGCAGTCTGGTCGAGGCTAATGCATTATTTAGCCTATTCATAGAAACTTGTAACATCTGGGGTGTGTTGTGATGTACACACTTGAGTCTCTGGGGGCACCAAGAGCTAAGCATTCCATAAACAAATGTGACAGGTGTCATGCTTCATGCCTAGCAAACGGCCACAATGCTTGCGTATGTCACATTGCTGTCATCTTCCCCAGCACCAAAGGAGGGTGACTCAGCCTCGAGGGACTTGGAGCTGTAGCCATCCACTCCAAGGAACGATCTGGCCCAAATGATGTCCTTTACCCCACAAGGAAACACTGTCCCCATTTCTGAATGTCCAGTTTCCGTCAGACCACAATCTCCCAGTTACTCAGGTTCCATGCTTATAACCATCTGTGACTGCTTCCCACGGACCCCCAGCAGATCTAATCCAGCTGCGCATTCTGTCCTTCTGCCGTGGTGGCCAGTCTACCAGCTGCCCTTTCATTTCAGGACCCACCCCCCACCCCCGGACCTCATTACCCACAACTGGACTCTTCCATTTGTCTCTTCATTGCCTGTGCCCATGCTCTCCTCAGGCTTTAATTGCCGCGTGTCTTTGTTCTCCGATCACTCGGTCATGACCTCCCTGCTTTCTTCACCTACTTCATTCCCCGTCTGCTTTTCAAGTTGCCCTCAGCTATTTCCACCTCCTCTAACTATCTGGAACTCTGAGGGGCTCTCCCAAGTGGTGGTAACTGGCCATACTCTGCCTTCGATACCAGCTGAGGTTTCCACTTTTCATCTTGTTTTCTCCGGCTGAGTTGGAAGGTCCACGAGGCTCCAGCATCATCTGCAGTGCCTGTCGTTGGGCGGGGTAACTGTGTTTTCCTTGACTGAACAACTGTTCCAACAGTAAGACGTACTTGATGAGAATATAAAAGGAAAGAGCTAATCCACCTGCGAGGTGGACAGATGGGTCTGCAAGAGTGGGGAAGAGCTTGGCACGGAGGCAAGGGAAGAGAGGACGTGTAGAAGAAAGAAGGAACACCAAAGAGCAAAGTCTCCATGCACAAGACCAGATGAGAGTGCCAAAGGGGACTGTTCGGCAGGATGGGAAGAGAGGCATGATGGGAAATTCCTTGGGCGTCCGGGCGGAAGCCTGATCATGCTTCCTTGGATGCAGGCGACCTTGCAGTTGTTGTCTAGGGTCATTGCCACCTGAGCCGGAGCAGGCTGGAAATCGACGGTGGCTGCAGGAGGTTGGAGGAAGGAAAGTGAGGGCGTTCCTTTTCTTTTGTTTCCCTTTCACACGGACCAATTTTGCTCATTGCCAAATAAATATTTGACTCTGAACAAAACGGCTTCTGCCTTGTCTTGTGTTGTTGCAGCCACGTCTTGCATCTTGGCTCAAATCTTCCGTTTGGCCACGAGATCCACCACCCTGAGCTCTCCGAGCCCCACTCTCTGCCTAGTCTGACTGTTCCTGCAAGGCCTATGTCAGGTCAGAGGACCACACAGGACCTCTCCCAGCCACGAGCCTTACGGGCCGCCCTCCCTGGCCAGGGCCAGCTTGTCTACCTTCGCTCAGAGCTGCTATTTCCATTTGGCCTCTGTGTCCTCTGTCCCTGGCCAGCGTGGAGGACTCCCGAGTGCTGGCCCTCCTTCGTGATATTCACAGGGCTCTCCCTTCGGTTATTGACATATCATGACTTAAAGTGACAATTCAAAAATGTTGTCTGTGGTTTCAGGGAAAATGGACATTGCTCTGAAGAGAAGTGGGAGGGGAGGGGGGGATAAATACCCCGAAGATGACCGTCTTTGAGTCACAAGAATCTGGCTACCTTGGGGACAGCCCTGTACTAGTTTTGTGTCACAGCCTGTGACGTGGGTGGGGAGACACTCACTTACTTTTGTCCTAACCAGGAGAACGTCAACTTTCACAGCATGCTGACCACAGTGCAGTGCCTTAGGGTACACAGTTGGTGCTCAATAAGTAAACGCTCAATGTGTTTCAAATTATTATTTTTCATCTAAAATTATTTTCATTTAAAATAAATTTAGTGAATTACCGACCCACGCTGCAATGTGGATAAACCTCGGAAACATGCTGAGTGAAAGAAGCCAGAGACAGAAGGTCACAGATCGCTTGATTTCATTTCTATGAAATGTCCAGAATAGGTAAATCATTAGAGACAGAAAGCAGATTAATGGTTGCCTGGGGCTGGAGCAAAGGAGGAATGGAATGAGGAGTGACTGTTTAATGGGTACGAGGTTCCTTTGGGGATGATGAACATCTTGGGCCTCTACGTAGAGGTGAAGTTTGTACAACTCTGTGCATATACTAAATGCCATTGAATTGTATACTTAAGAAAAAAAACTTACTGTGAATTTCATCCTAACCAAAAAAAAAAAAAAAAAAAAAGGAGGTAAGGAAGAAGTGTCATTAGAGTTACTAAAATAGAAAGCTTTCTTTTTTCAAAATAAAACTTATCTAGTATTTGAAAAAGTAACCAAAAGTGATTTCCACACTAAACTGCAGAAGAAAGACACAAGGCTCTTCCACACGATGTTTGGCTTCCCTTTAATTTCCGAGAGAGCAAGATAACAAAGAGAAATACATGCGCGATGAGACCCAGCGCAAACGTACGTGCTGGCATGTGCGTGTTCAGATCCCAGCAGACATCTGCCACATCTGTCCTGTGAGCCACGCAGAGCAAAACCCCAGCATTCACTGCTCCAGCTTCTTGGGGCAAAGGACTATTATTTTTTCCCTTAATAGAAGCCGTAAATAAAATCAACCTCGCTAATAGAGGAGAGACACGCTGAAAGCTACACGTACCTCCTGCTTGTACTGTTCGCAGAAATACAGGTCAGCTGTTGACAAGGATCCTGCTGGGCCAGACCGAGGAGAAGAGATACATTTTGTATTTTTTCCTCTACAGTGAAGGATAGAATTAGAAAACATTCGAGAAGGAAATAGGAGTAATCGGATAGTCAACTCTTAAAATGCTACATCCTTGTGCCAGAGGCTGCTTGAAAAAGAATAAAGTAACATGCCCCCCAGATATCTATTGTAGGGGACACGATGAAAAGGGCGCCTGGCGGGGGTGTGGGGAGCAGGGGGGAGGGGAAGGGAGGGGAGGGACGCTGAATGAACAATTCAGACAGGGGGGCTGCGATTTTTGTGGACTTTTAGTTACCAGTTCCACATTCTGTTGCAGGCGACTAGACTCCTGCTTTCCGTTGGGTTGGGCTTTGTCTTCAAACTCTGAGGCGTGACTTACAGACAGTAAGCGCGGTAACACTAGGTGTATTTCACCTGTGTCTGCACCTGTGGAACCATCGGCCACATCAAGCCACGGAACTTTCCTAGAGAAGGCCTTCATTCCCCGTCTTAGTCAATTCTCCCGCAGAAGTCTGCTAACATTTTTTATTTCTCTCGCCCCACCTTCGTTTTATCTGTACTCTTTGGGGCTTTAAGGAGGGCTGATGATTTCCAGTGATGCTACGGCAACATGTTTATTCTAACCACGGCTGGAAGAACAGCAGAGGTATTCTCTTAGAGAGTCTTACGGAGCCACGTGGCCATCCTCCAGACACATCTTTTTCAATTAGACCCCTTTGAAAATATATGCTTAAGGCGTGTGAAATGAGAGGATGCAAAAGGACCCGTGGCCCAGAAGACAGAAGGCGGAAGCGGCAGAACCCGTAGGTGTATTTTTCCCTAGGCTGCATTTACCTTTCTCCCCGCTTCTCTGCTTAAACAGCTCCAGATCAATAGGAAAAAAAACAAAAAAACAAAACAAAAAAACCCCAATTGATGTCCGCCCTCCAAGTGTGGGTTTTCCTCTCTTACAGAACGTTTTCTAGTTATGTAAAAACATCAACTCTGAAAAGCATAATGCATTCATTCCCACCAAAAATAGTGCATTAGGGTTTATTAGCATTTGGGAACTTCAAGTAATGGAAAAATTGAGCCACATAAAAAGACACATGATTAGTAGATCTGAATTTAGCACCATTTTATTAAGAACCCAGCACACCCAGTTGTCAAGTCAGCCAGACAAGTTGACCTGCTTCACCTTCCCTAAAAGCTCCGATGAAAACAAAAAGTTCTCTGAGAGGATCAAAATAGCTACAAAAATAAATACGATATCTTGCTGCAGGTTCAATGGGCTTTAATAGTGCTTCAGAAGATATTAAATGTTTTAAACAGAAAGGCAGTTAAAAATAGAGAGCAAATGTAAATAACCGAGAATTTTTTTTTCCCGAGTTATTTTGGGGCTGAAATTTGCAGGTGGAGGATGATGACTAAGTAATACTTAAAACCAATCTTTCCCTCAATCTTGTTACATTAGAGTCTTTTTTAAAAAATTACGTATTTATTTGTTGAAGTAATCTCTACACCCAACATGGGGCTCGAACTCATGACCCCAAGATTAGGAGTCACATGCTCTCCAGACTGAGCCAGCCAGGCGCCCCGGTTTCATTACAGTCTTAATCAAAAGCTCTTGGAAAACACTTACTGCCCCATGGTGTTGGGGTGAAAGATCTGACTATACGTCTCAGGTTTGGTGACTGAATTCAGGCCAAGTGAGGCCAACGGAGGAGGAGGAAAATGCCCCCTTTGCTGGCTTCCCATGGCTGTTTCTGCCCTCATGGCTTGCGCCCCGTTGGACAGACCGTAGGATGGCCCCCATCATGCCCACCCCCTGGTAGTCACACCTCTGCAGGACTTATCTTTTATTGTATTTCTATAGGGGCGCCTGGGTGGCTCCCTCAGTTGGGTGTGTGCCTCTGGGTTTCAGCTCAGGTCATGATCTTGGGGTCCTGGGATCAAGTCCCGTCAGGCTCCACGCTCAGTGCAAAGCCTGTTTGTCCCTCTCCCTCCCCTTCTGTTCCTCTCCCCCTCATGCTCTCTCTCAAATAAATAAATATTTTTTAAAAAGAACTTAATGTCCCTGGCCATTGACCAATTCCATTTACACTATCCACCCTCTGTCTGCACACCTGTCATTGTCTTCCTGGTTCAAAAAATAATATGATACAGACATAAAACAGCAAGTATCACGTGATTCTTTCTTTGAGGTACCTAGAATAAATGAACTCATGGAAACAGAGAGTAGGCCAGTAGTTACCAGGGCCTGGGGGAGTTAGGGATGGGGACTTATTGCTTAATGACAATTTCTCTTGGGAATGATGAGAAAGTTCTGGAAGGGGATAGGGGCGAAGGATACACTTCATACCATGGAAGTGGAAAACTCTAAAATGATTAAAATGGCACATTTTATGTTATGCATATATTTTTAAAGATTTTATTTATTTATTTGAGATAGCGAGCATAAGCAGGGGAGAGGGACAGAGGGAGAGGGAGAAGCAGACTCCCCACTGAGCAAGGGGCCCGACTCAGGGCTCGATCCCAAGACCCTGGGATCAGGACCTGCGCCAAAGGCAGATGCCTAACCAGCCGAGCCACCCAGGCGTCCCATCTTATGCCTATTTTTGCACAGTAACAAACCCAAACCGATATGATAACTATTTATAGCTTTCCTTCTCTCTTTTCTTAGGCAAGCCCCGAACATAGAATGTTAGAAGGCCCCAGAGGAATCAGCCAGTTGCTGAGGTGAGAACCTCAGAGGAAGACGAAAGATGGCGGCCGGTGACTAACTCCAATCCCCCTCACTGTTGACCATGCTCAGGCCCTAGGTGAGGACTCTTACCAGCATGGGGCCACAGGGACCAGGGGGCAGGAGGGCTTATGGTCAGTGGTTGTGTGGGGCTTTGCTGCAGAACCCCGAAATATAATCATGGTGCCACACCCAACGTCAGAGCTGGAAGGTGGGTACCACAGATACTATGGAGGCCCGAAGTGGGAGGGAAGGGTCAGTGGAAGCCCCCGGGAAGGGGCCCTGGGAGGACGGAGGGGGCAAAACGGCGCGAAGGCAGCAGCGCAAGGTGCTTCCAGGAGCAGCTGCATGGGGTGGGGAGCCTGGAGCCCAGGAGAAAGGCAGAGTGGCTTTCGCAGCTGCCACATCCACACCCCCGAGGAAGACCTCCGTCCGCCTGTGACGTGGTCTGCTCCGTCCCTCCAAGAGCTGCTGCTTCCCCCCGGGCACAAAAAGCATAAGGTTGGCCCATAAGCTTGTAGGACAAAACGCGTTGCGTGTTAAATGAGGCCACGATGTCATGGGAAGGGGCTGGTCGCAAACGATGCTCTGAGGCCCTCCGCCACGGGCACGCCTCCTTAGCGCCATGGCAATGTTTTGGGGGGCCAACTCTTTGGAGGCAATAAACGGTGCTTTTTAAAAGTCAGAGTCCGAGGTCCTGAGACTAGTCAGTCTGGGATGACAAGCAGTGATTTTAAAGCGAGACACCCTGACTTTGAATTTCGAGTCCGGCCCCACCGGCTGTGGGGATGTGATGTGTCAGTTACTTTAAACGGCTGTGCTCCAGATTCTGCCTCTGGAAAGTGGGGTCAGTCTTGCCTCTTCTCCTGGGGCCAATTTGAGAGGCAGGTAATCTCTGTGCTCTGCACTACGTTGAATCCCCCACGACTGCTCCACAAATTGAGGATGATTCCACTGAAGTACGTCTCTCAAATGACTAGGAGAACGTGAGCAGACACGGCATCAGTGATCTGACGGGGAGGACTTGAGCACAAAATCCAAAATAAAACAGTGACAGCAAAATGGGGGGAGAGGGACCTGGGAATGATAAAGGGGCTGATTCCCTGAAAATATAAACACATCGGGCTGGGGCAGAGATTCTCAAACTTGAAAGCAAACAGAACCTCCGGGAGGACGTGTCAAACCCAGATGGCTGGGCCCCATTCCTTGAGTTTCTCCTTCAGTAGGTCGGACTCAAGAATGACGTCAAACAAGTTCAAGCAGACGCCGACTCTGGTCCGAGGAACACACTTTGAGAACGGCTATGCTGGGAAAACTCACTATTGGAATAGGATGGCTAGCTCAGGCATTTACCCAGCATTTGGGGGAGTTGCAAGGGCACATCTGGTGACGTGCTTGGGATCACCTGAAGACTGGAGACGTGATTCCTTCCTGGAAGGGTGGGAAGCCCAAGGAAGGACACAGCCATCCCATACTAGACTGAGTGCTGTCATGGAGGCCTGCGGAGAGGGTTGGGGATGGGTCTTGGCCAGGGACCCTTCCTGGGGAGGGCAGGGGACCTGCTGGAAACCTGGGGTTTGGATTCAGGCAAGTGAATGGCTTAGGATGGGTGTTGCTCGTGTTAGGATAAAACAACCGCGATTATGCGGGGAAGTGATTGTCAAAGGCCTTCTGCGGCGAATCTGTCGGATTTATCTCCTACCCGGCTCCACTTCGCTGAAGTTGCCCGAGTACACTACAAAGGGAATGCGACTCATTCGTTCTGTTCATCGCAGCACCTTTAAAAAAATGTGTAACGTGGTGCAATACTGAGGATGCATATTCTCTGGCGAATTGTTTTTCCACTGCTGTGACACAAATTACCCCGAATTTAGAGGCTTCAAACAACACATATTTATTATCTCATGATTTCCTGGGTCAGGAGTCTGGGCATGGCATAATTGGATCCTTGGGTCAGGGTCTTACCAGCCTGTAATCAAGGTGACTGAGGCCCTCAACAATTAGAGGACGGTCTTTTTCCTAGGCAGTTCATGAGCAGCTCTTTGCTTTGTCTTTGAGTCCAGCAGGAGAGTCTCCTCGCGTTTATAAAGGTCACCAGATTAGGCCAGGCCCACCTTTCATAAAGTTCACCTGACGAGGCAGGCCCACCCAGGATGCCTCCCTTTTGATTGACTCAAGTCAACTGATTAATTACTTAATCACAGGAGTTCCATCTCGTTGTAGTCACAGCTCACACACACAATCAAGGGAAGAAGCTTTGGTGAGGTTTCTCTGCTGCTGCTTCAGCAATCCTTCCTTGCTCACAATGCACGCGGGCTGCGTGCCTCAGCTTTGGCATTGCTGAGCTCTGCAGAGCCAGTCTTGGCTCAGCTCCACACGTCTCACCATACCTGGAGCCAGATCCTCTCTGGAGCCTGCTCTCCTCAAGGCCGAGGGCAGATGCCCAAGCGTGTGTCAACTACACTGGTGCCTTTAAAGTTTCTGTTTAGATATGGGGTACACCCCACCTGCTCGCATTCCGTTGGACAAAGCAAGTCATTTAATGAAGCCCAGGGTCAAAAGGGCAGGAAGTGCATCCCACCTACAGGAGCATAAGACATGGGCTGCGAGGAATGTTAATGGAAAGGCAACAGTGCAATTTCCCACCCCCGCTCTCTTCCCCTCCAGCTTCCCTCTGGATTCCCTTGACCCCACCCACCATGGCCCCTTCCTTTAACTCTCTTCGCCAACCCTTCTGTGCGTGTCATCTGTTTCCTTCGGGGACGCTGGCTGACACACCAGGACCGAATCCCACCTGAGTGCATGTGGGAATCTGCCTACCATCTTGACTCTTAATTCAAAGGTTACAGGCAAAGCTCACAATTTATTACAACCACACCTCCACTTTACTGCAGTGAAGCACACCCATCGGAGCAGGCGAACACACAGAAATTATTCTCTGACGGGAGAGAACTCCTATTTCTCCTGCAAGTGCCCTTAGATTTTTAGCATTGTTAATAACCCCTGGTTTCAGTTAGAGCCTTTATGACAATTTCCAGCTCAGTTTCAGATGCAATTTGATAACTTAGTTATTTTTTTTAAAGATTTTTTTTAATTTATTTATTAGACAGTGTTAGAGACAGCCAGCGAGAGAGGGAACACAAGCAGGGGGAGTGGGAGAGGAAGAAGCAGGCTCATCCCGGAGGAGCCCGATGTGGGGCTCGATCCCACAACGCCGGGATCACGCCCTGAGCCGAAGGCAGACGCTTAACCGCTGTGCCACCCAGGCGCCCCGATAACTTAGTTATCATAATACGGAAGGACAGAGAAGAATTGCAGATGGGTACTTACGTTAACAAGATGGAACAATGAGAAATTCTCAGAAGTAATCCACGGCCAGATAGGTTGGACAAGCTTATCATACCCGTCGGATCCTAGAGTTAACAGAGCTCTTGACCGAAAAGAGCTATGCACAATGTTCATAAGAAACTCCATCCGTGTGGGTGATTTTCCTGTGCACTCAGCAGATGTGTCAGGATGGAAACAGGAACCACAGTCAAGATCTATTTTGTAAGAAGTTTTCCCTTCAACAGCTTTATTGACGTATCACTGACGTATTTACGGCGCATGTCAATGGTCGCCATTTGGTGTTTTCACACCCTGTGAAGTCACCACCATGCTCAAAGTAACGAACCTGGCCATAGGCATTTTCTCTGACTGCGATTACAAAGCACGACCCACCTAGTGGCTTAAAACAACACACGTTTACTATCTTACCTTGTGGAGGTCAGAAGTGCTACATCAGTTGCACGGGGCTAAGAATCGAGGTGCCAGCAAGGCTGAGCTCCTTTCTTGGGCTTCAGGGCGAATCCATTTCCTTGCCTTTCCCTGCTGCTAGAGGCTGCCCACGTTCCTCGGCTTGTGGCCCCATGCCCCATCTTCAAAGCCAGCGACACGGCCTCTCTGACTGTTCCTCCATAGTGACATCTCCTTGTCCGACTCTGGACTCTTCCGCTTCCCTCTTCCACCTATGAGGACCGTCATCATGATACTGGACCCACCCAGATAATCCAGGACAATTTCCCTATCTTAAAGTCAGATAAACAGCAGCCAGAATTCCATGGACATCCATAATTCCTGTTGGCCACGTACAGTGACATAGTCACAGGTTCTGAGAATTAGGACAGGAACATCTTTGGTGGGAGGGGGCATTATTCTGCTTACCACAATAACCATAACCCCCAAGAGTTTCCTCCTGTCCCTTGTAAGCCCTCCCTCCATCCTCTCCCCATTCTTTGATTCCCAGGTAACCACTGATCTGTTTTCTGTCACATTTTTTAGAGTTTCTATAAATGGAAGTATGCAATCTGTATTCTTTTTTGTCTGGCTTCTCTCCATCTGTCAGCACAATAATTCTGAGATCCATCCACATTGCCCAGTGTACTGATCTCAGGGTCATGAGCTCCAGCCCCACATTGGGGGTGGAGATTACTTAAGTAAATAAAACTTAAAAAAAATAATTCCTTTTTATTGCCTTGTAGTGTTCCACTCTATGGATGTACTGTGCTTTATTTATCCATTTATCTATTTATTTATTTATTTATTTGTTTGTTTGTTTATTTATTTTTAAAGATTTTATTTTTATTTATTTATTTGACAGAGAGACAGCCAGTGAGAGAGGGAACACAGCAGGGGGAGAGTGAGAGGAAGAAGCAGGCTCCTAGCAGAGGAGCCTGATGTGGGGCTCGATCCCAGAACGCCGGGATCACACCCTGAGCCGAAGGCAGACACTTAACGACTGCGCCACCCAGGCGCCCCTATCCATTCATTTATTGATGGACGTTTGAGTCTGATGTTGATGGGTTGTTCACAGTTTGGGGCTATTACAAATAAAGATGCTCTGAGCATTTATTGTTTACAAGTTTTTGTACAGGCTTATGTTTTCACTTCTCTTGGATAGATACCGAGAACTAGAATAGCTGAATCCCATGGTAGGTATCTGTTTAATTTTTTAAGAAACAAGCTTTGTGAAAAAAAACAAAAGAAAGCACAAAGTGGTTGTACCATTTTACATTCCACCAGCAGGGAGTGAGCGTTCAGTGTCTCCACATCCTCACCAACTCTCGGTATGATTGGTCTTTTTAGTTTAGCGACACAAGACCCATTTGTTTCAGATCATGCACTGCTTCTCACCAACTGGGTGATTGCAGACAAGTCAGCCACTTGGAGCCTAACTTGGATTATCTTCAAAAGAGGAAAATGAGATTTCCCTTTCTCCTACAAACCTTACATGGTTACTGGAGGCAATATTATTTTTATTTCTGTTAATTTCTGTTGATATCAGGGTGACTGGTAAGTCATATGATCATGGACTGAAATGTTACCTCCCACAAAATGCCATGCATCAGGGAACGTATATTCCCTTTTGAGGCTTTGTTAGTGCTCTCCGCTGTATAAAAGAGAGCAAATGAGAGCCCCGGAGCATTGCTGCTGCCACCGGGGCGTCTCGGCGGCCCCGAGCGTGCGTGGACGCTCTTCAGGTGGGCCCACTGCCTTCCTTTTTACCAAACTTGCAAGAGCATCACTCCGTTTCAAACTCAGCCCTGGTCGGGGAATGATTCCACGCCTCCCTTAACGAGACTTTCAGAAGTTGTGCTAAATATAAATGTGAAAATTAAAGAACCACCTGGCGTAACAGAGAATGGCTACGGCGGAGGAGACGCTCATTCCACACGGCATTCAATCACCTGCTCTCCGCTTTCCCTGCCGGGCAGGAAGTCCGCCCTTGAGAGCCCGGCTCTCCTCCTTCCTTTCTGCCCTGCAAAATCCCAGATTGGCTCCACAGAGTGGACACGACTGAATGACAAGTGCTGTTTTAGAATTTCCATCCTCAACAGCAGAGGACGGACTCTACAATTCTATTACACTCACCCCCAGAGTCACATTGCTTCCTCTGAGCTGTGATAAAATCCGGGAATCCTATTATGGCCTTCACAGCAGCACTGAGCTGAGCGCTGGTTGGGCATTAGGGGGATGTCCACTGTGGCCACCAAAAGCTGAGTCCTAGCTGTTAACTGTGGCGCCTAACATGACACAGCTGAAGGGAAGGGCTGGCCTTCACACTCGGGCTGGCTGGCTTCCTTCCTTCCTTCCTATTCCTTCTTTCCTTCCTAAGTCCGTCCTTCCTTCCTTCCTTCCTTCCCTCCCTTCCTCCTTCCCTCCTTCCTTCCCTCCCTCTCTCCCTTTCCTCCTTCCTTCCCTCCTTCCCCCTTCCTTCCTCCCCTCCTTTTCCTTCCTCCCTTCCTTTTCCTTCCTTCCTTCCTTCCTTCCTTCCTTCCTTCCTTCCTTCCTTCCTTCGTCTCTCTTCCTTCCTTCCCTCCTTCCTTCCTTCCTTCTTTTTTCTTTCCCTCTTCCCTCTTTCTCTCTTTCTCTTCCCCTCTCTCTTTCTGTCTTTCTCTTTCTCTTCTCTTTTTTAGTTCTTCCTCCCCAGGATGTTTTGCGTACCAGCAATGCTGATTTGGGTCAGCAGCTCAGGACAGGGTTTCCCTTGGAGAGGTTGCGAGAGGGGCTCATTGGGTCTGGCAACGTCCTCTTCCTTATCACAAACGTGGGTTACACAAGTGCCTTCGGTTTAAGAAAATTCATCAACTATACACTTACGGTTTCTGTACTTTTCTGTATGTATTCTTCCATAATAAGTTAAAAATATAGCTCTCAGAAAAAGGTGTAAATGAGGCCTAAAGGGAGCTAGAAAATTTCCCTGTGATGTGCCGTCCCTGATGCACAAATGCAATTTGGCAGGTGGTCTCTATACCATCAGTGTTGTCAGTCGGTAGTCCAAAGAGATAATCCTGTGATGATCCAGCAATCCTTCTTCAGAAAAATTGAAAGCAGGGTCTTGAAGTGATATTTGCACACCCAGGTTCATAGCAGAATTATTTATGATAGCGAAAACGTGGAAGAAAGCCAGATGCCTACCAATGGATGAACAAAATGGGGTTTGTACACACAGTGGAATATTATTTAGCCTTAAGAGAGAGGGAATTCTGTCATGTGCTACAGTGTGGATGAACCTTAAGGACATAATGCTAAGTGACATAATTCGTCACAAAAAGGCAAATACCCTATGACTCCACTTATAGAAAGTATGAAAAGTACTCAAAGGCATAGAAGCAGAAAGTAAAATGGTCCTTAGCAGGGGCTGGGAGGAGGGAGAAAAAGGGAGTTGTTTCTTGGTATAAAGTCAGTTTTGCAAGATGAAAACCTTCTGGAGATCTGTTCACACCAGTGGAAATATCCTTCACTTTACTGAACTAGACACTTAAAAATGGGTAAGACGGTACTTTTTATGTTACGTGCTTTTTTTTCTACTGCAATTAAAATAAAGATAACTGTGAAAACATCCAAGTCCTATTGATTTTTCTCTAGTTGTTTGTCTTAAAGACATAAAATTGCTTCTCAGTTAATTGCCTATTACGGCAACAAAGGAAAAAGACCACTAGGCACTTGTCCTCAGTGGCCCACGTCATCGACGGTCGTGTCACATACACAGCATGTGACGCACACCTACACCCATTTTTCCTCTTGGACGTTCCTTCAGAACACGTGTTGCCGGGAGAGGAGCTTTCTTAAGGGGCTGTGTAATGGCCTATTGATTCCGCACCTCTCTGCTACAACTCTCCAGTCGCAAATTGATCGGGTTTGGGGGGACAATACCACAAGTCCATGTATGGCCCACGGTGGAACTCAGACACTAGGGCTCATCCAACAGTGATGCTAGCTGAGCGGAAAATAGCCCCTCTCCCTTGGAGTTCTCTTGCTCTGCTGAGGTCGTCATGAAGACAAGGAGATCCGCAGATGCCTTTCCTTACGTTGGTACACAAGGCGCGGATAAGGGGCACAGGCCAGGCCTCCGTGTTCTGGCAAGACGGAAGGAAGGTGAGGTCAACGTGTTGCTTGGTGACTCCTGTTCCACGTGTTTATTACCTATGAAGGGCCACCTCTGACGGACTCTCAAGGTGTTAACTTTTTTTTTTTTTTAAAGATTTTATTTGTCAGAGAGAGAGAGAGAGCATACAAGCAGGGGGAGCAGCAGGCAGAGGGAGAAGCAGACTCCCCGCTGAGCAAGGAGCCTGATGTGGGGATCGATCCCAGGGATCTTGATCTGAGCCAAAGGCAGATGCTTAACTGACTGAGCCACCCAGGTGTCCCTCAAGGGTGTTACCTTTTGGGGGGGAGGGGCAGAGGGAGAGAGAGAGACAGAATCTCAAGCAGACCCCATGCTGCGCACAGAGCCCGACGTGAGGCTCGATCTCACGACCCTGAGGTCACGACCTGAGCTGAAACCAAGAGTCGGGCGCTTAACCCAGTGAGCCACCCAGGCGCCCCACAGCTGTGTTTGTCTGTCAAGCGTGAGTGCTGTGCACACTCACCAGGACGGGTATAATCAAAGACAAGCACACAAACAGGAAATAACAAGTCTGGACACGGGGGGGGGGGGGGGG